>NW_026889750.1:41040000-41447500 GCF_033153115.1 Saccostrea echinata
AAAAGCAATTCATCGATAGCTCTTTGATAATGTATATAAATCAAAGGATTGAAATCTAATTAGGGAAGTCTAATTATATTATTATCATTTAACAAAGATCATAGTCAAAATCATATCTCATCTTATCGAAAAATCGGACGGAAGACCTACTCGTTGCTCGCAACGAGATCTCATCTAGTTATTATTATTTTTCTTCCAACCGATTTTGTGCACGCGATTTCTCAGAAACGGCTGGGCCGATTTACACCAAACTTTCAGATGTAAAAGATATTCAATTGATCTTGATAGATTTTTTTGTTTTTTGATGACGTCACTTCCGGTCGTGAGATATTGACGATTTTCTGATTTTCAGAGGGTCGGCTTGTCCTGGAAACTCCTCCTAAACGACTAAAGCTATTGAGTTAAGATTTTCAGTGAAGATAGAGGAAAGATTGTAGATGTGCAATTGGGCATCTATATCTTTCCAGCTCAAATGGCGTTGAAGCTCGCCTGGGCTCGAAATATAGGCTCACAAACATCTCGCAAAATTTGATATGTTTTCTTTTATATCTTTTTACCTGTAAATATTTTGTTAAAACATGTATTACAAAAGATGTGTAAAATGATAAGATCTTTCATTTGGTATCAAGAAAAAAGGGCTGATCCCTCAAATTAGGGGGTCAGAGGGGCCAAAAGTCTGTTATGTATAACTCTTGAACGATCAATATTTTGTTATAAATTACTGAAGCAAAAATGTTTATCTTATCGATTTGCAACTATATGGTTTAAAATTTTGATCATATGTTACGTAATAAGGGGCCAAAAGGGGCCAGAATGCTAAATCTTTGACGCTTTATATCTCAAAACGGGGGAATATTTTGAAAAGCAATATTGAACAAAAGATGTTCAGAATAATGTTCTTAACAATATGCAACCTTTCAATTTTTGCAAAACGGCCCCATTAGGGACTTGAAGGCCTGGCCCCTAAATATTTCAATTCAGCATATCTCGAAAACGAAAATAGATTTCTGAATAGTTGTTGAACAAAAAGTCTTTAAAATCACAAGACCTTTCAATTGATATCAAGAAAAAAGGGCTGATCCCTTAAATTAGGGGCTCAGGGGGCCCAAAAATCTTTCACGTATATCTTTTGAACGATCAATATTTTGTTATAAATTACTGAAGCAAAAATGTTCATCTCAACGATTTGCAACTATATGTCTTAAAATTTTGATCATATGTTACGTAATAAGGGGCCAAAAGGGGCCAGAATGCTAAATCTTTGACGCTTTATATCTCGAAAAGGGGGAATATTTTGATAAGCAATACTGAACAAAAGATGGTCAGAATAATGCTCTAAACAATATGCACCCTTTCAACTTTTGTCAAACGGCCCCATTAAGGACTTGGAGGGGTGGCCCCTAAATATTTCCATTCAGCATATCTCCACAACGAAAAGAAATCTCTGAATAGTTGTTGAACAAAAAGTCTTCAAAATCACAAGACCTTTCATTTGATATCAAGAAAAAGGGGCTGACCCTTCAAATAAGGGGCTGAGAGGGGCCAAAAGTCTTTCATCTTTAACTCTTTAACGATCAATAATTTGTAATACATTACTGAAGCAAAGATGCTTATCTTAACGATTTACAACAATATATTATAATATTCTGATCATAGGTTACGTAGTTAGGGGCCAAAAGGGGCCAGAATGCTAAATTTCTGACGCTTTATATCTCGAAAAGGGGGAATATTTTGATAAGCAAAACTGAACAAAGGATGGTCAAAATAATGTTTTAATCAATATGCACCCTTTCAATTTTTGTCAAACGGCCCCATTAAGGACTTGGAGGAGTGGCCCCAAAATATTTCCATTCAGCATATCTCCACAACAAAAAGAAATCTCTGAATAGTTGTTGAACAAAAAGTCTTCAAAATCACAAGACCTTTCAATTGATATTAAGAAAAAGGGGCTGACCCCTCAATTTAGGGGCTCAAAGGAGCCAAAAATCATCTATAACTCTTTAACGATCAATAATTTGTAATACAATATTGAAGCAAAGATGTTTATCTTAACGATTTACAACAATATATGATAAGATTCTGATCATAGGTTACGTAATAAGGGGTCAGAAGGGGCCAGAATGCTAAATCTTTGACGCTTTATATCTCGAAAATGGGGAATATTTTGATAAGCAATGCTGAACAAATGATGGTGAGAACAATGTTATAAACAATATGCACCCTTTCAGTTTTTGTCAAACGGCCCCATTAAGGACTTGGAGGGGTGGCCCCTAAATATTTCCATTTAGCATATCTCCACAACGAAAGGAAATCTCTGAATATTTCTTGAATAAAAAGTCTTCAAAATCACAAGACCTTTCAATTGATATCAAGAAAGGGGACTGACCCCTTAAACTACGGGCTCAGAGGGGCCAAAAGCATGTCATCTATAGCTCTTTGATAATGTTATATAAATCAAAAGAATGAAATCTAATTTGGGAAGTCTATATATTATTATCCTTTAACAAAGATCATAAACAGAATCATATCTCATCATATCGAAAAATCAGACGGAAGACCTACTCGTTGCTCGCAACGAGATCTCATCTAGTTATTATTATTATTATTATTTTTCTTCCAACCGATTTTGTGCACGCGATTTCTCAGAAACGGCTGGGCCGATTTACACCAAACTTTCAGATGTAAAAGATATTCAATTGATCTTGATAGGTTTTTTTGTTTTTTGATGACGTCACTTCCGGTCGTGAGATATTGACGATTTTCTGATTTTCAGAGGGTCGGCTTGTCCTGGAAACTCCTCCTAAACGACTAAAGCTATTGAGTTAAGATTTTCAGTGAAGATAGAGGAAAGATTGTAGATGTGCAATTGGGCATCTATATCTTTCCAGCTCAAATGGCGTTGAAGCTCGCCTGGGCTCGAAATATAGGCTCACAAACATCTCGCAAAATTTGATATGTTTTCTTTTATATCTTTTTACCTGTAAATATTTTGTTAAAACATGTATTACAAAAGATGTGTAAAATGATAAGATCTTTCATTTGGTATCAAGAAAAAAGGGCTGATCCCTCAAATTAGGGGGTCAGAGGGGCCAAAAGTCTGTTATGTATAACTCTTGAACGATCAATATTTTGTTATAAATTACTGAAGCAAAAATGTTTATCTTATCGATTTGCAACTATATGGTTTAAAATTTTGATCATATGTTACGTAATAAGGGGCCAAAAGGGGCCAGAATGCTAAATCTTTGACGCTTTATATCTCAAAACGGGGGAATATTTTGAAAAGCAATATTGAACAAAAGATGTTCAGAATAATGTTCTTAACAATATGCAACCTTTCAATTTTTGCAAAACGGCCCCATTAGGGACTTGAAGGCCTGGCCCCTAAATATTTCAATTCAGCATATCTCGAAAACGAAAATAGATTTCTGAATAGTTGTTGAACAAAAAGTCTTTAAAATCACAAGACCTTTCAATTGATATCAAGAAAAAAGGGCTGATCCCTTAAATTAGGGGCTCAGGGGGCCCAAAAATCTTTCACGTATATCTTTTGAACGATCAATATTTTGTTATAAATTACTGAAGCAAAAATGTTCATCTCAACGATTTGCAACTATATGTCTTAAAATTTTGATCATATGTTACGTAATAAGGGGCCAAAAGGGGCCAGAATGCTAAATCTTTGACGCTTTATATCTCGAAAAGGGGGAATATTTTGATAAGCAATACTGAACAAAAGATGGTCAGAATAATGCTCTAAACAATATGCACCCTTTCAACTTTTGTCAAACGGCCCCATTAAGGACTTGGAGGGGTGGCCCCTAAATATTTCCATTCAGCATATCTCCACAACGAAAAGAAATCTCTGAATAGTTGTTGAACAAAAAGTCTTCAAAATCACAAGACCTTTCATTTGATATCAAGAAAAAGGGGCTGACCCTTCAAATAAGGGGCTGAGAGGGGCCAAAAGTCTTTCATCTTTAACTCTTTAACGATCAATAATTTGTAATACATTACTGAAGCAAAGATGCTTATCTTAACGATTTACAACAATATATTATAATATTCTGATCATAGGTTACGTAGTTAGGGGCCAAAAGGGGCCAGAATGCTAAATTTCTGACGCTTTATATCTCGAAAAGGGGGAATATTTTGATAAGCAAAACTGAACAAAGGATGGTCAAAATAATGTTTTAATCAATATGCACCCTTTCAATTTTTGTCAAACGGCCCCATTAAGGACTTGGAGGAGTGGCCCCAAAATATTTCCATTCAGCATATCTCCACAACAAAAAGGAATCTTTGAATAGTTGTTGAACAAAAAGTCTTCAAAATCACAAGACCTTTCAATTGATATTAAGAAAAAGGGGCTGACCCCTCAATTTAGGGGCTCAAAGGAGCCAAAAATCATCTATAACTCTTTAACGATCAATAATTTGTAATACAATATTGAAGCAAAGATGTTTATCTTAACGATTTACAACAATATATGATAAGATTCTGATCATAGGTTACGTAATAAGGGGTCAGAAGGGGCCAGAATGCTAAATCTTTGACGCTTTATATCTCGAAAATGGGGAATATTTTGATAAGCAATGCTGAACAAATGATGGTGAGAACAATGTTATAAACAATATGCACCCTTTCAGTTTTTGTCAAACGGCCCCATTAAGGACTTGGAGGGGTGGCCCCTAAATATTTCCATTTAGCATATCTCCACAACGAAAGGAAATCTCTGAATATTTCTTGAATAAAAAGTCTTCAAGATCACAAGACCTTTCAATTGATATCAAGAAAGGGGACTGACCCCTTAAACTACGGGCTCAGAGGGGCCAAAAGCATGTCATCTATAGCTCTTTGATAATGTTATATAAATCAAAAGAATGAAATCTAATTTGGGAAGTCTATATATTATTATCCTTTAACAAAGATCATAAACAGAATCATATCTCATCATATCGAAAAATCAGACGGAAGACCTACTCGTTGCTCGCAACGAGATCTCATCTAGTTATTATTAAGGTCTTCCGTCTTCACGGAAGACCTTATAGTGATTCTACTGTTTCTTATTATTATTATTAAGGTCTTCCGTTTCAGACGGAAGACCTTATAGTGATTCTACTGTTTATTATTATTATTATTTTTTTCCCGTTTTTTGTCCAAGCGATTTCTCAGAGATGGCTCGATGGATTTTCTTGAAACTTTCAGGGATTATGACAAATAAAAAAAACTAAAAACATTTTTAAGGATTTTGCAAAATTAACTTCTGGTCGTCAGATATGTCCAATTTCCGTTTTTTCAAAAGAGATCATGTCCGGACGATATCTCAGAAACGGTAAAAGATTAAGACTTCAAACTTTCAGGGATTATTGATCATGACAAGTACGTTTGCAGAATATGTTTAAATCCGTCAGCCGTCACTTCCGGTCGTCACAGGAAGAGATCAAAGAAATCGAAATTTTCAACTTTCCTTTTTTGATTTTTTTCTTTCAATACATTGTTGCATCTTATTTGTAGATTCGAAATATGTTGGTCCCACCGGAAACAAAAACGTCAACTTCCGGCTATAAGCGAAAAACTTCATAATTTGAGTATTTTACTTTCCCATAAATATTTTTTATATATAACGTATTTGAACTGATTTATGATTATGTTATCAAGACTGCAAATGTCTAGAGTAACGTCAAATATCTTTGTAAAATTCACTTCCGGTTGCGCGATTAAATGACCGCAAAATGAGAACTTGTCCGAGTGAGATATCAGAAACTGTAAGAGATTTAGACACCAAACTTATAGGAGTATTAGACCTTGAGGAGTAGAAAAAACCATTTGGGTTAAGAGCGTCAGTCGTCACTCCGGTCGTCACAGGAAGTGATCAAATAAATCAAAAATTTCAACTTTTCTCTTTTGGAATAAAACTTGCATCATATAATTGTATCTTTTTCACAGTTACGATATGTGTTGGTCCCACCGGAAACAAAAAAAAACGACAACTTCCGGTTATCAGAAAAAAACTACATAATAGGGTTTTGAATTTTCTCCAACATATCGCTTATAGATATAGTTCTTTAGATGATTTTTATATATGTTATTGAGACTGCAGATGTATAGAGTGACGTGAAAATCTTAGTAAAGTTCACTTCCGGTCTCGTGTTTTCTTGTCCTCAAAATGAAAAGTTATTTCAGCGATATCTCGGAAACTTCATGAAAGTAAGACACCAAACTTATAGGAGTAATAAATTTTGGTGAGAAGGCAAAATACATAGGGTTAAAAGCGATAGCCGTCACTTCCGGTCATCACAGGAAGTGATCGAAGAAATCGAAAATTTCAACTTTTCTTTTTAAAATTAAAACTTTCCTCACTTTCTTGCTTCCCTTTCGCTGTTTTGAAATATGTTAGATTCCATCGGGAAAAAAAACTTTAAACTTCCGGTTTTAAGAGATAAACTACGTTATTTCGTGATTTAACTTTCTCATAAATATTACTTACAGATAAGTATTTGAAATGTTTTTACATATGCTGTAGATACTGCAAAAGTCAAGAGAAAATTCAGAGATTTTTATTCAGTTCACTTCCGGTCGTGTGTTTTTCCTGTAGTCAAAATTATAATTTTTTCTCACAATTGTTCGGCAACAGTAAAAGACTGAAGTCTAAAACTTTCAGGACTTATAGTCAGTCATCAGGTCATTTGCATCGTGTAAAAATCGTGTGTCATCATTACTTCCGGTCGTGACAGGAAACGAAGCAAAAAAGTATTGTTTTAGGCTATTTGGTTTCTACATAAGTTTTAGGCTAATACCGACGTTGGGAAAGACATGTTCATGCAAACAGGAAGTAGTATAACGGAAGACCTTCTCATTACTAGTAATGAGTTTCTAGTTATTATTATTATTATTATTATTCTTATTTTTTAGACAAATTTTGTGCACGCATTATCTCGAGAACTATTCAGTGGTTTTCCATCAAACTTTCAGGGATAATGCGCTATGAAATGCCATTGTTACATTTGAAAGAATTTTGGAGAAATTCGTTTCCGGTTCCAAGTTATGGACATTTTTCTGATTTTGAAATGACATTTTATCCGCGCAAGATCTAAAGAACGGCTAAAGATATGAACTGGAGACTTGTTGGAGAGCATAGAACATGACTTCTAAATATGCGGGTTTGCTTTTTCGTGCGTCGTGAGTACTTCCGGTCGCTACCGGAAGCGAATTAAAAAAGTCAATTTTTTCAACTTTTACGTTTTTCAATATTTTTCTTTGATTTTAATAGGGTTAATAGAGACTCTTATTGTAATGCTTAATATATAATTTGTTTTTAAAATTGTCTACCAGAATACATTTTAAAAATAGATTTTTTAGACAAATCTTGTGCACGCAATATCTCGAGAACTCTTCAATGGTTTTCCATCAAACTTTCAGGGATAATGCGCTATGAAATGCCATTGTTACATTTGAAAGAATTTTGGAAAAATTCGTTTCCGGTTCCAAGTTATGGACATTTTCTGATTTTGAAATGAAATTTTATCCGCGCGAGATCTAAAGAACGGCTAAAGATATGAATTGGAGAATTGTTGGAGAGCATAGAACATGACTTCTAGATATGCGGGTTTGCCTTTTCGTGCGTCGTGAGTACTTCCGGTCGCTACCGGAAGCGAATTAAAAAAGTCCATTTTTTCAACTTTTACGTTTTTCAATATTTTTCTTTGATCTTAGTAGGGTTATATTCCTTTACAGATGCAAGTTACCGAACATAATAGGTATCAGATTCCTTGAGCGTCATATGGCGAGACGTGTTTTGTTGCAAAACATTCAAGACTTATCATTAATGTGTTACTAAATGGAATAGTCCACTTTGGGGGTAAAGAGGAATATAAATTGTGTAAGAAAACTTAGCGCTGCCTTTATGTTACTTGCCCGTATACGATATGTTATATGTCCAGTGTGATAAATAAACATTCTTAGGCTCGAAAATCAGGCTACAGCAACATATTTTTTTTTAATTTCATTGAAGCTATCACGTACACTTATTCAATTGAAGACACATTTCAAAGAAAAGGTGCGAAGATTTACTCGTGAAGTTTGGCGCGAAATAATGTATCTTGATCCGCCTTTCACAAATGGTCTGATGCAGTAGTGTAGAAGTACAGAAAAGAGTACACGGACATGTCTGTATTTGGAATTGCATAGAATAGAAAGTTGAATGTACAAAGAATAAAGGAAGTAAACACAATAGTTTTTTTTTTAGTTTTTATCAGTAACAGATTATTTTCTCTGCTATCAATTATTGTTAAAACTCAAGTAACAAATCCGATGTAAATCTACTAGCACTTCTCAAAATTTAGCTGGCTAGTTTTCATCCTATAAGTCCGCACTATAAGAAAAAATAATAACCTGCCCGACACTCGTTACTTCAGGGAATGAGTGCAAGGTAAACATCGATGATGGCTGGTACATTGCGCTAGTGTAGTGGTTTCAATATTAAAGAACAAGAACCGCTTAGGACCTTTATTGGCCCTATGAATTTCAGGAAAACTGAAACTGCTTGGTTTTAGTTGACAATGCATTAAATATCATTTAGACCTTTGATGACTGCGTATCTATCAAAAATGACGTAATTTTCTTGCTAGCCTATGCATTACGACGTCATGAAATGCGTCATTTTCCTCGTATCCTGAAAATTTCTACAAAACAGCCAATTTTTAAAGCTATTTTTCGATATTTAATATAGGACGTAACCTCTGATCTTAAATATGCAACTATTAAATGATAGAACTGTTTCTGAGGATTACAAAACCTGTTTTATTTTTTAGATCAGAGGATGCGCTCATATTATTTCTCTTCTTTCTTTTTAAAACTAAAACTTGCATCACTTTAATGCATCTCTTTCGCTGTTTTGAAATGTTAGATTCCACTAACATTTCAAAATAAATAAAACGTCAACTTCCGGTCTATTGCTCAACAACAGTAAACGACTGAAGTCTAAAACTTTCAGGACTGATAGTCAGTCATCAGTTTATTTGAATCGTGACAAAATCTTGTATCGCCGTTACTTTTGGTCGTGACAGGAAGTGATGCAAAAAAGGGAATGGTTAATGGTTAGCACATTGGATTTTCAGGCTGACTACCAGGGTTAAATCTCCAAAGTGTCTGAATTTCTTTTTTCACTTTTTCAGCTTGGGTTTTCTTTTTTTCAGAATCGGACGGAAGACCTCTCATTGCTCGCAATGAGTTTCTAGTTATTATTATTTTTCTTCCTGGGTACTTTTTTGTCCGTGAGTGATCTCCGAAACTATACATCCGATTGAGTTGAAACCTTTTTAGGGTTAATAGGAATGTAATGTAGATTTGCGGAACGAAGGTCATTTTGCACGCACGTGCATGCACGTGCGTGCGCGTGCAATGAGTAAAATGACCAATATACTTGATATTGCCATAACTTTTATATCTTTTGATGAAATACTTTGATACTCAGAATATAAGAATATATTAATAATGTAGACAAGATGACATGGTTAGAAAGCACATGCATGCACATGCGCGCATGCGCATTGATTAAAATAACCAATATAATTGATATAGACTTAACTTGTACATTTTTTGATGAATTGCTTTGACACTCAGAATATAAATATATATTAGAAGTGTAGACAAGAAGACTTGATCAGCGCACACATGCATGCACGTGTGTGCACGCGCGTGCGCGTGCAATGAGTAAAATGACAAATATACTTGATATAGCCATAACTTTCAACTCTTTTGATGAAATGCTTTGATACTCAGGATATCAGGATATATTAATAGTGTAGACAAGACGACATGGTCAAAATGCACATTCATGCACGTGTGCGCATGCGCAATGATTGAAATAACCTATACGAATGATATAGACTTAACTTGTATATTTTTAGATGAATTGCTTTGAAACTCAGAATATAAGTATATATTAGAAGTGTAGACGAGATGACATGATCAGCGCGCACATGCATGCATTTGCATGCACGTGCGTGCGCGTGCAATGAGTAAAATCACCAATATACTTGATATAGCCATAACTTTTACATTTTTTGATGTTATGCTTTGATACTCAGAATATATAGACACATTATAAATGTAGACAAGTCGACATTGTCAACATGCATACGCATGCACGTGCGCGCGCATGCAATGCTAAAATGACCAATATACTTGATATAGCTGTAACTTTTATACTTTTTGATGAAATGAATTGATACCCGAAATATGTAGATATATTTATAGTGTTGACATATAGTATAGAGATGACACGGTCATCGTGGACATGCATGCACGTGCGCGCTCATGCAATGCGTAAAATGACAGATATACTTAATATAGCCGAATTTTTTTTTCTTTTAATGAAATTTGAATATAAAGATGTATTAAAAGTGTAGACAAGTTGACATGGTCATTTTGTGCGCGCGTGTGTAATGCGTAAAAAAAACCCAATATACTTGATTGCCTTATTTAATGAAGCTTACAGGGAATAAGACACCAAAAGGAAGTTGGGGAGCGTTTGGGGAACATCTGTAACGGTCCCCGTTACAATTAATACTAGTTATCATCAGGTTGATTGGCATCTGATGGGTGTCATCAATAGGGTATATGGCTGGTGGTGGGTCTAGACTCCAGCGATGTGCTGGATCATTGTATGGTTTGATTCTGTGTGCATGAATGTATAATCGGATTGTTTTGTTGTTGGAGCAACGAATGATTTTGTACATATTGTTAAGTCCCTGTCTGGTTATATAAAATGGTCCATACCAAGGTTTGTGGAATTTGGGAGAGAGGTCTTTTGGAACTTTAGGATTGTGAAGTAAAACCAATTCTCCTATTCTGAATTCCTTGTTTTCTGCTGTTATGTCATACTGGGCTTTTTGCTTTAGTTTTGCATTTCTGATATTGTCTGAAGCAAGTTCTTGAATAATTTTGAGGTGTTTAATTAAATTGTTGACATGGATTTTTGGCATCCTGGTTCATACCATCTGTAGGGAGTAGAGATGTGTCAAACCGGAGTTCCATTTCTGTGCCAAAGAGAATCTGATGGGGTGACAGGTCTGATGACTGTGCCGAAGGACTCATTCGAAGAACCAAGAGAATTTCAGGAAGCAGCTCTTTTCAGTTATCCTGATCCTTGTTGATGTATGTTCGGATGCATTGGGCAATGGTATTGTTCATGCGTTCACAGGCTGCATTCGTTTGGGGATAGTACGAACTAGTGACATGGCGAGTGACTTGGAACAGTTCACAGACAGCTGTGATTAATTTGCTCATGAAGTTTTGTCCTCTGTCTGTGATGAGTGAATGAGGGGCTCTATATCAGGCAAATATCTCGCTGAAAAGGACTTTTGCTATTTCTTGCGTCTTCCGAGGAAAAGCTTCTGGCCATTTAGAGAAGGAGTCTACTACAAGCAGGATATACTTATGCCCATGTGTATTCTGCTGAATGGTTTGGTAACTGACAGGCATGTTGACAAGAGGAACATTGGAAGGTTTGGTAGATTTTTTGGCACATTGACATTCGATCAGCACAGGTGGAGGGCTGCAAATTTTGACGTACACTCGGCACTTCGGGCCATTGAGCGGCGAGGGATCTTTTTCGTGGCAGCACCTACTGCCTCTCGGGACCTCGGTTTATACGGCCTAATCGAAAGACCGATCTCCACGTCCCGCAGTGGATTTGTACCCGCGACATAAGGATCAACTCCTTACACCGCAACTCTAGAACAAACGCTCTAACCATTGCGCCCATGCGGGCGACAGCTTCATTGGTAATATATATACATATCTACTACACTATCTATATATTTTTATTTTACCCTACCAAAAATAGCTTGGGTGACTATGGCATTTGTAATACATATACATACTGTGAATACGACATTGTATTTAAAATCTGTAATTTGGGATTCAAATCTATTTTATATTTCAAAACTTTTTTAGGTCACCTGAGTCACTCAGATGACCTATTGCTATCTGTTTTCGTCCGTCGTCGTGCGTTAACTTTTGAACATTTTCAACTTCTTCTCCAAAACCGCTCAACCAATTTCAACCAATTTTGGCATATAGTATCTATGGGTGGAGAACAAAAATTGTGAATTTCATGGCCGCTGCCCCCCCCCCCCCCCGGGACCCGAGGGGTGGGGCTAAAACCACCAAAATTAATGCAATCTTTAAAAATCTTCTTTACTCCTGGACACCAAGCAGTCAAACTGTTGGCATGATTGTAATAAGCATTGGGCCCTCTACCAAAAATGTGAAATTCATGGCCCCAGGGTCAGGAGTTCTGGTGTTAGGGTGGGGCTATACAGATATATAGTGAAAATGCATTAATTCTTTGAAAATATTCTTCTCTGCTCCTGTGTACTATTTAAACAAACTAAGTGCATGATTATGATAAACAATGATGCTTTTTTTAAAAATTGTGAATTTCATGGCGCCTGGGTCAGGGGTTCTGGAGTTAGGGCGGGAATTTATTGATTATATAGTGAAAATGAATTAATTCTTTGAAAGTATTCTTCTCTGCTCCTGGGCATTATTTAAACAAACTAAGTGCATGGTTATGATGCACAAGGAGGCCTTTTCTAAAATTGTGAATTTCATGGCCCCTGGGTCAGGGGTTCTTTTTGTTCGGGCGGGGCTCTATTAATTATATAGTGAAAATGCATTAATTCTTTGAAAGTATTCTCCTCTGCTACTGGGCATTATTTAAACAAACTAAGTGCATGGTTATGATGCACAAGGATGCCTTTTTTAAAATTGTGAATTTCATGGCCCCTGGGTCAGGGGTTCTGGTGTTAGGGCGGGGCTCTATTGAATATACTGTGAAAATGAATTAATTCTTTGGAAGTATTCTTCTCTACTCCTGGGTATTATCTAAACAAACTAAGTGCATGGTTATGATGTACAAGGATGCCTTTTCTAAAATTGTGAATTTCATGGCCCCAGGGTTGGGGAGGGGGGGCTCTATTGTTTATATAATATAGTGGAAAAGCATAATTTCTTTGATAAAATATTGAAAATGCATTATTTCTGTTAAATAATCCAGTCTGCCCCTTTGAGCAGATGAACAAAGTGCATAGTTATGATGACCAATTGTGCTTCTTACAATTTTTTTTAAAACTTGTCCCAGGTTCTGGTGTTTCGGGGAGGAGGGGGGGGGCTATTTTGATAATATAGTGGAAATGTGTTAATTCTTTGAAAATCTTCAACTAAGTGCATAGTTATGATGAGGGTTCCTCTACCAAATTTGTGAATTTCATGACCCTAGGACATGGGTTTTAGTGTTATGATAGGGCTGTGTTGAATCTGTAGTGAAAGTGTATTATTTCTTTGAAAATCTTCTCTGCTCCTTGCAAAAAGAAAAAGAATAAAAGTTTAAATAGGCAAGGATATTTTTACAAGATTTTTGAACATCAGGACCATTTGGTCAAGTGTTCTGGTCCTGGCCAGGGCTCTATTAATTTGTATTCTTAGACTTCTGATAGAAATTATTCCCCTTTGCCATTCACTTTAGATAATTAATCACTGCAATAATGTACATGTATTTGAAAGTCAAGAGACTAAGAGAATTATGCAAAAAATGTTATTGTATAATACAAAAAGTACTTTCATAGTTTTAATGATCAGGTAGACTTGTAAATAATAAATAAATCAAAATGAGACAAAAATAAATTATTAAATGTTCTTCAAAGAACAAGAGAGACCAATGTGAGAGGTCACAATATGGGGTTAAATGGGGTTAAAAGTAGTATGGAGGAACTATAGTTTGTTAATTGTCTGCATTGCGATAGTGATAAATGGGGGATAGATTAGAATTAGATTTATGAGTTGTTACTGAATACTAGACTAATTATTTCATTGATCCTGATCATCCTATTTCTCTTGTTTTGGGCAACAAAGCTTCATCTATCAGTTTATTTTATACTTTATGGATCCTCTAAATTGTTGTATTATACTCAGCTGCAGGTGACCGTTAAGGCCCTTGCGCCTCTTGTTTAATTTATGAATTGCAAAAACACCAACATAATCAATCAGAGGTATTATTAAAATGCACTAAAACAAAATAAAAACTCTTACCAAGTGTTTTACTGCAAGATTACGATATCAGGGACTTGTATACTTAGTATTTAGGTCCATGTTGCTATACATTCTTCAGTTGTAAAATTAAAAAAAAAATAATCATTTATCATAATAAGAAGCATAATGACGCCAGAGCAGAGGCTCGGACCGCTCAAGTTTGAAATTGTCTGCTAGTCTTCTGTGCATTGTCTTCGAAAACTATGTAAGCAAAATACCGTTTTTACCTCCTGTATTAGAGAGCTATACCAAAAGGAGGTAATATGAAGTAAAAGTGACAGAAAATTATGGATCTAAATCAGTTTTTATTAGCTCACCTGAGCCGAAGGCTCAGGTGAGCTTTTCTGATCAATTTTGTCTGTTGTCCGTCTGTCTGTCCGTCCGTCTGTCTGTCTGTAAACTTTTCACATTTTCGACTTCTTCTCAAGAACCACTGGGCCAATTTCAACCAAACTTGCCACAAAGTATCCTTGGGTAAAAGGGATTCAAATTTGTTCAAATGAAGGGCCACGCCCTCTTTCAAGGGGAGATAATAAAGAATTAGTGAAAAATTAATAGCATCTTTTAAAAATCTTCTTCTCAAGAACCACAAAGCCAGGGAAGATGAAACTCATGTGGAAGCATCCTCAGGTAGTGTAGATTCAAGTTTGTTCAAATCATGACCCCCGGGAGTAGGGCGAGGCCACAATGGAGGATCAAAGTTTTACATAAAAATATATTGGAAAAACCTTTAAAAATCTTCTTCTCAATAACAGCAAAGCCCTAATTGGTCATATTTATATGGAAGCATCCTCAGGTAGCGTAGATTCAAGTTTGTCCAAATCATGACCCCCGGGGGTAGGGCGGGGCCACAATGGAGGATCAAAATTTTTACATAGAAATATATAGGAAATTTTTTTTAAAAATCTTCTCAATAACAGCAAAGCCCTAATTGGTCATATTTATACGGAAGCATCCTCAGTTAGTGAAGATTCAAGTTTGTCCAAATCATGACCCCCGGGGGTAGGGCGAGGCCACAATGGAGGATCAAAGTTTTACATAGAAATATATAGGAAAAATCTTTAAAAATCTTCTTCTCAATAACAGCAAAGCCCTAATTGGTCATATTTATATGGAAGCATCCTCAGGTAGTGTAGATTAAAATTTATTTAAATCATGATCCCCTGGGGGTAGGGCGGGGCCACAATGGAGGATCAAAGTCTTAAATAGAAATATATAGGAAGATTTCTTCCGATGAAGTACTACAAAGCCATGATTAGTCATTTTGATATGGAAGCATCCTCAGGTAGTGTTAATTCAATTTCGTTCAAATGATGACCCCCGGGGGTAGGGTGGGGCCCAATAGGGGATCGAAAGTTTTATATAAGAACATATAGAAAAAATATTTCTTCTCAAGAACAGAAAAGCTATGTTTAGTCATATTGATGTGGAAGCATCCTCAGGTAGTGTAGATTCAAGTTTGTTCAAGTGATGACCCCTGGGATAGGGAGGAGCCACAATGGGGGATCAAAGGAATATATGGGAATTTTTTTTTTTAAATCTTCTCAAGAACAACAAACCCATTTATTATTTTGACATGGAAGCATCATCAGGTAGTTTAAAATCCAAGCCCCCCACCCCCCGGTAATCTTTTCAATACTGAACTGATTTGTGCTTTTGCCTAGCCAATGTGCTCAGGTGAGCGATGTGGCCCATGGGCCTCTTGTACATAAATGTTAAATTTGCCTACGATTTTTTTCTTGATTTTTCTCGGACAAATGCTGCAAAATAAATATTTTATGTTGATAAGCTTTAATGTGATGGTAGATTTTCAATAAAGTGATTCAAATTTGCTGGTTTATTGAAGGAAAATTTACTTTAAAAAACCTAGTAAATTCACCAAAAAGGTGAAGAAAAAAAAACTGGTTAAAAAAGAGTATATTTATATGAATAACAAGGTAACTCAAAAATATTATTTAAACAACAAGTAATAAAAATGTATTTGTTTCACCATAAATTCTGGTGTTATGCTAAAGTACAAAACACGTTCTTCGAAAGGTACGTGGATTCAATAGTAACGATGCGAAAAATTATTTTTTGGTTGCTTTATCATATAAAACATTGTGTTCTGATTTTTTTTTTTTGCGTGAGTTTTAACCAATTTTATTTTTATGCCACTTTCCACATTTTTCACATAATGCTCGATGCTTGCGGATTTTAACTTTGAAAGATTAAGGGGTAGAGGCTTCCAAATCACTTCGATATATCCATGGTATTTCAGAAATCAGTGTTAGAGATACCGATGTAAAACCAAATTGTCAAACGTTGACGTATGCTGTGAACTTTACATCAGTTCAAAAGCCACCATAGGAAAAAAGGGTAAATTTCACGTGCTTTGTATGTTGTAAACTGTTTTGTATGATAGATAGGAGGGGTGCGTGCCATTTTGTTAGCAACACTCGAAGTCCGAAGTATTTTAATTTCGTAGACAACTGCGTTTTCAATAACAATGGAACTCGGAAGTGATTTGACATTTACAAAATTTCTTTGTTGAAATTCTTCCCTTAATTATATAGCAATATACCATTATCACCTGCATATGGAGTTTATTTTTATTGTTATACCCCCTGCAAACGAAGTTGGGAGGGGGGGTTATATAGGAATCACCTTGTCCGTCTATCCGTCTGTCTGTCTGTGCAAACGTGTCCGGTCCATATCTTTCTTACATTAGAATGTACTACTTCACACAATCATGATTTGAGGGTGTGGCATGACCTTGACCCAAGGTCATTTGGGCAAGTTCAAGGTCACTGAAAGAAAAGTTCATAATTCATGCCTGGTCTGTATCTTTCTTATGGAGAATAATATTGGGATGTTGGGAGTTTCCACTTCACACAAAGATTGCTTATGACCTGAGGATGTGTTATGACCTTGACCCAAGGTCATTTTGGCATGTTCAAGGTCATTGACAGAAAAAGTTCATAATTCATGTCTGGTCTGTATCTTTCTTACGGAGAATAATGTTGGGATGTTGGGAGTTTCCATTTACACAAAGATTGCTTATGACCTGAGGGTGTGTCATCATCTTCACCTATAGTCACTGTAGAAAAAATGGATAAATAATGCATCCATACTTTCCAACAGAGAAATACTTGAAAAATTGCTATTTATTTTTTCAATACAATAAAAAAATTTACTATAAGTATTGATGTTTTATTAGGCTGTGCTTTAGTTTCATTCATTAAGAAAATTTAATAAATAATTGCTAGTAAATTTTCACTCTAAATGTTTAAACAAATTGTGAACACCTCTTAGATCCATCAAATACTAGTATTAGTGACTTGGAACCTTCTTTGAAAACCCTGCAGGGGGTATTTGTCCCTTTTGGGTAGTTCTAATTTCTGTAACAGAGACATTTATCTGCCTCCGCTTGGGATTGAGCCAGAGGCCTCTGGAATGCCAGTCAAGTGCTCTATCGATTGAGTTGAAGGGTTAATTCACCAGCCAATGCTAGTAGGAAGCCGTGAATCACGACGGATTTTTCCGTTATTTCCCGATCATGACAAGGAGCACACGGCGGGCGTGACCGGTCGGCAGGGGATGCTCACTCCTCCATGGCATCTGATCCCACCTCTGATGTTTTGGAAGTCCATGTTTGCTCTGCACCTATTTTGTAATGTATAATGGACTTTCGAGCTTGAATAATGTTCGTTATCTCCATATATTTCATTACATACTACTACATTGTCTCCCTCCAGAGAATGAGATGTCCTCATCTCTTTTGGAGTGCTGACGCCTGTGGAGCGAAGTTCTTGGGGCAATCGCTTTCACCGCCAGAGAATACCCGGGTCCCAACGTGGGCGCCGAATGTAACAGAGACATTTATCTGCCTCCGCTTGGGATTGAAACCGGGCCTCTGGCATGCCAGTCCAGTGCTCAACCGATTGAGCTAAAGGGTTAACCCACTAGCCAAAGCCTGAAGGAAGCCGTGTATGACACACTACCACATTTTAATGGACTTCTGAGCTTAAATACTGTTTGTTATCTTCATATTTTCTGTACTTGAACATTTCTTAGAACCTTTGACAGTTACATTAAAAGAATATGAAATGGGATCTTTTGTGTCATTTTTTTGACAACACCTAACTTATATAGTAAACATGTAACTTTGATCTATGAGTAAACTGAACTGTATATGAAAAAGAATTCAATTATGAAACATTTAGCTATACCACATTACCCATTATTTCCTAGGAAGTACCAGTAATTCCCAGGAATTACCATTATTTTCCAACCTTGAGATAACCTTAATAAATGGTTTTCTCATCCAATTTTTTGAAATTCGAGGAATTCTGTGTCAAGGGTTCTGAAGCCCTGTTGATCATACAGTGAAAATGCATTAATTATTTGAAAATCTTCTCTGCTCCTCCTGGTTAATTAGAGGTCAAATTATGTGCATGGATGCAGTGTACGATGAGCAAAGGTGCTTCTACCTAAATTGTGAAATTAAATTCATGACCAGAGGGTCAGTGGCTCTGGAGTTAGGGCGGTGTTCTTTTGATGTAAGTTTGACTCTGCTTCAAGAGTTTTTTTTTAATTCGATTATTCGTCTATGAAACTTATCCCTGTAATTTTTGTACAGTAATGCCGTGATAGGCCAGTTGCATAAAAATATACTAGAGTTTTTAATGTAGAATAACAACAGTACTTGTTCGGTTTTTAATGGTCAGGTACTCTTGTTAAATATAATTACAAAAAATATTTTAATGTTATTTAACGACCAGGATGGCCATTTGAAGGGGATTTTGCTAGGATTTTACACTGCAGTTTCAATATTATAAAGTGTAACAATAATCAAACAAATGTCAATATATTTATTTACATACTCATTAGTCTTTTATTATTTTTTTAAACTCTCGGTATTTCACATTGCAAAAGTACATAGCACCTTTAATATCTAACTTGTCAGACTAATAAAGCGCTTTATGCAACAAAAACAAAAGATCAAATACAAAAGAACAACATACATGTATTTTAGAGCGTACAAGACTGTTTTCAAAGGTGATAAATATCGGTTTTTGAAAATTTCTATTTATAAATTGATATAATGCCTTTTTAAAATACTTACTAAATACTACTTAGTCCAAGGATGGACTTTTTTTCCAGAAATTGTCAAAGTCCTTTTAAACTTTACTTTGAGAGATTTTAAAGTTTTTCCTTCCATCTTCTTCCGTTTATCTGTGTCACTTGTTTACTTCAGAAACTTATATATATAAGCGCCTCGCCTGTTTGTGGCAGATGAAATATGACCCGCAAGTTTCACTTCAAAGTGTCGAGCGCTTGGTGAAGGAACAGTTGCCACCTTTATTTATCGATTTAGGTCAGTCGTGGCCTTGATTCCAACTCAGAGTTTCCGATCACGGAGCGAGCGCTCTACCGATTGAGCTCCCGTAACGGCCCATATGAACGACCTTGCCATTATACTCGTGGGAGTGGATGTATCATTTCATGAGCTCAGTGCTCACAGTGTCCGGGGGGGGGGGGGGGGGGGATTTGATATTTTCCTTATGTGATCCATTTGTAACATTATTTTCTTTTAAGAAATAAATATTTTAGGCTTTACTGACAGCTTGCTATTTACAAACTTCACTCGATTTCCTTTTGTATTTTGTAGAGTGAATAAACTTTCAGAATGTCGTATATAAAAAAAAATTCCAAAGAGAGATGAATCATTTTAATAAAATATTACGTAGTAAACTTTTTAATTAATATCTATTCCGGCAATTTATATGATGATATGTTAAAACTAATAAAACCCTAATTTAAGCATAGTTGATATTTACAATGTTTATAATATATTTTTAATTACCAAGGTATCCTCCAATTGTAAAGCACTTATAATTTTCACGTTAATTATCTATTTGTTCAGCATTAACACACCTACATTGTACTTAAGTGCTCCTCAAATATTGATTTTGGGGTCTTTCCATGTTTCGAGGTGACGTAAGTCAACGTCCAGCAAAAGCGGCACAGATAGCGACCATTAGAACATTTTTGTGACGTCATTCTTTAGTCGTTTCAAGGACTGTACTCATAGTACTGGCTTAGTCCAATATTGTCTAATAATTATGTGGACCCTGAGGTCAAGGCAGAAAATATATAAGCACGGTGTAAATAGAATCAGGCTGCGCATACGTCAGAATGCTAGACATTTCGCTCCTAGGACAACTTTCCCTTAGGACAATTCGACCTCCTCGAGTAAGAACACCCCATCATTGGCAAAATTTGCTTATAATCTGTACATTGTAGTTATTATTTTTATAGCATATCCAAGATCCGAATTTACTTTCATATACATATATCCTTACTGTTTAAAAAACATTCTATAATAATTATGCATATGGATAGTAAAATAAGGGTTTCTATGCTACAACCATTTTGAAAAGGAGGAGGAATTCAGAAACTTAAATCAACACTGGGCAGACTTTGTGCATCCAGTCTAGTAGGAAGCAATTATTTCAATTGGGAAAGGGGGGAACACACTTTTACCAGAAATTCTTTAAAAGAAAAAAAAAACAGTCGTCAGCCGTTTCTTCAAAAAGGGGCTCGTACGACCGAAAATAAGCTTAGAAATCTTGTGTATAGTTTATACTGCCCAAAACAATATTGAGCAGGTACAACCGTAAATTAGCTTTCTTTCTATAGTAAAATATCTACTGGCAAAATTATTGGGCAGGTGGGGTTGAAACCCCCCCCCCCCGGGGGGGGGGGGGTCATACAGGCATGGCAGCATATGCAATTAAGATTCAACAGATATGTCTTACCTGTCAAGGAGAACAAGTCTGAAACTCTAAACTGGACAATATTTTAAAATCTAGGTCGCGAAACTCGCGGATATTTCTCGCACGCGTAGAAAAGTTGGTTTACAGTATGTGAGCTTGCTCACTATTCCTTTCATTAAAATTTTGACAATAATACAAACGTTGCATAATTAGGTTAAAACAATTTCTTCCAAGAAGAAGGGGGCATCCTGCGGCATAGTCTTTCGTTGTTTGCACAAGGTCAGCGACCTAAAAAAGTTGAAATGTTCAATTGGCTATGAATTTTTTATGCTTAGATTTTGGATGGTCTTGTTTTTTAACTAATATGTGTATTACCAGTTGGAATATTTATTTTTCATGTTCAAAAAAAAATTGGTTGGATTGATTGTGTTGTTTTACGTCACTGCCTCACAAGTTTATTTCATATGAGACGTCACCGTAGGTCGGTGAAGGGCTTTTACTCATCACCCAGGGTTGTTGAGCAGTAATCCAATACTTGCAGTAACACTGTGCCTCGGTTTTAAGGACTCGTCCAAAAAACTTATTTTCTATATTCATGTCCTGATATTGCACACTCGAGCATCTTCAACAATCTTGCATCGTATAAAAGAAAATTATAGCAAATAAAAATCAAGTATTAAGTAGAATAAAATTATAAGATATCTTAGAATTTTTAGAATTTAAAAAGGTTGAAATAAGGTTCTAGAGTATTTTAAAGAGGCTGAAATTTAAGTTTAATACATTCTAAACAACAGACTAAAGCATATAAATTAATATTTATTCAAACATCACTTCATACAAATGTGCCATTTTACTATCGGGATCCGCCCCTATTCTCAATAAGTAACAGTTACAGATGTAAATGTTGTAGTTATCAGTGATAGCTTTGGTCGCACCAGTCCCTCACCTTTAACCAAGATTCTGGCATGTTCACAACGTTTTACCTTTTGGGGCTTATCGGAGTATACGGTAGAGCATGGTTTTAAATGTCTTTGATCTCGGACATCTTAGTCAAAATTTCTGGATCCGTCACTATATATTCTTGGTATATTTTCATTTTTGAGGAATTGAAATAGGCTGTTCTTACAGGTATTACATGTACCTTGAAGGTGTTGTTTGCTATTGTTATTTTCACATTCTGGGACTTTTACATATTTAAAACTTGTCCTCTGGGATTCGTGTCACCCTAACACATCTAGTTGTACAGAGCTCAATTAAATTTATCTACTGCTTTGTATAAGAAAGCTGTATCAAAGGATGTTGGTTATGACCTGTAAATAACTTTCTTCACATAAACACATGAACTTTGATGTGTGAAATAAAAATGTGGAAGTCAAAATTTCGATTATTATTATCCCTACAAATCTAGTCAATTTAAAAACCGAGATGATTAGAAAAGATAATTTGTCATGAAATGTATATAATGTTATACTGTCGAAGCATTGTTAGTATCCCTGTTCCACGAAATCGTTATTCCAACATATTTTAATCTAAATGCAATAACGTCCTTCAAAAGAACGTCTCCCATCCACGACAATTATAGCAAGCAAGATTCAAAATTTATATTATTTACAGGTTAATAATTTAATGATCAATAAGCTTTAAACCAATTGAGAGACTCTCGAGTTACGGCGCTTTGACTTATGATGAACTATGAATCCTCTGCAATCTCTGAAATTTTATTTTGTGTTCCTTAGGTCTTTTAACATCGGGTTCAATGCCATCTAGCGTTCTAGAAAATTCCATATGCTATAAGATTGGATACTTGCGAAAACGATTTGCACATTTTGTTAATAATGACTTATCTTTTTCTATATTACTTAGATCAATTCATTGAATAATTCATTATTGACGTTTTGTCAAATAATTAAATGATTGCTTGTTATGTTTCATTTAAAATTGCCAGTAACTAAGATCCGCCAACAGTAACCGCCACCATACTCTCTTTTTTGCTATTTCACGACTGTTTATCGAAAATGAAAGTAGACTTTTAATTAAATTTACGGTAATTAATATGCAAATGAGATCTGAATATAGTTTACGGACATCATCTCATAACTAGTGTAATATTAGTGGAGTACTTATGAACTCTGGTGCAGGCGTTTTGGAGTTTATTTGCCAAATTTATAATTTATAAGTATAGAAGTGATTTTAACTAACTAAATTTTATGGAAAATTTAAAAGTTATGACAAACTTTTCTTCCGTCAATTTCCCTTATTTATGCAGCAATAAACCATCATCAAATGATGTGTATGTCTCTTATTTGATTCGCTGCAAAAGTGCATGCTATGTTCTACGAACGATCAATTTAAAAACCGAAGGCCGGGGACCTTGTTTGCAAAAACAACATGTCATTCTGTCAAATGTTCACAGAACATTTTAAAATACAAATTGTTCTGTCATTATTTTTATACTGAATTACCTGTGGATTATTCCTTTATCCTTAAGAATGAAATATATGAAGATAACGAACAGAATTCAGGCTCATAAGTCCACTAAACAATACAAAATAGGAGCAGAGCAAACACGGACCTCCAAACATCAGAGGTGGGATCAGGTGCCATGGAGGAGTGAGCATCCCCTGCCGACCGGTCACACCCGCAGTGTGCTCCTTGTCATGATCGGGAAATAACGGAAAAATCCGTCGACAATTTAGTGTGCAAACAATGGCCTAACCATTAGTATGAAAAACGTCAGTCAGCATTTGACTCAATGATAAATTGTATTTGCTGACAAGGTCATTGTATCGACCATAGAACTTACGAAATGATGACTTTAAACGAGACAGCTGATATTCTTGTTTCATCAACTTGTTTGTCAATAATATACCTCTTTTTAGAAATTGTACATACGTAGAGCATGCTCTTGCGTATCGAATCAACTGAGAGATATATACCCCGTATGCAGGTGATGAAGGTATATTGCTGCATAGGTAAGGGAAGTTGAGGATTGAAAAGTTAAAGTCATCATGTTTATCATAAAGCTTGGATGTTAGATTACCATTACATGTAACGTCTTTTTCAAGTAAAATATCCAAATATGAAACAGATGTGTCAGACTCTGTGGTATCTTTTATCTCAAGCTCACCAGGATATATCGTATCGACATAAAAATGGAAATAGCCATTGTTTATTGATAATACATCGTCGATATATCTAAATGTCGAGTTGAAGACCAAAACAAGTGTTTTCTTCTTTTCACGTACAAGATTTTGGACAAATTCTGCTACATATGAATACAAAAAAAGGTTTGCTAATAACGGGGCGCAAATGTTACCCATGGGAATTCCAATAGATTGTTGGAAGACACTCTCAGCGGGTGTGACAGGTCGACAGTGGATGCTTTCTTCTCCATAGCACCTGATGTTTCCGGTGATAGGTTTGTTCACCTCTTGATTTGTATTTTAAGGTCACCTGAGTAAACTCAGGTGACCTATTGCTATCTGTTTTCGTCCGTCGTCATGCGTTATTATTTGAACTTCTTCTCTGAAACCGCTGAACCAATTTCAACCAATTTTGGCATATAGCAACTAGGTGTGAAGGGGAACAAAAATTGTAAATTTTATGGCCCCGGGTCCAAGGGGTGGGGCCAGGACAACTAAAAATAATACAATCTTTAAAAATTTTCTTCTTTACTCCTGGATATGAAGCAGTGAAAATGTTGGAATGATTGTAATGAGCATTGAGCCCTCTTCCAAAATTGAAATTCATGGCCCAAGAGTCAGGAGTTCTGGTGCTAGGGTGGGGCTCTGTTGAATATATAGTGATAATGCATTATTTCTTTAAAAATCTTCTCTGCTCCTGGGTTTCAAGAAAACAATTTATGATGAGGAATGGTGTCTCTTCCAAAACTGTGAAATTCATGGCCCCAGCTTGGTAAGGGGATCTGGTGTTAGGGCTGGGCTCTTATGATTATATAGTGAAAATGCTTGATTTCTTTGAAAATCTTCTCCTTTGCTCCTAATTGGTAAAAAGCTGATAAACTGAGTACTTTGTTATGATGAATCTTCTCTGCCCCTGTGTACTAAGTAGATAAACCAAGTATATAGTTATTATGATCACGGACAACTCTTTCAAAATTGTGAATATCTTGACCCCTGAGTTAGGGTTTCTGGTGTTAAAGCGGTACTCTATTGATTATGTTGTGAAATTGCATTGATTCTTTGAAAATCTTCTCTGCTCCTGGGTATTAAGCAGATGAACTAAGTGCATGGTTATGATGATCAAGGATGCCTCTTCCAAAATTTTGAAATTTGTGGCCCTAGGGTCAGAGGTTCATGTTTAACGTGGGGTCTATTTAATATATAATAGAAACGCATTTTTTTTGTCTTGAAAATCTTCCCATGGGTATTAAACAGATAAACTCATTGCATGGTTATGACGAGAAAGGAAGTCTTTTCAAATAACTGTTAGGGTGGGGCTTTTTTGAATATATATATATATATAGTAGAAATGCATTATATCTTTGAAAATCTTCTTTGCCCATTGTTATTAAGGAAACACACTAAGTACATGGTAACGATGAGCAAGAGTGCCTCTTCCAAAAAATGTGAATATCTTGGCCCCTGGGTCAGGGACTTTGGTATTAGGGTACGGCTGTATTGAATCTATAGTAACCAGAAGTCTGTAATTGTAATTTAATTAATTACACTGAAAATTAATTGTAATTATAATTTAATTAATTACACTGAAAAAATACCATGTAATTTCAATTACTTTTTCAATTATATTCAATTACTTTATATAATACACATTCATGATATATTCATGATATATCGTCACCACTACCTCCCCATTTTACTGTTTTTTATTGTTAAACATATCCCCAATCCTTCAATTATACAAAATCTTAGGTTAATGCTTACAAAAAATAATTAAATAATTGGCTACATAATAATAAACTAGTTTCTTTCTAATAATTATGTAAATTTGGAATTTTTTTTATCTATGTTTATAAATATGAATTTTGAACCACCCTTCTTAGGTCTATTTAGCTACGAAACACACATTTATTATATTTCAATCTTTGTTGTTTGATCAATAATAAAGAAAAAGAAGGTGTGTGTCATCAATAAAGTTCTCTCTTGTTGGGAAGAGATGATTGCCCTCCAAATCACAGCTTTAAATTGCAATCAAAACAAATCAACTCCTCTAAAGAGATATTCATTCCATGATTTAGAAAGAAGACAAAGCCAATGGAGATAATTATTTCAATTTAAAATGCTCCGCTAGCTTTAGAAAAGAAAAACTTTCAATTTGATAATTATTTAAACTTCTAAACAGATTTTTATGAATGAATTTTCTATCCGTACAATTCTGATTCATGAAGTAAAATTGTTCAACATAAATAGCAATTTAGGATGTTCCGGTTACTTTCAAAGGAAATATTTAATTTGAGGGGTTACAGTTGCGACTCATTTTACTCTATTAAAATACTCACTTTTAGTCAAATATCATAAGCCATGCAATTTGTGTACATGTAGGTTTTGTGTGGTGGAAACTGCATCAAACTGATCTCGGATTGTTCTTTAAGAGATTCTTATTGTTTTGTAAATAAATGTTATAAATTAAACCAGAATGATACACAATGCCTATAGCATATTATTAAGGTCTTCCGCTCCAGGCGGAAGACCTTCTACTGATTCTGATGGTTAAGATTATTAAGGTCTTCCGTTTCCAACGGAAGACCTTCTACTGATTCTGATGGTTAAGATTATTATTCTTTTTTTTTTTCTTCTCCTTTCTAGACGCCAACTTTGAGACCTCATATCTCGCTCATTTCTCAACGGATTTTGCTCAAATTTGTAGAGTTTATAGACGTTACAAAACTCTATCAGAATGTTGTCAAACAGTTCAAAAAGTCACTTCCGCTTTTGAGTTATTGCCCTTTAAATGAAAATTTATTAGGCTTCATTTCCAGACAAAGGCTCCGAGACTACAAAAGCTGGAGCAGAAATTCTACCGAATTTAGATAATAGAAGGATTGAAGTTGTGCACATCGGTTTTTTTTCCCTGATTTCTGTATTCAA
The DNA here is from genome assembly GCF_033153115.1 of Saccostrea echinata. NCBI lineage: Eukaryota > Metazoa > Mollusca > Bivalvia > Ostreida > Ostreidae > Saccostrea > Saccostrea echinata. The sequence goes on from NW_026889750.1 coordinate 41,066,927, forward strand.
AATGGCGCTAATTAGGGGTCAAAATTTAGAACGCTTAAAAGAGCAAAAATTTAGACATATTTTCCTTTGTATCTTTAAAACTAAAAATATTTTGATAAGACATGTAGAATAAAAGTTGTGCACAATTTCAAGGCCTTTCATTTGACACCACTAAAAAGGGGCTGGCCCCTCAAATAAGGGATCTGGAGCCCTTTAAAGTTTTTGCTTTATAACTCAAAAACGGTAAATATTTCGAAATGGCTGTCGTTAAAAAAGTTGTTCTTTAACATCTTATTGATCTCATGAAAATGTTATTTTGTTCGAGTCTTGTGTTTTAAATGCGCCAGAAGCTTGACCCATATACAGGTAACTGTTTTCATTCAGCAAGTAAACGAGAGCTCTTCATGCGTGTAACTAAAATAAACTTACTATAAATAATAAATCTGGCTACATTAGATGCTAATATTCTTTAGAATAAGGTTCTTGAAGTGTTTTGTGCTTTATTTCCAAGTTATTTTTTGACAACTTTTCGTTTTATTTCATTTTTTTCAAAGTCGAATAAACCAGTCTACTAAAAAACGGGGAAAAAAGATAACCTATTCTTCTTATCATATAAAAACAAACAATATAGTGAGAAAATAAAACATAACTTTGAAGCATAGACTATTTACAGCCATTAAGTGTGCGCCTTTTACATTCACCTTGTGTGTTTACAATTATGTAACACCTCCCTCGATAGCGCGTGGCAAAGGAGGTCACCGGGGATCAATCGGCGTGTGTGATCCAGCGACCTAGTCATACACAAAACAAATCATAGAATGGCCATATGATTCCAAATTCATTTTGTAAACTAAGTCATGAGTGGATAAATATGTTGAATTTTTCAGATTATTTCATAATATCTTCGATTAAATCGCTAGTGTATTTCATTTAATATTTTATTCGCTGAATTACAGGAAAGTTGCATAGTTATTTTTATAAACAATTTATTTCTCGATATCGAGTTAATTGTCTGTTTTATTCATAATAAAATTCAAAATATGTTACCTTAATTAATTCCTACTAGTAATGGAACTTTTGAAACTTAAATGTACATGTATGTAATCTAATATACGTTCTTTTGTCGACGCCCTTAAAATGTACAACTGTATATATACAAAGCGCCCCAAATATATGCATATCGAGCGTATGGAAATACAAAATCCCACATTCACACGCGCCTCCAAAATATGTAGAATGAGACATACATGCGTAACTGTATTTGAATATTACAAATTTATTAGACACCTAACCTTGAACAAATTATTTTTTTCTACTAAACTTGTTATTGTATGCGAACAAAATGATAAACATGTAATTATTTATAGGTTCCCATTATTTTTTCTGAAAATCAGAACACATTTATCAGCTCTCTTAAGCTTTTACGGATACATACAATGTACACGCATGCAAGTACAGAACATGCACGTTTTATAAGTGCATATGCAAGAGCGCCCCAAATATATGCATATCGAGCGTTTGAAATTCAGAAAAATTCTAAATCCCAAGTCTTTTTTTCCCATTATCTTTGCAATAAAATATCGGTTAAACTGAAATGATTTTATTGATTTACAGCAAATATAGGTCCGCTGAGTTGATCATGAGTTGTTTTCATAACGGGTAGTCCTTCTGGCCAGTCATCGTCACGGTTTGTAACATCGTAATTACACAGGTAAGTACTAAGATGTCAATCCATATATTTTCCATAAGAAATGAATTACCGGGAGATGTCTCGTTTTCTCTGATCATATATTAATTGACAGCGTTTATGAACAGTGTTAAATCACAGGCCTTTGTAAACCGGTAAATCAAAAAAAAGAAAAATCCGAGACAAAAAACAGAAAATATAAATGTCTCTGGAAATAACATTGCCTTTAGATAACTAAAATAAATTAATGTCCGCCGATTTTTGAATTAATCTGAACATTCATTGATGTGTACCTGTATAAGCAGTGTGTATATTTTTATGAAGCCTTCGTCCAAACGAACAATATAATAAATCTTGAATGAATTAACTAACCCTTCAGTACACACACATTCGCCTACACCTGAAATCTAATCAAAATCAGATCTTTTTTACGGCCCGAAATTCTGATAGTCGCTGTATTTCTAATCTGATTGACTATACATGTACAGTACAGGCAACGCGGATCCCGTATTTCCCGCGCTCCGTCGCGGTATAAACACAACGCGGGATTTGACCAGGTGAGACAGGTAAACCGCGTTCCCTCCGCGGGAAATTCATCACCTACCTGTCCCCGCCGCGGTTAAATCATCGATCAACTAGTATCGTAAACAAACGGGAGTTATCTCCCCGAACAGGAATTTTGCGAAATTCCCTCTTAAAAAAAAAAAACAAATTAAAATCCCGCAGTGTATGTATATTTATGAAAGTATTTTCTTGTATTTCGCAAAAGGTGAAAATAATGAATGAACAAAAAAAATTGTAAAGCAGAATATATTTAATCGTTTTTTTTTTATTTTATTTATTATTATTAATTTTGTTAAGTTATATAATATATCAATACTAAAGCGACATCTTTTTTTAAATAATATCAAGAAAACTATTTATACGCTGAGTCATTTGAGAGTTTAACGTGACAAATTTTAATGTCGGAAATATAAGTTCTAATAACTTCTCTTTTCAAATTATATGCGAACTGCAATGTTACATACACGTGCTAAACAATAGTCAGTGCGAGTTCCGATTAACAGTTTTCAGCATTCCTATGAGGAAAAAAAATATATCTATATACCGTTCATGTTTTTTAACCAAATTTAGAAGAATATAATTCATTTAAATAATTTCACTTTACTGTATTAATGTGCAAGCATTTCCCTGAAATTGTCGAATGACCGGAAAGCTGTAATATTCGATGGTGAGCGTTTGCAGTGAGTGGGCGCGTGAACGTTATAAAAGATATCAATAAAATATAACAATTTTTTTCCCTCGATATTTACTTCTTTTGTAAACAGTGGTTTGTTTTTAATTTAAACATTTCTCCAATTACAGAAGATGGAATGTGCATGGTGATGAACTTCACAAAACAATTAAAACGGGGGGGGGGGGGTATATCACTAAAACTTATTATTCTCAATAATACTCAAGAAAAAAATCAATGCCAAGTTTACTTAAATATATTCTGTTTCTTTGTGTATTAAGTATTAGTCGCGATCATTTCCTGTGTATAGGGATTAGCAGAGCAAGAGCAGGAAACGGCATGCCCTAGGGGTTTCACACCTGTCCTAGAGTACCTGTGGTAAATTTCTCTGCATGTGCAAGGCGTTGTCTAGCCATACAACACACCAGTCCCTTCAACGTTTCATTATTTCATTATTTCTTCATTTTCAAATGTAACTACAGCCATGAAAGTTACGCGAGGTCAATATATACTTTTTTTTTACCCTGAGTGTATATTAAAAGGAAAAAGATCAATCATACTTTTAAAACAAATTAATAGAGTTTAAATGAAATAAAATAGATCAAATCAAATTATGTTTTATTACTTCTTTTTTAAATGCCGACGGGCTTGGTATTTATGTTTCTGTTTAATATATATGTACATGTACATGTGCATGTATTATGCAGGTAGAATGTAAAATAAAAAAAAACGTACAGAATGTTACGGCACGTGCAACATTTTTCCTTCGGTCAGTTTATTGATTTATCGAGTCCATCGATTAAAACAAAATATTCATGATAGAATTTCAATGAAATGAATTGCTTCTGGATTATTTTTTCCCAGTTTCAATATGTCGTTTCTGTGAACAGATAATATACTGTAGCCGATTTATCAGTTTATTGCCCAGTTGTGGACTTTGACTAATTCTACGATCAAGTTTCTGAAAAACACCGAAATAGTGACAGCCACAGACACTATTTAAGGTCTTCCGTTTAAATAGGACGATTAAAGACAAAAATATCTACCGAAACAAGATCATCGTCGCAAGTCACGGGTTTTGTGTCCATTCTATTTCCACAAACCCGTGGCTGCCTCCTACCAAATTCTCCCGTTCTCGCGACTGAATCATTGAATATTTATTAAGTGACGCCAGATTTACCCTGACCAATGAAATCACTCTGTAGCAATTTTTGGTAGGCTTAAATGTCGGCGCCCATAATGAAATCATGTTTGCTATGCGTGGCAGATTTATAGAAAAAAAAATACGATAGATCCCGAAGAACAGATGTGAGTAACGTATATTCTAAAATACTTACAAGGTTTTACATTAAAATACAGGGTTTCGAATGTAGACGTTGTGTGAGTACGCTGAATAGCGTTACTCGTTAAGAAAGGAAATTCGAACCGAAGTTGATGTACAGCTCGTGGTTATGGTTACATCCAAATACAAGATAGACTGATCATTTTCATTGGTTCTGACTTGAAGCGTCAGATGTTATTCCATTGGTTGAATGTATGTTATTAATATTCATGAGAACGAGAGAAATTTGAAGGAGGCAGCCACGGGTTTGTGGAAATAGAATGCACTCAAAACCCGTGGCTTGCGACGATGAAACAAGGTATAATAACATATTTTGGTGACATGTGGTAGGTACATGTATATGATATTTTAGGCCCGATATCCAAGAGGGGTCCAGTGTTAACAAATGGAAGTGACTTACCTTCTCTATTTCATAATACCGCGGGTATGATTTTTTAATAAAACGTTAATTCTACGTTATTTTTATGGATTTTTCATATGGAATACATTGTAAATGTGTACTAGAAGATTAATTTATGGAAAAAGACGAATAAAAATATTCTTGGACCCTGGGGTGTATATGGGGGGGGGGGGGGGGGTCCTGTCCACAAGCACCTGTGCAGCATTCAAGCTTAAAAGACCATTCAAACAATACAAATCAGGAACAGTGCAAATCTTTTGAAATCAGAGGTAGAATCAAGTGCCATTGATCTGTCATGTTGTAAATTTTGAACTTACCAGTTGTCAGTATTTACTGCCACCCGGTAAATTCAAAATTTATACCATGAGAGATCCTTTTCACGCTAGCACTTACCCCGACACGAGACCTTATACGGTCTCATCCAAAGGACCGATCTCCACGTTTTACTACTTATCCAAACTGGGCATAAAACATTCTCAATGAATTTTTTAATCATTATGTTGAACCTAACAAATTATTCCGACTCGCTGTATGATTTGAAAAAACATGGCTGAACTTATCCATTCAGAAACTCACAGACTGGGATTGCTTTTAACCAGTGTGTGTTATATGGCCTTGATGCAAGGTTATTTGGTCGAGTCAAGGTCACTGACAGAGAAACTGTAATTTCGCTACCGTATTTGTACTAGTGAAACATTGCTGGTATCATGCAGTGTGACATGGCCTTGACTCAAGTTCAAGGTCACTAAGGATAAGATGTTTTGACTGTATGTATGGACTACAAGAGCATGACGTGTTACTGTGAACTTTTCAAGTCGGTAACACACAGATTGGGTTTTATGACGAGAGTGTGTCATGGTTTGACGCAAGGCATTTGGAATGTTCAAGGTTATGTACATTCATTTACAGTTTCTCCTAGCGAAATATTGTAAGTTGCTTCCCCTTACAAGATTGCTTACATGTATAACTTTAGAATGTGGCATGACCTTGACTCAAGGTCACTTTTTCCTTCCGCAGCTCCAACGGAAGACCTATTCGTTGCTTTGCAACGAGCTCGCTCTAGTTAAGGTCTTCCGTTTCCAACGGAAGACCTTCTACTGATTGTGATGATTAAGATTATTCTTTTTTTTTTTTTTTCCTAGACGCCAACTTTGACGCTTCATATCTTCCTCATGTTTAAACAGATTTTGTTCAAATTTTCAGAGCTTTTAGAATTTACAAAACACTGTCAGAATACCGTAATACAATTCGGAAATTACCTTCTGTTCACGAGTTATTCCCCTTTGATTGAATTTTGCATGCCTCCGATTTCCAGACAAAGGCTCAGAAATGGTTATAATTGGAGCACAAAACCCTTTGAAATTGAAAAGAGGAAGCATTGAAGTTGTGCACATCGGTTTTTGTTTTTTGATTTTTGCATTAAAAATGGCGCTAGAGAGGGGTCAAAAGTTAGAACGCGGAAAACAGCAAAAAATTTGACATATTTTCCTTTATATCTTGAAAACTAGAAATATTTTGTTAAGACATGTAGAACAAAAGTTGTGCATAATTGCAAGGGCTTTCATATTATACTATTTAAAAGGGGCTGGCTCCTATGATTAGGGATCTTGGGCCCTTAAAATTTTTTGCTTTATAACTCAAAAACGGTAAATATTTCGATCTGGATCTTGGGAACAAAATTGTTCTTTTACACCTTTTTGATCTAATGAAAATGTTGTTTTGTTCGAGTATACCATGGGTATTGCGTAATACGTATTAGAAAGCAGGCCAGGTAAACAGGTAACGTTTTTCATTCGGCAAGGAAATCAGACCTCTTCATGTGTATAACTTAAACAGACTTGCTATCAATAATATACCCTGCGGTATTTAATGTTAATTTTCTTTTTAATAAGGTTTAAAACGTGGTTTATGGTTCACTATTAAATTATTTATTACAACTAGTCTTTCTTTTCTTCTTTTTTAAATTAGATTAATAGTGTTCAAAAGCGGAGAATATTAAATCTATCTTTCTACGTTTATTATTACAACAAACTTTGTAAGTGATTTTAAACTGTATGCAATGAATAATTCACGATCATTAGCTGTATGCATATTACGGTCTCCATGTTCAGCTCGATGTTTAGTTATGTAACCCAACGCGCGAATCCCACGCTGTTGATCGAGGTCACCAGTGTACTAGCCACCTGTGGCCATAAACAAAGCTAGTATTTGTGATCGCGTATAATGTCAATTTTGTACAAAGAGCTATTAATTAATGGAAAGTTATGTTTTTAATTATATCGAATCAGTAAGATTACTTTACCGATCTTTTATAATCTTAATTCCAAACACTGGTGCATAAAAATCATTTTGAATTTTAATCGCTGTTTTTGTCTGTTCACGCAACAATACATTTAAAAAAAGTATTGCTCTATCCCGTGGTGTTGTATTTTAATTCATCTGCAATTGTAATTGAATGGGGGCTTCGGTAAATAATTGTAATTACTACGCATGCTACGCACATATTATTTTTACCATCACTCTTGTGAATGTCCATTTATTATTTATAGAATTAAATGAAATTTTGTTTTGTATATAAAGTGGTTATTACAAATATGCGTGTTACAAAAATGTATGTTGAAATCTTCAAAAGCTATCGAATTATTTGCCCACGTGTACTCGTACATATGAACATTGATCAACACTGATCAAGTGTATACCGGGACCCGGCATAGTCTTATTATAGCTCTTGCTTTGTCAAATCATTACTTTCATACCCCTTGCATTTAAGAAAAACAATGTTATAAAAAAAAAAATAATAATCTGACATATAACAAGTATACATGTAGCGTGTGCAATTTATTTGGCTAGGGGCATGTACACACGTGGTTCGAAACTGTAGGGGGCTACAAATGCGGCCATAACTAGTATATTTTTGAGGTGTTATAAAAAACAAATAATACTCACAAAAGCTTATAAAATTGCCGTTCTATCGATACCTTATATGCCATGTTTCATCCACCAACAACGCCACGACATCGATGAGAAATACGTTTCTACACGGGCATTTTCTTCGAAAAGGATAGGAAGTTAATGAATTAAAATAATTAATTCTTTTAGTTAAATTATGTTTACCTCTTTATTTGTTGTATGCAATAAGTATAGACCTTACTAATAATGACTGTTTGGTTGTCACACCTGTGCATGTGTCGTGCGAGGTACAGCGGTAAGGTAAATTACCGAGAGTCGCGATGTGCGGGGTGATTCGGAATACCCTAAATGACTGTGGTCCATTGAAATTCTACTAGTAAATCAACCTGTCAAATCTAACATGGGCCCACATAATACGACTAAATTCGTTTCATGAATGAACTGGTTCTTAACAAATATATGTACAGTATACAATATCTTTTCTTTAGATCTGTTTGTTTATTATTTTCAACCACAATCTGCAGTACATGTATAGTTACACGAAATCCATGCACAACGGCGCTACACCTGTCAATCAAAATCACTCGATATTGTGAACTCAGTCTGGTGTTACGGCAGCATTTCCGAAGTGATTCAAAATATTCTATCGGCTAATTCTAATTTTTCGCGTTGAATAATAATATTTTGGAACAAAGTTGGAATTAAGGCTCGAGCTGCATGCTGTGAATTTATCACACCTGCAGTCTGCAGTCTTCCCTTCTTACATGTATATGAAGCAATATGCGGAACAAGTTTGATTGAGATTTTTACTTTTCCTTTAAGATAAAATGATTAATAACATAATTTATGCATCTAATAGATACATATAAATGTACATGTATAGCTTTTTAAAAACAAGAATCTGTAATTGAAAATGTGAAAGTGAAGAGTTTAGGTAATAGTTCTTAACCAAAATTTAATGACAGTTCATTCCTTCCTAGTCTCTATATAGCTTTTAATTACGGCCGTGCCCTCTCCCCTTCAAAAGATGTCTAATACATGCTTTTAAATTCTGTTTATGTATCAAGAAATTTCCACAGGTACTTGTGGACAGGATCCCCCCCCCCCCCCAAATTCAACCCCAATGTTTGTTGGACCTTTTTTTCCACAAATTATATTTATTACACTTATTCATCATGTGTACCATAGGAAAAAATCGAGTACAAGTACCTGTGGAAATTTCTATTTGCCCCCCCCCCACCTCCCCAAAAAACTGAAATTGTTTTCTATACGGGCTTGACAACAGGTACTTGTGGACAGACCCCCCCCCCCCCCCGATATTCAACCCCGGGGCTTGTTGGACATTTTTTCCGCAAATTATATTTATTGCACTTACTCATCATGTGTACCATATGAAAAAATCGTGAAAACCCCAAAATAATAGTTCCACACAAAAAATGCCTCACTATGTATAGTTAAAACATTAATTTTTCATATTTCTTGATGAAATTAACATTAATAAAATCAACACAAAATTAATACCGAATTACATATCACTTGAATTTATCATAAAGCAGAAAATCTGTTCTGCGGACTTCAAGGCCAGCTCAGGAACCTAAAGATGTCCTCATTTTCTAAGTCCAGTACAGAACGTAAATTAAATGAAATAAATTACACGATCACTGGGAAGAACTCAAAGAAAGAAGACTCTTGAGGAAAAGATATTTTGATTCGACTTTTAGACTGAAATAAACCGATATTCTCTTTTTGCCACTCTTTCCTGGTGCCCTGGGACTCTGAATGTAGGATCAGTATTTTTCTCACAGGTCCGTTGTACGGATTGTACCGGGGGGGGGGGGGGGGCAGACCTTCTGAAAATAGTCTTTTGTTGTAGTTTTAATATGTAAATTTTGATTTAGTTGCTGCTTTCATCTCCCCACTATTTGTTTCTCTACGGTCATACATAGGCGAATCCCAGCAAAAATGTAATAACCACCCCCCCCCCCCTCCAACAAACACTTTTTGTTAAATGTGTATTGCGATAGGACTTAAAATTGGAAAACATTTTCTGTATATCTCTACATCGAAAAATATAAAACAAATATTTTTTTTTATTTCCTTTTTAAAACAACATAGATAATTATGCATAGCTAATTAAATACTGAATTAAATATTTATCTTTGCAGACAATATGCTCTGGGTTATAGAACATGATGTGAAAGCGTATCGTAATGCACCTTGTAATCCTTTGGATTTTCAGATTTAAGGCCAATGCGAAAACCCAAAGACGCCGACATTTTATTATGCTACTGTAATCGAAGATCCGGGGGGCATACAGTTTTTGTCCTGTCCACCTGTCTATTTGTCTGTTAGACTGTGTTAGCCTCTTTGTCCGCAAAAACTTTAACTATGTCCATAAAATTTGATTGGTTGGAACTACTGCTTTCATATTTCTTATGTGTATTCCTAGTAACAAGGACTTCCTTCAGGTACCAACATATTTGACCTCTTGACCTTGAACTTGGAGTTTGATCCTCTTTCGCAAAATTTTACCAAACTATAGCCTTGGCCAAAACTTTTGAACAGTTGGTGCTATGGCTTTTATACTTCACATCTGTATCCCTTGTGATAAGTCTCCTCCTTGGGTATAAATATGTTTGACCATTTGACCTTGACCTTGGAGTTTGAACAACTTTTAAACAACTTTAGCCTTGACAATAACTTTCGAATGACTAGTATTAGGGCTTTTATATTACATAGGTAATTTTCTTGTGACAAGGCCTGTCATTGTATACCTTTCATTTTGACCATTTTACCTTGACCTTTGAGTATGTCCTACTTTTGAAAAACTTTAACCTTGGTTTTAACTTTTGAACAGTTGGTGCTAAGGCTTTTTTAATACCACATGTGTATTCCTTGTAACAATTAAGACCTTCCCTCAAGTACAAACAATTATGATCCCTTGACCTTGGAGTTTGACCTTTTAAAGAAATTAACCTTGGCCATAACTTTTAAACTGTTGCTGCTGTGGCTTTCATACTAGTATATATTTCACAGTATATTCTTTGTTCAAGACCTTTATTTGGGTAATAACATTTTTTTTTTTATCTTTTGATCTTGACCATGGAGTTTGACTTGCATTTGAGAAACTTTTAACTTTTGCCATAAGATGCCATATGGGGGCATCAGTGTTTCAAAAATCACACATTGTTCAGTATCCAAATCGGGCATAAAACATTTACAATGATCCTTTAAAGCAGTGAGTTGAACCTAATAAATTACGACTATAGAAATTATGATAATTTATTTCGATGTATGGTCTAAAAAAATGTTTATTATACCTCTGTGAAAACTAGCTTACAAGTGAAAAATCACTAGTAAAATAGAATTTGATTGGCCGAGAAAGTCACGTGTCCATCATGTTTGCCCTGCAACAAAACGTCGTGTTTCACGATTGTGACGTCACAATTAAACGAGTGAGGAGTTAGATTGTTTATAGCGACGCTGCTAACTTCGTTCGCGCGGTAACAACAACTAAAAATTCACCCCAAAAAATCACCTTAATTAATGGAATTGCATACAGATAGTAGATTAAACGTTCTTTGTTAAAATGTTTGCACTTTTCAAAATTCGTTTATGGAAATACAGCTAACTTACGTCATGAGACGTCACAGTCTAGACGTTCCAAATGTCTCGTGCTGTTTGAAGAGGCGGATCTTAAAATTAAGTGAACAATGCACTCGCCCAACGGTCGCACCGTCAACATATTATCGTTGATTGATTGTGTCGATTTAAATGTGTAAAAATGTAATGGTGTTTGAATGTTACTGGTGTGATCACACAAACTTGTCACGTAGGAATTTTTTTTTAATGAAACGAGGCTATTGGTGTACCTGTAACTTACATCTCTTTCATATCGTTCTCATCAAATGCATGTTTGCTTTATTCATTGGATCTCCTTTGTAATTCCTGCATTTTGGTTAATTCGGTATTATAAACAATTTATTGCATAATAGTGAGGGAGACATAAAGATTTCTTCGCAAATGAAAAATCATATTTCTCTCGGGCGTTGCCTTCGGGGAGTATGATTTTTCATGGGCGAAGAAATCTTTATGTTGCCCTCGGCGAATATTATTTTTTATGGGCGAAGAAATCTTCATGTCTCCCTCACTATCATGCAATAAATACAAACTGTGAACTTGTCAATTCCGAAACACACAAAAGGGTATCGCTGATATCATACAGAGTGTATCATTGCCTTGATCAGGCCCATAGGAAGCAAATTCAGGGGGGGTGGGGTTTGGGGGGGGGGCACAGCCATACATTTTCAGTTGACAGTTGAGGGGGCACTACTACCATAAATTTCCTGACAAGCAAAAAAAAGGTCACCAACTACCAAAAATTCCTTGACAAGCAAAAAAAAAGAAGGTTATCAGACGTTTTTATTGAGGTGGCACAAGCTATAGTATCTATGTCTACTATAGTAATCTATATATCGGCAAAATTATTGGGGGGCACGCCCCCCCCCCCCCCTCCCTCGGTTCCTAATGCCATGTTGATTAAATTTAGGGTCACTAAGGAAAGAATGTTTTGACTGGATGAATGGTCTGAAAGAACATGTGTTAACTTGTCGAGTCGGTAACACATAGATGGGGTTTGCTTATAACCAGAGTGTGTCATGGTTTGATGCAAGGTCATTTGAACGAGTTCAAGGTCATCAACAGAGAAACAACATTCCTTAACTGTCTTTCTACTGGTGAGACATTGCAAGTTGATACCCCTTACAAGATTGCTTATAACCTTAAAATGTGGCATGACCTTGACTCAAGGTCACTTCTTCCTGTTCGCAGCTCCAACGGAAGACCTACTCGTTGCTTTGCAACGAGCTCTGCTCTAGTTCTTATTATTCTTTTTTTTTTCCTAGACGCCAACTTTGAGACCTCATATCTCGCTCATTTCTCAACGGATTTTGCTCAAATTTGCAGGGTTTATAGACGTTACAAAACTCTATCAGAATGCTGTCAAACATTTCAAAAATCCACTTCCGCTTTTGGGTTATTTCCCTTTAAATGAAAATTTATTAGGCTTCATTTCCAGACAAAGGCTCAGAGACTACAAGAGCTGGAGTAGAAATTTTACCGAATTTAAATAATAGAAGCATTGAAGTTGTGCACATCGGTTTTTGTTTTTCAATTTCTGTATTCAAAATGGCGCTAGAGAGGGGTCAAAAATTAGAACGCCTAAAAGACCGAAAATTTACACATATTTTCTTTTTTATCTTCAAAACTAAAAATATTTTGATAAGACATGTAGAATAAAAGTTGTGCACAATTTTAAGGCCTTTCATTTGACACCACTAAAAAGGGGCTGGCCCCTAAAATTAGGGATCTGTGGCCCTTTAAAGTTTTTGCTTTATAACTCAAAAACGGTAAATATCTCGAAAAAGCTGTCGTAATTAAAGTTGTTATTTAACATCTTATTGATCTCAAGAAAACGTTATTTTGTTTGAATCTTGTGTTCTAAATGAGCTAGAAGCATAACACATATACAGGTAAGTGTTTCATTCAGCAAGTAAACAAGAGCTCTTCATTCGTGTAATTAAAATAAACTTACTATAAATAATAAACCTAGCTACATTAGATGCTAATATTCTTTAGAATCAGGTTCTTGAAGTATTCTGAGCTTTATTTCCAAATTATTTACTGACAACTTTCCCTTTTTATTTCGTTTGTTTTCAAATTTGGATAAACCAGTCTACTAAACAGGGGAAAAAAAGATAACCTTTTCTTCTTATCATATAAAAACAAACAATAAAGTTAGAAAATAAAACAAAACTTTAAACATAGACTATTCACAGCCATTAAGTACACGCCTTTTACATTCACCTTCTGTGTTTACAATTATGTAACCTCTCCCTCGATAGCGCCTGGCAAAGGAGGTCACCGGGGATCAATCGGCGTGTGAACCAGCGACCTAAGGTCGTACACAAAACAAACCATAGAATGGCCATTCCAAATACATTTTGTAAACTAAGTGATGAGTGGATAAAAATGTTGAATCTTTCAGATTATTTCATATCTTTGATTAAGTCGCTAGTACAGTTCAATTTATATTTTATTCGCTGAATTACAAGAAAGTTGCATATTTATTTTTATAAACATTGTATTTCTCGATATCGAGATAATTGCGCTTTGTGGAAAATTACTTTAAAATCATTTCGAATCTTTCATATGATTTCGTCTTACTGTTTATCACTCGCTCGTTTTAATCAGCTAGTCTTAACTGACTTCAAATTCAATGCATTTTGAATGCCGAAAAGACCACTTTGTTTGTGTATTAAAGAAACAGTTTATTTATCTCTCTAATGTTATTATTTAACGAGTTGCTATTTCTTTCATGAACATTAAACAGCATGTATATAATTATCACGATAATTGTACGTAGAGGTCACATTTTTAATTGTCAGGAAAATCGAAAATAAAATTATGTACTTTTGAGTTTGTATTATTTTCTTCCTAACTTACAATATTATTGCATACAAAATACTAGATCGGACGCAAATAACCTAAATATTTCACTTGTATTTGAAAATTCTATCGAGTGTCAAATGAATTTTACCCGTTAAAAAGTGTACAAAAAAAAAACATCCTATGCAGTTTTCTTTGGGAATCAATTGGCTTAGATAAGTCTACTCCGACATGTGTTGACAAAACTCACGCAATGAGAAGCCATACATTTCAAACTTGTGACATCTTGGTCAGTGCATGTGAAGATTACGCATGGCAATTAGTGTCTGGAAAACGAAGTATGTTTTATAAATGATTTGACAGGTTAAGATTTGTTCTCATTCCAAATTAAATACAAACACAAACCCGTTATTTTCTTTGTTATTTTATACCGTCAGTTATATTAGATAGATTGTTTTAAAAACATGTTGTTTAGGAAGATTAATCTTATGCATTTGTTTTATTTCATCTAATAAACTGAATTAACCCATGATATGAATTACTGGTACATGCATGTGAGTACGTGTAAATGCGGTTTTATTTGTTTATGTGGAAGAGCGCCCAAAATAAATACACTTCGAACTCTGGAATTTCCCTATTTTCCTGTTTGAATCACAGGTCCGCTCAGCTGACGAGTTGTTTTAATAACGGTAATAAATTATATTCAAGTCCTGGCCAGCGATCGTTACGGTTGGTGATATTGCAATTAAACAGGTACTAAGATACTAACGGGTATATATATTTTCAGCTAACATGTTTTCATTAGAAGTAAATTGCTGGAGAATATCATGTTCTCCGTGATCATATCGATAGCGCGTAGAAACAGCGGTATATGAACACACGCTTTTGTGTACAAAGCAAACGTATAAATCAAAAGGATGGGGGAAAACGATGAAATAAAAACATTTCTCTATTAACTGAAATTATTGTCTTTAGACGGATAAAAATAAATGAATATCCGCCTGAGAACATGTGAAAGTTATACCCAATACAATGTTACGAAGGATTTTGGGTTTAATCCGAGTACACAATAGCAATGATGTGTACATGTACATGCAGAATACCGCTTTTTTTATCCTTCGTGCAAGTGTTCCTCCTTAACGGAAAAAATTATCGGTAAATTATATTATACCGAACGAGGTTGAAAAATGACGAACTTTTTTATTTCTTAAAATTAACAGCAATTATCAGACTTTTCGCATATCACTGTAAAAATGCCATTAAAACTAAGACAGCCTGGTTTGACTTTGTCAACGCGTTTTAGTTCGGGTTCGAGATTTTTATTAAATGTCTGGAGTATTTCGCTTATTCTGCAAGTCTTTACAAGGTTAGCTTTTTAAAAAAAAGCTGAGAGTCAGCCACTGGAATACAGAAAGTTTCTTTCATGCTTTGTGATGGTATATGACTTGTTTTATTCATCATGTTGTGTTTCTTAAAAGTCATTGTAATCTACATTAAATTCGCCTAATCGTTTTCTTACTTGGAACACAATGTTGTATAAATAATAAAGCATAGAATAAATTTTAGTTAGACTACATCGTGATCATTATAATGACCTCCAATTAATTTCTCTTGGGCGCGGACATCAGAGAAAGTTCGTCTCAGAAATGAACAAAGCCAGTTGGAGCCCAGTCATTGAACGTTGACGGATGTATACGAGGGTTGTCCCAAAAAAAAAAACGCGAACATTTTCAATATTTATTGTTTCACTAATATTATAAAGTTAAAAATTGGCATGCATTAAAATCAACATTTTTGAAATAATTCACAGAAATTTCAGTAAATAATATCTATAAATAGATTTTTTTTTTTATTTTGGTAAAGGAATCATTCAAAACAGCTGCCGGCGCAACACCGACGACGTCAAAACGTAATTCGTGGAGTTTTTGAATTTGTTCAGGAATCGTGCGTCTTTAAAAAATCGTTTATGCATAAATTCGATAGTGCATTTTATTTTCTTTTAGTTACCGAGTTATTTATTTCACACGTGTACTGCAGTTAAGAATAAATCAAGGATTAAATTCTTTTAATAAAAAATTTCCCAAACCCGATCATAAACCTAACTGCTCGAATACTTAACGATGGTCTCCATGCATGACGTCCAGCTCTAGCCTTTTCAGTTTATCGTCTTTTTTGTTGGTCAACCAAACGCTTCTTCCATCGGATAACCAGTCCATTCATATTTGAACCTCTTTTACTATGTACGAACCTGTGATCGATACATGTATTTGTGTCGTTCCCTCGTTCCCAGCTCTTTTTCCGTATGAACAGGAGTCAAACCCCGCTCCACACAACACATAGTGATAATTTGGTGCACCGCATTATCGCTCGACATTGCCATTTTAAGCAATATCTAATTATAAGTGTTTGTGAATATAACGTAATATTTTTGTTATTTATGAAGTCAGAGTATTGATTTTTTTTACACACGAGTACTCTAGATCATAAAGTTTCTATAATTTTTGTCACATTATATATCCGTATAGCCTGGTAATAAAGAAAACATTGCTGTCAATGCTATTTTTGAATGTCAAGAAATTGCCGTGCGCCGGTGTCGCATAATATTTGGTCCGCCTCGTTTAAAGGTCCGGGGGGACCTAATACGATAACATATAAGGTCCGCCCTGCCTCTATAATAAAAGGTCCGCCTTCGGTTTAATATGCAGATTTTTCTCCTTTATTGATTCGAAATTAATTTGATTTATTAATCTTTTTAAATTATTTAAGGTATAGTTGTTATAAAAGTGTCCCTCCCAGCAAAATGGAGTTCCAGGGACGTACATGTATGTACATTGTATATATACTAAAAGGATCAAGTCTTGCGATATCTCGCTAGTTGCTGGATTTCGTTAGCCAATTTTAATTAATTATATTTCTAATACTATGATATATCTCAGTACAAAACCTCAAATTATCTATCAAAAAATTATTCAAAATTTGATGTTAGCACTGATTAACTGTTAGCTCCTTATCGTAGTACATACCTCACAGGTAGTGCACAAAACAAAAAATATAAAGATGCAAAGATCTGTTGATCGAGTTACCTTATGGGAAAATCATGTACGACATGTGTCTTTTATAGTTTAAGTGATATCAATATTATCATTGCAAAATAAAAAAAAATACATATATATAATACGCATACCTTCACTGGCACATTGTTCAGTATATGGTGTTCGTAAGTCCAACAATGATCATTTCATTACAGTCTCTTTCCTAACAACGTTCGACTTCCACTTCCCAAAAAGAATTTTCATATCTTTCGAAAGATATTTCATTATATTATTAATAATAATTATGCGTAATTCTTACGATTCATATTGTACCTAACTATAAAATAATTGGAGGGTCACTGTGACAGGGACTTGTGTTACGGTGTACTAGCCTATCCCGTTGTTGTTAAAACAACATGTCTGTGCTTTGGGGGTAGGCCTATTGTCTCACCTGACGAAACTTGAAGTCGCATATCCCCCGTGTTTTTATAACCATCGTTTCTTATCCAGTTAAAGACTAACGATTATTTCATTCTACTTGATATTACCCCGGGGTTAACACTGGTTAAGGAAGATGTGCGTTAATTGGCAAAATCAAACCAAAGTCAATCGAGTTGAACATTTTAAGCAATAACACCCCCCCCCCCCCAAATGGAAAAGATTTTAAATGGTGTTGTTGTACATCTGGTGGGTGGGGTATAGCAAAATTATGCTAATACATGTCAAATAGTTTAAAAAGTACTGATGTTGTAGACTTTCCTCACGCATTAATATTTTTTCCCGGAAAAACGAGCTTGGGTTTAAAGACCCCTCCCCCTTTTGGAAAATGAGCCTAGCATAAGATTTTATTTCCGGATTTTTTTTTTAAATATTGTTTATTTCATTCCCTACATTTTTGTAGTTTTCATTTCTGACATTTTAAAATTTTCATCTCTGACATTTATCATCATAAAGTACTTTTCCGGCAATGAAAACAAAATTGAAATTTCCCTTATAAAAAAAATTAAAGAATAAATCAAGAATAATTCATTGATTTTCAAATAATAAGTTCTGCTTATATTTAAAAGAATCTTAAGATGATTTTATCCTCGGACACATGTAAGTGTAAGTTGTGAATTTTTGTTCATTTTTTCAAATCAAGATAAGCAGACTGAATTTGAGATCAGAAAGGTTAAGACAGAATTTATGACATATACAGAAACTATGTTTGAGGGAATAAAGTAATCAAAGTTGAGGGGATTCTGTTTTTCGGTGCTTTCAAACACATATAATTCAGTGGGCATTAAAATTTGGTGATCAAAAATTGATTGTTTTATTATTGAAATTATTGCATTTTATTACTAAACTTTGTATTTTTACTAGACTTAGTGTTGATTGTATTCTAAAATGAAAACAAAAAATGTCGGAAATGCAATGCAGAATTTCGGAAATGACATGCAGCGAGCTTGGAAGAAACAACCCCGGCTTTATTATCCACCATAGGAAATACTCAGTACGCTTCAGTACAGAATTTTCTCCTTTTCCAACTTCTTACTAGGGAGAATCTTATCCGCCCATACTATTTACAGAGGGGTTTTACAGATCGAGCAACTTGACATGTATTCCCCCCCTGAAATAAAAAGGAAAGTGTCTGTTGAGATCGTGACTGATATAAAAATTCATAAAACACCACCAAGTCGTGTTGTTAATATTTTTTATATTTATTTTGATTTTGGTTTAAATTAGATTTACTTTTAGCGGCTATTTCTTTTTTATTTATGTGTGTGTGATGGGGGTTATAGTTCTCTTGTTGCACTTCATCAACATTACTAATTAAATAATAATATATATCCTTGGTCCCTTCAGACAGATGTTAATGGTTGCATATAGATATACAATACAATAGACACATCTCCTACAAACGTACATAGAGTGGATAATTAATTGTCATTAAAGTTTTGTCTTTTTGTCAGCATATTAAATGAAAAAAAGTACACTACTACATGTAGTATATATGCAATTCTTATGCACAATTAGGCCATTCCAAGAGTTTTCTAAGTTAATTTAGCGTCCATCCTAAAATTAAAAACCTAATTATCTTTTTACCCTGGAAAAAAACACGAACCAACAAAGAAAAAAAAAACCAACAAACAATAGGAACTTACAGCATTTCCATAATTTTTGCTTTGTAAGTGAGATACATGTATGTGGGAAAAAAAGAAAAACAGAGGGCGGACCTTTTATTATACTGCGTTTTAAGGAGTTTTTTTTTCTTTTTCGCTACGATAACTTTTAATAAACTCTGTTCAAAATATTCGCCTTGTAATACAGAGTAGTAATATAGTAAGATATCTGAAATACAGAGGGCGGACCTTTTAATATACTGCGTTTTAAGGTCCGCCCTGCCATTTTGACTAGTTTTTATTTTACGGAAATAAACCCTGTCCAAAACGTTTGCTTTCTAACAGTAAGACATCTGAATTATAGAGGGCGGACCTTTAAATATACAATGTACTGCGTTTTAAGGTCCGCCCTGTCTCTTTCTCTAGTTTGTATGCTACGAAAATAAACCCTGTTCAAATTTTTCTCCTTGTAACAGTACAATATCTGAAAAACAGAGGGCGGACCTTTTATTATACTGCGTTTTAAGGTTCGCCCTGCCTCTTTCTCTAGTTTTTATGCTACGAAAATAAACCCTGTTCAAAATTTTCACCTTTTAATAGTAAGATATCTGAAATATAGAGGGCGGACCTTTTATTATACGGCGTTTTAAGGTTCGCCCTGCTTCTTTCTCTAGTTTTTATGCTACGAAAATAAACCCTGTTCAAAATTTTCGCCTTGTAATAGTAAGATATCTAAAAAGTAGAGGGCGGACCTTTTATTATACTGCGTTTTAAGGTCCGCCCTGTCTCTTTTTCTAGTTTGTATGCTACGAAAATAAACCCTGTTCAAAATTTTCGCCTTGTAACAGTACAATATCTGAAAAACAGAGGGCGGACCTTTTATTAGACTGCGTTTTAAGGTTCGCCCTGCCTCTTTCTCTAGTTTTTATGCTACGAAAATAAACCCTGTTCAAAATTTTCACCTTTTAATAGTAAGATATCTGAAATATAGAGGGCGGACCTTTTATTATAATGCGTTTTAAGGTCCGCCCTGCTTCTTTCTCTAGTTTTTATGCTACGAAAATAAACCCTGTTCAAAATTTTCGCTTTGTAATAGTACGATATCTGAAATACAGAAGGCGGAGCTTTTATTATATTGCGTTTTAAGGTCCGCCTTGCCCCTTTCTCTATTTTTCATGCTACAGAAAAGAACCCCGTCTATAATTTTCTCTTTGTAATAGATAGATCAAAACGGGGGATTAAGGTTTTTCATAGGAATATCTAGGAAAAAGTCTTCAAAAATCTTCTTCTTAAGAACAACAATGTCATGATTAGTCATATTAATATGGAAGCATCATCAGTTAGTGTAGATGTACGTTTGTTCAAATCATGACCCCCGGGGTAGGGTGGGGTCACAATGGGGGATCAAAGTTTTACATAGGATATATATATCGAAAAATCTTCTCCACAAGAACAGCAAAGCCATCTTTAGTCAGATTGATATGGAAACATCCTTAGGTATTGTCGATTCAGATTTGTTTAAACCATGACAACCGGTCATATAAAATTAATTTTCCGACGGAATATGGCTGAAATATAGCCGACTCGGCGTTAAACCCTAATCAATCAATCAATCAAACCATGACCCCCTAGGGGTAGGATGGGCCACAATGCACTATCAGGGTTTAGCATGTGAATGTATAGGGAAAAAAATCTAAAAGCTTTTTTTCAGGAGCAACAAAGCCATGTTTAGTCACATTGATATAGAAGTATCTTGAGGTAGTGTAAATTCAAGTTTGTTTAAATCATGACCACGAGGGGTAGGGTGGGGCTAGCGCTATATCTATAAAAATCATGACACCTGGGGTAGGGTGGAGTCACAATAGGGATTAATGTTTTACATTGGAATATATGTTAGAATAAATTTGCTGATGAAAAACAGCAGGGCCTTATTGACTCAGGTGAGCGTTGTGGCCCATGGACCTCTTATTTTATGTCAAGGTCTTCTTTTATAAAAGGCAGTGACGAATCTGAATGTATAATGGTATAGTACAATGTATATATATCTAGAATATATTCACCACATACGATCAAAAGATATGTTCAGATTTATTATCCATGTATATCACAAAAATGTTATGTTAGAATGATCATTAGTTGTACTGTATCCGTATCTATAGACTTTGATTCATATAGCATGAAAAAGAGGGAGTATTTGTATCTGTATTCATACAATGAATTGGGAAAATAATCACCTTAAAAATAAGAAAGGGGTTCATCAACACTACGTACATAATGTATGTGGTAAATGCCCTGTGTGACAAGTAAAAAGAAATCTGTAATACACCAGATGGTGTTTATTTTCTACGTACTTGATACGCAAGGAGCAGATGGAAATTATTGCCACCCCTCCCCCTCTTCCTCACCTGAGATGCAATGTATTACCGGAAATTTCTCCAGTCAATACCCGAAATTATTCATATAACATGCGCGGATCGGGGGGGGGGGGGGAGTCGGGAGGACCCCGATCTGGAATTTGCAGAGTTATTAAAAGTATGTACTGAAGTAAATAAAAAATGACTTTGGACCCCCTTAGAAAACGTGGACCCTACCATCACCACCACGATATAGGTGTTTTTCACGTTTTGGAAATGGAATTGGATTTTACGTTTTTTTTTCTTCCTTGTCAAGAAATTTTTGGGTTAGAAATTTTTTTGACTGGCACGGACCCCCTCCTCCCCCCCCCCGGAAAAATTCTTGATCCGCGCCTGTATAATCATTATTCAAATTTGTTAGGTAATATCCGAAACAACATACGTGCAATGTATAGCATTTATGAAAATCGAACTTCAAAAATTCTGTCATGACTGCATGAGACCGATTGTATCATTTCCTCCATGGTTACCACGGAGAATGACTGAGGACTTCGAAAAAGATAATTTAAGGACATTGGCAAAGTTCCTAGCTTTCGTAAAGAATTTTTCAAAAACTCTTGAGCAGGTGTAGTGGTACTAAACAATACACTTCATTGGTTTTTCACCGCGTAGAAAATTCTGCACGGGAGATCACTCTCAATCAAGCTCCAGACAGCTCAGTATTACTCCATATCATTATTCGTAGGGAATGCAGTTCCCGGAGAGTATGGAGTATGACTCTCAGTCATACTCCATACAGTGTCAATTCTCCGGGGCTACTTGGTATGGAGTTGTAGCGTAACGTAATACTGAGCTGTCTGCAGCTTGGACTCTCATGATGGAAAACCCCATGAATTACCTTTTTTCTCCGGATAACCGTGAGTTGCCACTTTCCATAAATGAATAAAATAAATAATCATAAATAATCAGCGTTTTATAAAAGAAATATATTTTTGATTTAAAATTAGACTGAAACGCTTCTAGTCGACATCACGAAAATGTACATATCTTGTAGCTTGAAATGGGAAATGTGACGCACGCTTGACAACGTCCCCAGAAACAGTCAGTCAGTATATTTCTGGGTGCATTTGGGGGGGGGGGGGGTTATTGCACAAATTAATGTAGAAAATAGAAATTCTTTGATACGCAAAAAAAGGAAGAGGATCAACTGATGTTCCCTCCCCCTTCCCCCGTTCATACATAAATGACTTGTATATAGAACTGGACATTCAACTTTGCCCAAAATGCTTCATGTCAGTAATAAAAGAAAATATTTTACAATAATGATTTCAAATTTTAATCGGTCATGCAATACAGCCTGCTAGATTATCCCACAGTCTGTCTATTATAGTCACAGTAAAATGTGTAATTTCTTTTTCTTTCTTTTTCTTTTGGCAAAAAAAAAAAAAAAAAAAAAAAAAAAAAAAAAAAAAAAGAAACATTATTTCATATGTAGTTCATTATGACGAGGAAGAGTGATATTTTTATAAGAAAGAATTAAATCCAAACCATGATTATACTTTAAATCTGATGTATATGTCTTCAACATTGAGTTACCTGTTTTAAGCTTTAACATTAAATGTATTTTGTTTCTGCAGTAAATATAGATCGAATACAACATTAGGCTGTGTATTACCCTATCCACAAATAAAGGGCAAAATATTATAAACTGAAAACAAGTTAATTGTTAAAACAAAAGGGAAGCATATACATACTTTTATTTTTTATTGGTCTTAGTATTAAACTCTACACTTGGAATAAGAAATTTCTTTAAATATTGTAATAAAAATAGACTATATATAATTATATATATCACAATTTTGATGTGTACGCATGAATATCATAACAGTATTATAATTTGTTCTTCAGCATAATTTATTAAAATAGAGAATTCATATCTATTGGTTTAAAGCAAACACATGACCATTACATTGTCATTGCTATCTGCCGCGGGCTCCACCTGCGGGTACCTGTCAGGTATACTTCACACCCCCATTGTTTTATTGCCTATACACACCGGCAGATTTCACACCTTTAATCGTCCTAATTTACACAAAGCAAATGCTGGGGAAAAACAAACACAAATCCAATAAATGCGACATTTTTTTTAAATCATTGCCCTAAACGGTATTGCTAAAAGCACACTAAACATGGAGTAGCAATTATATATTGTACAAAAAAATAAACACAACAGCAAGGGTAAATCCTTAATCTTCCTCCATAGGATGTAAACAAACTCTCTTTAATTTTATGTGTTTAAGTCAAGATTAAAACATTTTTGCACCACCCGGACCTTTAAACTTCGGCGGACCTTTTCTTATACGGGCCGGACCTTTTCTTATAAAAGGCGGACCTTATATGTTATCGTATTAGGTCCCCCCGGACCTTTAAACGAGGCGGACCAAATATTATGCGACACCGGCCACCGATATCTAACACATTGAATGATGTTTAAAAATGCAAATGGCATTGAAACCTTATTATATTTAGCCAAAGTTAAAAAAAAATAATTTCCCAACTTTATGCAAAAATGAATAATTTTGGTCAGGTAGTTTATGTTTAAAAAGTTCGCGTTTTTAACAACCCTCGTACATTTTCATTGTTAAATTCTATAAATGATATAGATAGTGATACAAAAAAAGAAGGTAGACTTTGGGTTAGCTTGTTTTAATTATTATCAAATAAAAGTTTTTAATCGTGCAGGTTCCAGGCAATGCATGATGGGGGGGTGGGGTGCATAGTACATGTATATTTAAATCAATTTCTTAGTTTAAGCATCCATTTTAGTGTTATTAAGAAAGAAAAGAATTGCTTCCAGAATAAGGTAGTGAAAGCCATGGAAAACAATTCAAACTGGAAATTCAAAATATGTTTATACATGCAGTGCGTATATACCCTAAAATGTAACTGATGATGTCTACCATCAAACCAAAACTAGATTAATTAACATACTGGATTTCATCTCTCTCACTCTTTCTCGTTGTGGGGGGGGGGGGGGGTCCTGTCTATAAATCCGCGCAGTTTCTCTCAACTATCGCAGTTCTACTGTGGTCATTTTTTCATCATCATGTAAATTATAAAAATCTATCTCTGATGTTTTCATAACTTTCATCATTAAAGTGAAAAGAGATTTTTTCACTGTTTTGGGACCTTTGTAGCCCCGTACATGTCTTATGCAAGGTATTGATCGCGGGAGTCTTGCATCAGGTACACACAAATCCTTGACTTGCAACGGCAATTGAGGGTTTATATATATCCATTTGTTATATGTGCTCAACATACAAACTTCGCATCTTTTATAAGAAACACTGAAATATTTTCATAGAATTATATAAAACAGCGCAAATTTCCTACTTAGAACAATCTATGTCTTTAATTTTTCGTCGAGAACGAAGCACACTCACGGCCTCGATCTATTTATAGACTGTATTGTGTGTGAAGAAGCACGCCCTCTGGTTGGAGTAAGGTGTAAATCTTTTCCCCAGAATTCCAAATTACGCAAGCGCACTTGCAGTTTCATCCCACCGTAAATAGTCAGCCCGCGGGCTGACTAATAATGAAAAAAATCACTGGCAGATTTAGAGGAGGTTCAGGGGGCCTGCCTCCTTTTTGTATCCAAAATATACACAAGATTTAATAAATCAATTTTTTATGTGGCTTTGGGCCCCTACTCCGACCCAAAACTGGTCGGGCCCCTAGATAGAATGTTCTATCGTTAAAATGATAAATGTCCTACGGACCCGGTTTAACGATAGAATCTATGTAGCAAAGAAAATACGGGAGATAACTCTAACTCAGTGCATTTACTATGAAAAATCCCGACAGTTCCGAATGTCAACATTGTGTATAAATTTGAAACGAGTAAAAAACGTTGGTGAAAAAGTGTTGAATTCTTCCATTATATGGATTAAATTTTTAAATGAAAGGTATTTACTGTCTCAAAAAGGCTTGTTATGATTAATTTGACTGTTATTTTCAATTCAACTTCATTAATTTTCTCAAAAATTGTTCCGGAGCGATTCTGCAATTTTCTGCTACATTACGGGTATATTGGAGGCATTCTAACTGTGGTGAGGGCCAGTCCCGAGACACAGTTAGATTATTCTAACTAGTCGGGTCCCCTTTTCAAGATTCCTGTATCGGCCACTGAAAAAGAATGTGTTGTTCTCCTGGATGTCGATATCTGAATTATATTTTAATTAAACATCCTGTCTAATATATCATGGGCGTCCATAATAGGACGATTATTTGTTTTTTAGAATAAAGTGGTTCTTACAAATATAAACGACTGAATAGAACAAATGTTAGTTTAGTTCTTTGCTTACATAATCTAACTTTAATAAATTAACACGAAAGTCGTGCGATCGTATACAACATGTACAAATACTCAAAAGCAATCTTTCATGTTTAATGAACATATAGGTGAATAAATTTCCTCTCATCACTATACGTATACCCCCATCCCCGAAATAAATAGAATGTTTTCCTTCGCAGTCGGTTATGTAAGTACAAGTGAGGATGGAGCTTTACAGAAGCAGGTGATGAATTCCGAGAGAAAGGCACTGCCTATTTTATATACATGTACATTCCTAGGGACCTGGTTTTCTGACATGTCACTGTTATTCAAAGACCTAGCTAGAAATTCTCTCTCTCTCTCTTTGAAATACAGGCCCGTCGATCGTAAAAAAAAATGACAAAATAATTTCAATTTTTAATAAGGATCTCATCTCCCAAGCCAAAGGCCCAAGTAAGCTTTTCTGTTCATAATTCTTCATCTTTGTTTGCTTTCTTGGTGTATATAAGCGTTATCGTCGTTGTCGTTCTAAAGCTACTTGTAAATTTTTCTCATTTTTATTCTATCAAGAACCATTGGGCCATAACAACGAAAATTAACATAGAATATTTTTGGTAAAGTTTTGTTCAAATGAAGGGTCACATCCTCTTTTAACAGATACATGTAGTAAAAATTATATGGGGTCCAGGCGCAGATCAAGGATTTTTTTTCCACGGCGAGAGGTTGGGGGGGGGGGGTGATCCCAATAAAAAAAAAATATTTCAATCCAGAAATTTCTTGACGAGCCAAAAAAAGAAACTCTTTTCCCAAACGTGAAAAACATATTTCGTGTGTGTGTTTGTGTGTGTGTGTGGGGGAGGGGTCGTTGACTTTTAAAGCTTCATACCTAAGACTTTTCATACCATTTTAAAACAGATCCGCGTTTTCGAGGGAGGGTCCGCGTTTTCTAGGGGCGGTGAGGGGGGGGGGGTTCATGGCCACTTTTACTTGGTTTAGTGTATACAGTTAACTGCCCCCAACCCCCTCTAGATCCGCGCATAGGGTCATTTGAAAATAGTATTCTCAAGAACCCCTGGACTAGAATGAGAAAATTTCCAACATAGCATACATTCATTTTTTATGCCCCCCGTATCGAAGATTCAGGGGTATATAGTTTTTGCCCTGTCCGTCCGTCTGTCTGTCTGTTTGTCCGCAAAAACTTTAACATTGCCCATAACTTTTGATTGGTTTGAGTTATGGCTTTCATATTTAACATGTGAATTCCATGTGACAAGACCTTTCCTTGGGTATCACCATATTTGACCTTTTTACCTTGGAGTTTGACCCAGTTTTGCAAAATTTTACCCAACTTTAACCTTGGCCATAACTTTTGAGCCGTTGGTGCTAGGGCTTTCATACTTGACATATGTAATCCTTGTGGCAAGACCTTCCTTTGGATACCAACAACTTTGACCCTTTGACCTTGACCTTGGAGTCTGACCTACTTTTTAAAAACTTTTAACCTTGGCCATTGGCCATGAACCGTTAGTACTAGGGCTTTCAAAATTCACATATGTAATCCTTGTTACAAAACCTTCCTTTGGATACCAACAATTGTAATCCATTGACCTTGACGTTTGACCTACTTTTGAAAAACTTAAACCTAGGTCATAACTTTTGAACGATTGGTGCCTCAGCTTTCATATTTCACCAGTATATTTCATGTGAGAAGGCCTTTCCTTGGGCACCATTAATTTTGACCATTTGACCTTGACTTTAACCTTTTCCATATCTATTCAATGTTTGCTGCTAAGGCTCTTATATTTCACAGGTATATTCCTCGAAACAAGACCTTACTTTGGGTATCAACATATTTGGTTTGCATTTGAGAAAGTTTAACATTTGCTATAAGTTGCCATATGGGGGCATCAGTGTTTCACAAACACATCTTGTTATTTTCAAAGCTTGATTCCAGGGAGAAGGTTTGGGCCGGAAAGAATGTTCATAATTTAACATAGGAATTTATATATCCCCCAAATGAAGTGTGTGGGTTTGGGGTGGGGGTGTTTTGAGTCTTTTGGAATCACACTGTCCGTCTGCCTAGCTGTCCGTCTGTACGTGATAGTTTGCCCAGGATATAACTTTGTTATGAAGAAACTGGAAGGTCATACTTGGTACAAAGATTACTAATGATCTGAGGGTGTGTCATGGTTTTGATCCAACATCATTCCGGCAAGTTAAAGGTCACTGGAAAAAAATAGCAAAGTTTTGTCCGACCCATTTATTTGTAATAGAGAGTCACTGGAAGCTCATTCTTGATACAGGAATTGCTTATGACAAAAGGGTTTGCCACGACCTTCATCGAACGTCATTCCTGTAAGTTCAAGGTCACTGACATGAAAGTGTAAGATTACTGTATGTGCTATAATTTTGGAAGCTCATACTTGGAACAAAGATTGCTTATGATCCACCGGTTTGAGATAACATAGCACTAGACTGGCAGAAGAAGTGGCAAAATTCGTGCCTGGATTATAAATTTATAAGGGGTGGGAGGAACACAAGAAACTTTTTCTCAGATTGCTAGAGATGGGTTTGTCCTGACCTTGAACAAAGGTTTTTCCCGGCAAGTTCAAGGTCACTGGCAGATAAATATTATTTTTTTTTCCATGCTATAACTTTGTAATATAAAATCACTGGAAGCTTTTACTTGATACAGAGATTGCTTATGATCTAAGGATGTGTTTTGACCTTGATCTAAGGTCTTTCTGGCAAGTTCAAGGTCACTGACAGAAAAGTGCAATATTCTTTTTCAGGAATATCTTTGTCATTGAGTATCACTGGAAGCTCATAATTTGTTCAAAGGTTGTTTTTGACCTTAACATAGGTCATTTAGGCAAGTTCAAGGTCACTGATATAATAAGTGTAAAATTCAAAAAGGTCTAGTCGCCCACGTAGCGCAGTGGTAAGAATGTCTGCTCTAGAGTCGTGGATTAAGGAGTTGATCCTTACGTCGCAGGTTCGAATCCCACTTTGGGACACAGAGACCGATCCTTCGGATGAGACTGTATAAACTGTGGTCCCGTCCGACAGTAGGTGCTAGCACGAAAAAGATCCCTCACTCTTCAATGGCCATGAGTGCCGGGTATAGGTCAAAATTTGCAGATCTCCATCGGCAAATGGTGGCGTCTCCATATGATTGAAAAATTCTCGAGAGGGACGTTAAACAACATACAAACAAACAAAAAGGTCTATAATTTTGTAATAGAAAAAATTGCATGCATTTGCATTTCACTGAAAGGATGATAAATATATCATCCAGAGTGTGTAATGGCCTTGACTTAAATTCGAGGTCACTTAGAATATGATGTTTTGGATGAATAGTCTGAAAGAATGCGTGACTGAGAATTTTTTATGTCGGTGACATACAGATGGTGTTTGCTCTTAACCAGCTGCAGAATGTGTCATGGCTTGATGCAAGGTTATTTGGACAAGTTCAAGTTCACTGACAGGGGAATTTTACATTCTTTTACTGTCTTTCTACTCTTGAAACATTGCAAGTTGATGCCCCTTACAGGATTGTTTATAACCTTAAAATGTTGCATGACCTTGACTCAAGGTCGCTATGTTCTGTCTGCTCCGACGGAAGACCTATTCGTTGCATTGCAACGAGCTCGGCTCTAGTTTCTTGTACTGTTTGTGCAGAGGCTGAGCTTATATACAAATAAATGATGTTCTGTATATTCATTGACAAGGATTATAAAAAATTTCAAAAAAATTAAAAATGTAATTTGTAATTTAATTAATTACTTTTGCAAAGTAATTGTAATTTAATTAATTACGTGTCTTAGAAAGCCTGTAATTTAATTGAAGAAAAGGTCAAAGTAATTGTAATTTAATTAATTACTTTTTAAAGTAATTGACCCAATCCCTGGTCTGTACATATAACAAAGGAAAAGTAGCACTTGGATTTGAAACTTTGCAACACGCAGCAATAAATAGAATAATGTATCTTAATGTAGTCTACTTGTGCGCCAAGTTATATTGAAATCAGACCAAAGCTGAAGGAGGAGTAGCCTTTTAAAGAAATTTCTATTTTTAGTAACCATGGCAACACCGTTCATCGAAATCAAAAACCGATGCACTAAATTATGTATCTTAGTGTAGTCTACTTGTGTGCCAAGTTATATTGAAATCAGACCAAAACTATAGGAGGAGTAGCGTTTTGAAAAATTGTTTCCAGACAGACAGACAGACGGACGGACACCTTACTATCGCATAAGCTCTTCTGGTCTCTGACCAGTAGAGCTAAAAACGGATTTATTTATTTCCTTGAAAATCTTCTTCTCTGCTCCTAGGCATCTGGGGGGCAAATAGAGTATATAAAGTTGTAATAAGCAGGGGCGTTTTGAGCAGATTTTGAAATTCTGCACCCTTTGCATTGGTTTATTTTTGGTTAATTTCTACTGAAAGAAGTTATTCTCCTTTGCTATTCACATATAATAGTTAATCACTGTAAATAATGTAACTTATAAGGTCAATTGAATAACAGAATTATACACAAATTTTCATAATATTTAATGTAGAAAGTACTTCCATATATTTTATTGGTCAGTAAACAATAAATAATCTTTAAAGACCAAGAGAGGCCAATGCTAGGGAAAATTAAATGTGTTAACTAATAGTGTCTAGAACTATTGTTTTATTTAGTCTGGATGAGGATTGTGACAAATGGAGGAAAGAACATGCAAGTAAATAGACCAACTTTAAGATTTGATTTGAGTACAAAATTAATATTTTGCTGTTCCCTGATTATCCTATTTCTCTTACCGTTCACCGTGATCAGAAGGTCGTGAGTTCGAATTTCGGCCGCGACTGACCTAAGTCTATAAAAAAAATAGGTAGCAACTGTTCCTTTGCCATGCGCTCGGCATTTTGGAGTGAAAGTTGCGGGTCCTTCCGATGAGACCTTAAAAACCGAGGCCCCGTGTCGCGGCAGGCGTTGGCACGATAAAGATCCCTCACTGCTCAATGGCCCCGAGTGCCGAGTAAAGGTCGAAATGTGAAGACCTTCACCGGTATATGGTGACGCCTCTGTATGAGTGAAAAATTCTCGAATGGGACGTAAAACAACATACAGTCAATTGAAAAATTCTCGAATGGGACGTAGAACAACATACAGTCAATTGAAAAATTCTCGAATTGGACGTAAAACAACATACAGTCAATCAATTAATCCTATTTCTCTTACTTTTGGGCAACATAGTTTTATTTTTCAGCTTATTTTGTTTTAATGTATGGATATATATTATATTC
The DNA here is from genome assembly GCF_033153115.1 of Saccostrea echinata. Classification (NCBI taxonomy): domain Eukaryota; kingdom Metazoa; phylum Mollusca; class Bivalvia; order Ostreida; family Ostreidae; genus Saccostrea; species Saccostrea echinata. The sequence continues at coordinate 41,098,039 of NW_026889750.1, forward strand.
AGATGACCGTTAAGGCCCTTGGGCCTCTTGTTTAATATGATATTTAAGCATATGATAATATGTACTGTTCGTTATTGAATGTTGATATGAATAAAGTGTATTAATTTTTATTCCCTTTAAAGAAAATGTTTCTTTTAATCCTTTTCAGCTGCGACAGTGTTTGTAACCTTCTGTTTTGATATTATATTTCTTAATTTCACAAAGTGTGTCCACCTTCTAAGATGTTTAAGAATCTGTCTCTGAAAGTTTAAAGTTATCAAGAATTTGTAGGACGAAAGACACTTTTCCCTCTGTTTATTAAAATATTTTACACGTGTGATAAATTTGCACTTTTAAGCAATTCTCAAACTTGTGTTACATGTATAACAGTACAGTGTACGTGTATTTACTTTTAAAATAACTAAAGAAGGAAATCCAACAGTGCTTCATCTATTAAAAAGAAAATATTGTCACAGATAATACGTGGTGAGCTGTGAAGTTCCATTTGCAAAATGATCCTCTGTACATTTTATTATAATGATCTTTCCAAAAAAGCATATGTTTCTGCTTATTTATAATAACAAGAACACGTGTTTAATAGCTATGTATCGCAAGAGAAGCTTATTATGTCCTGCTTGAGTAAATCGGTTAGCCGCGTATTGAAGCATATTAAAGATGGCACCGATATGTAAACATTTAAATTTTAGATTAATTTTTGGTCAATGTCTGATACTTCATACATTGAATGACGTTAGTACTTTGTTTGATCAGTTAACATTCGCCAATGTACATGTACAAAACTCCGAACGGAATCTAAGAGGAAAATCATACACGAAGAGTTTTTATTATTTCCTTTATTGAAAGAAGGAAGAAATAAAATATGAAGTATTTCACCCTAAAATATACTTAAAATCAGTATTGAACCCTTATCTGTATGATACCTATCTCATTACAGACAATTAATTTATGCGATATTCCTGTTTCAAATCATATTTAAGGAAAGTTTTAACGTTTTGTGCGAGTTATTGGTGTGTATATCAGACAGACTTGTCACGTAGACATGAAGCGCGCTAGCACAAGTCCGTGTGATTCACACACAAGTTATTCACAAAAAAAAAGTTTAAAAAATCTTAAATTTCCATTTTACATGTTTATAAGCAGCAAATATATACCGAATGTTTGAATTTCTCGCTGCCCTTTATTGTTCCATCTTTTTATTAATGACTCTCTAGCCACTTTAGCGCGAGTTTCTCCGTGTATATTTCTGCGCGTGAATGTACACGAAAATGACATTCAATTCAATTTCATAGTTAGTTTAGTAAAAAAAGGCAGCAAACGTAAACATTGTTTAATGTTATACACGTACCTGATTAAATGAGTTAAATGCTAATTAAATAATAAGTGACCATAAGAAAAAAAGATTATATTTTGATATTAAAATTTTGTTGCAGAGTACTAATTTGGATTTAAATAGTACCTTACCACAGACTTTAATGTTTAGCAAATAAATATATCAAAATGAATAAAAGGGAGTTTTTGAATGGTATTTTTAAACAAAAATACTAAGAATTTAAAACAACTTAGAAAAATATTATATTAGAGTTGTAGGAATTGTGCAAAACAATGACCATACATGTACTCTTGAGAGTCATGCATCAAATACCGGTATATGCTTCGTTTAATCCAAGTTATCATTTTGTTATACCCCCAGCAAACGAAGTTTTAGGGGGGGATATTGGAATCGGCATGTCCGTCTATTCGTCCGTCTGTCTGTAGACCTGATTTTGTTCTGACCTTTTCTGAGAGACTGTTGCATGGATTTGTCTGGAAATTTGTACAGTGATTATTCACCATATGAAGGTGTGTACCTAGTATTTTCTTCATGATTGGATACTTTTTCTGCATTCCACAGCGGTTTTCTCATTTTTATTGACTATGTCATTTTGAGTTCGTGTAGGTTTGAGATATAGAATCTAGAACTGCACGTTGGTACATCTGTATAAAAATGTGAATTGCAGCTTAAAACTACTCATTTAAACTCAAAAAAATTACCAAGTATTAAAAAAAGTTTTTTGGTAGATAATCCATACAAATCTAAGAATCATACAGTAACCTTATTAAAAATAGGTTGCATCGAGATTACATCGTTCTTTTTTTTTTTTTTTCATTTCGTAAAACTATGTAACAAATTAAAAAAAATCTTTGTTTTCAACAGAATGACACATACATGCATTTTCTATTGCACTACAGACTCATAGTGCATTACACAGCAGATAGTGTAAATCCATTTGTCCCTTTGGAGTTATGAGTGGACATGCATCGAGTTGAAGGTTAATTAATGAGTTCAGAGTCGGAAGCTGTTAGTGCATCTCTGATCTAACAGGTGTTATCTATATTTACTGGGGATCTGGCAGGAGAATTAAAGATACCTGTTCTCTAACTCTCTTGATTGTAATTTATGGTCTAGCTGGCAAATTAAAATACATAGTTACTGGATGAGCAGCTTTTTATTTTTAAAATGAATTTGGTATAAAGTTATCAAGATTAATTTGATATTGTATAGAGCGATATTTTTATTCTTTTTCAACAAATTGCAGAGTGTAATGTCTCACAAAGATGACAAATGCAACTTATCATACCCCCTGTTTTACCCTTGTGTGTGTCTGTCTGTCTGTCCGTCCGTCTGTGTTTCCGTGTGTCTGTCCGTAAAAATTTTTCGTCTCAAGCAAATACTCATCACAGATGATTAAAAAAATTTAGCACACTTTTTGTTAAGGCATGTCACATGGTGGGATTCATTTTTGTTTGGATCTGATGTCAACTCCCTGTTTATTCCTGCGTCTGTACTTACCAAATTTCCATCACAGTTTTCTCGGCAACTACTCAGCGCAGATGCTTGAAAGAACAAAGTACGTTATTGGCCATATTTGGCCGAGAAATTTAACGATTTTACAACTACGATATTTTGTGTTTATCTTCAATGTATTATTTACAATAGAACCAAAGCTAATATTTACTAGAATGAAAATGACGTAATATATCATTAAGACGTCACAAAACCACGCCAAACACCAGCTGCTTGGCAAAATCCGTTAGTTTTTAATGTAAATTCAAGAAATTTTAACTAAATTAAACATTTTCCCACGCATTAACCACTTTTATATTTTGTATATAAAATTATTAGTTTAAAACCTCTTATCATTATTAAATTCGTGTTGGTTATTGTGTGGGAACAGTGTGAATTTTTTAAAAACAATTAGTCCGGAAATAGATATGCAACATAAGAGTTCATGCTTTTACGCAATATTGACGTTGGATACCAGTGTTGAACAACTGCATGTTGATGTAAATAAACTGAACTTGATGTTAAGGCAGAGAAAATTTATAGAGGGTGAACCAAATCTGCAAATAAGGTAAGAATTAAGATGATATTTGTGGTATATTTTATTTGTATATATTTTAAAGAAACTAATTGAAAATCGAGAATGAACCATGCCCGTGTCGGGAATTTCACGGTAGGTCTAAGTGCGCTATGTAAAGCGTTATACATTCCTCCGTGCATTTGTTCAATGTACCGATTGATTTTGTGGAAAATGATATAATATACTTCTTTCGAATATAATTTATTATTTTTTCATGTATCCAAAAGCACAAAAAATAAACAAATAAATATATTTTAAAAATAAATACATAAAATTACGATATGTGGTAGTAATATATAATGCAATATTAATGACTGCATGACGTATGTAAGCAAGCAATGCATATTGCATGTACATATAATGATATAAATCTAAAAAATGATCACGAAAAAAAAATGTGGTTTTTGTTTGTAATCAGGTATCACTCTATTATCTGCAAAAAAGTATAACTTAACATTATATGTACAGTCACATGGAAAATATAAATATATGGACTTTGTGTAGTGTGTGAAATTTCTACCGTCTGTCAAATGGTGATCTCGATTCTCATTGGTTAGGTCGAGTATATTTCACCTGTAAAAATATAAATTTGTCGTTCTATAAAGTTTATTTTATTTTTCAATCAAAGTTAAAAAAAAAGATCATCAGACACTAACTACATGTTGCATAATGTAGTTAAAATAGTGAACTACTTTAGGAGGAAATACGTTTTTGGTGGCGGGAGAAGGGAAAGGGGGAGGAGGTACCAACATAACGATTTTTTAATTAAAAGCCACACTAGTCTTTTTCGATGACCTGATACATTATGATGTATGTATCTTTTGAAAATGTAAATATTGTACATATACTAAAGTGACATTTAGGTCCAATGGGCCGGGTGAAATGTAAAAATGTTTCTCTCATATCTGTTATTTTATTGGAAAATATACACATGTCACTATAATAAAATATTTACTTACTTACTTGTGTGACTCGGCTTACAGGCAGCTTTGCAATTATTAATAGCCCCTCTTGTAAAAACAACCATTAATATTAACATCGTAATAAGTTTGCTGTAGAGATGTTATAAAAACTATTAATCGTGAAAGGCTGTCTTTTTTAAAAATAATTTTCTGATTGAACATTCAAGACACTCATTTTTTTCTTTGGAAAAGTTAAGGGGCGAATATCGATTTATAATAACCAGAATTCTCGATTCGGGTTAGGCTAAAAATACTTAAAATAATTTAATCTGTCTATTGAAATACGAAAAATGTAGAGTACTTGTATCTATATTGAAAACATATCAGTCCAAAAATATGCCTTAACTACTTTACTATTTAACAAAACGAAAAACGAAAATAAAGCACTGGAATACAGAAGTGAAAATGTAACTGCTTTGAAGTATAATCATGATACTCACGTGCTATCAGTAAGTGATTGTCATTGCCAAGTCCAGATAAATATTTTTAGTCATATTTTTGACAATTAAATTCCTTGAAACAAAGTACGTCTGAATTTAAATAGTGATAATATTTTGTCGATTTTGTAGAACTTGACTCGGCAAATTTTCCGAAGTATAATTTTTCATCTACTAAATAAAAACAAATATTGTCAAACATTAATTAACAAACACATTTACACATTCAATTCTAAAAAACATATATATCACATTTTCAAATCTATTTTATATCATTGAGAAATAATTGGTCACCCTTCGGGAAGATAACTCGTGTTCTTGTTCGGAACCTGAGCGATACACAGCGATTTGCACCGGGGAAAGGGGGGGGGGGATGAAAAAATACAGGAATGACGAAAAATGCGGGATCTCTGCTGCCTCTACTGTAATTTTATTAATGTATTATTTACTGAATCCTTTCTTAAAGACAGATGTAACAATTGGATGCTGGGACCGATGTATATTTTTGGAATTATTTTAGTTTTGAGATATGCAAATAAATATCACATATATCCTAAAATATTCAGAAATTTACTCTTTTTGCCTCCATCCTTGAAATTCATTTTTAAATCTTACAGTGGAAAGTTAAACAGTTTGCAGCTAAACTTATTAATTTTACTTATTTTCACAAGGATTTTATTGATTATTACGTTATTTATTGAAAAAAAAACAACAAAATAATAAAGTCCACAAAAATTATTTTTCTAGGTTCTGAAATATGTCGAAGTCCTCCAAGTATAAGCCATACTCGTATATAGCCTGCTGTAACCGCATCAAGACTAGCGTACGAAGACCGCTTCATGGAAATCAGGCTCTTCGAAAATTTTTGTCAAAGAGATTTGTGAAAGATTTAGGTGAGGATGACGTAGTCTGTAACAAGTGCAGGCAACTCTACTACGTCTCCCTCAGATAAGAATCCAGAGTTCCACAAGTCCAAAATGTTGAAGACAAAGAAAATGCTGCCCCGCCTGAACCTGTAACAGTACCCATTCTGTCCACCGGATATCGACATGACGCTTGTGGAATATGTGAAAAGAAGCCCCGTAAACTAGTTGTCATTCCAGAGCAAACTCGGCTTGAAGTGTTTGTACAACTTGGTGTGTTCATGAAAGAGGGTTCCAGTTGTTGTCCTTCTCATATTTATGGCGGACACTTGACATCAGAGGCGTTGAGCTACGGGGTTTCTGAGAGAGTTAGAAAATGTACGTCATTCAGCAATGACAATTTAAGGAATCTTCTTGACAGTTTAAGAAACTATGCGAAGAGAAAAGCATCCACTCTTCTGGATTTTGATAATGATACTTCTCTTTCTGACGAGGATTATCGCAACCTGACAGGACTCACCCGGACCCAGTTCGATTATCTAATGGTTAATGTGGAGGAAATCAAGACATCCAAATCTAGAAGCATCCGCACTTGTGTTGCAATTTTGCTGATGAAACTGCGATGTGCTCTAGATAATAAAATGCTGGCTACCCTTTTTAATATGAAAAAGTGGCAGGTACGCTCTTAACGCTATAACATTGATCTTTGGTGTTCTATTGTTCTTTTAATAAGATAATGATTTTTTTCTTTTAAATATTTTTTAAAAATTCATTAGAAAAAATTCTGTGCGTAGATCTTTCTATTATGTTATGAGGGTACGCAGAGCCGTTTCCTCAGCAAGACGCTCCCTTATGAAGGACTTTGTGCCACAAAACCTGGGATTTGGACATATTTCTCGCGACGAAGTCATAACTAAGCATACGAGGCCCCTAGCACAGGAGTTGTTTTCCCCTGGTTTGACAGAGACGACCCCAGCTTTGCTAGTGTTAGACGGAACGTATATATACATCCAGAAGTCTATCAATTTCAGTTTTTCCAGACGCTCGTATAGTCTACATAAACATAGACCTCTCGTTCACCCAATGATGGTCGTTACGACATCTGGATATATTGTGTCCGTCCTCGGTCCATATCTATCCGATTCAAAAAACAACGTCGCCGGTATTCTTAGCCACATGATTGAAAGAAATGCCGAAGAAATGAAGAATTGGTTACAGGAAGGAGACACATTTATGGTCGATCGTGGCCACAGAGACAGTGCCGACGTTCTGGCTGACATCGGTATTCGGATGGAGATGCCAAGTTTTCTGAACATTTCCAAGATGACGGCGCGTATGACATTCTTGTTGCAGAAGATAAACCAAACATAATTGGAGCAAAAATTCAAAGTCGTCACGTGTCGGCCAAAAAATACCTTTGTTGGATTCGCCACAGTGAAGGGGCTATTTTATCGTGGGACTGTAAATGTAAATCTGGATCCCGTGTTGTCGGGTGTTGTGCACACATTACCAGCGTGGTTTGGTATCTTTCGTTTGCACGGCACCAGTCTAAACCTTTGAATGGCGTTCGAAACTGGGCGGATCACCTTGAAGACGCTGCCCGTGTTGTTGATGAATCCGACAGTGGTGCAGAGAGTCCTACGGAGGAATGAATGTAGACTGCTTTTGAAGTTTTGTTATTTATATTATCTGTGATAAAATTTCCTTGTTGATAAACGTGAATTGATTTCAAGAATTAGACATACCATTATTAAATATTCTCTACATTTTCCTCACCTCGAATTTTCTTTGTCTTACGTAATCAACAGAAAGGGGAAATATAATGACCTAAATATGCATAGCAAAAATATTTTATTTGTTAATACGAATAGTCTTTCTTCTGAAATGAGGAAACCATATTGAGTGAATAATTATTTTTACTGTTTAGGTGATTTTAAGAATTTTTTTTTACATTAAAAGGAATATCTTTACAGGGAGTACATTAGTATACGGCGACATGATTGAGAAAGAGAGAGAGAGAGAGAAAGAAACCGATTGAAAATAGTTTGAGTTGCCTTAAATTCCACGCAGGAAATTTTATAAATATTTGGCATGCTTTCAATATGAAAAAAATCTTTTTCTACCCCACCCGTTTTATGGAAACTTAATCGCAAATGACTTATTTTTTATTATTTTTTTTTTTTTACAAAAAGCTCTCCCATCGTTTATAAATATTAATATTTGATCTTTATATGATGCAAATAAGATATAACGTCATTGACGTCTTTCAGATAAACGGACGTAGGAACTAACGTCACGGTCATGAAATACCACTTTTTAAGAGTTATTTCCGATACATTCCACGTGATAAGATATAAGTGAATTATATATCATTAGAAAGATAAAATTCTAAACTTTACATACGATAAATCTCAATATTTTTTAAGAATCGGCCAAATTCGCCCCAAAACGTACTTTGTTCTTTTAACATATTCTTTGTTAAGGCATGCCATATGGTGGGATTAATTTTTGTTCGAATTTGTTGTCAACTTCCTGTTTATCCGTGCGTCTGTCCTTACCAAATTTCCGTCACAGTTTCCTCAGCAACTACTTGGCGCAGATGCTTGAAATTCAAGCACAATTTTTATTTAGGTATGTCATATGGTGTAACAAACTTCCATCACATTTTTTTCAGCAACTACTCATCACAGATAATTGAAATTTTAGCACACTCTATCATTAAGCATGTCATATGGTGGGATTCATGTTCCTCATGTAAACTTCCTGTTTATCCGTGCGTCTGTCCTTACTAAATTTCCGTCACAGTTTTCTCAGCAACTGCTCAGCTCAGCGCAGATATGCATGAAATTTTAGCACATATACATATAAGCGCAGGGAATTGAATTTATACCACTACCGACAGAAAAATTCCAATAATATGTAGGTCTATTGTAGTTTTTACTGACAGCCTACAGGCTTATAACAGGAAGAAATACTTTGTTCAAAATCCGGCATTTAGCTTTGGATTAGAAGTAGATGTTCGTCACCCCCTCCCCTTTATAAAAACTTGAAGAAAATAATTTCATTAATTTACGTTTATTGTGAAACCTGTTTTACTATGAAATGGATATATTGTACTTCAGGTGCTTTTATTTCATTTCAGTCAAGTATAAAAGCATTGAATATGTACATTTTAATGATAAATTGAATATATATTTTTTTTTCTTTTTTTTCTGTTAGCATTAGCTTTTAACGCCCTATGAATAGGCAGAGTACTTGATACAAATGACTGTATTCAGAAAAAAAAAACATGAAATGTATTGATTAAAGCACAAAATTTTTACAGCTTTAATTGTTTTTGAACAATACGTGATTCATTAATTTTCTCTTTTTATGTAAGCAAATTTATTACGCAGTACAAATTGTACTTCGGGTTCGTTGTCGCTGAGCTCTCAGTGAGGAATATATAAATTTTACCGATAAATTTATTAGGAAAACCTACTAATACTCTTTCGATATATAAATATATTCACAACTATAGTGTTATAAATGATTTAACATTATTTCAATGACCATTTATACGAAAGTTTTTTTATGTTCATGCAGCTATATTCGCTTCGTTTTTCTTTTTAACATTGGGCTTGATGCTATATGAGGTTCTAGAAGTTTCCGTCAATATCAAGATCGGTGAATGACGAAATTAATTTTCACATTTCCCTTTTTAATGGGTTATCACAAAATTTCTTTTATATCATTTAAATAAAGTTTCGATTGAATAATTCAGTGATATGACTTTTTATGAAATAAATAAACGATTGCTTGTTGTCAGTTTCATTAAAAAAATTGCAAGTACCTTTGATCCGCCAACCGGAACCGCCACCGTACTCATGTTCTTTTCTTTTGCTATTTCATGGCTGTTTATAGAAAATGAAAGTAGACTTTTAATTTAATGTACGATACTTACTATGCGAGTGAAATCTGAATGTAGTTTACGGATATCATCTTGTATCTTAGTGTATTCATAGAGGAGTTAGTAAGAACTCTGTTGCACCCTTTGCAAAATTTATTAATTTATAAGTATAGAATTGCTTCCAACATGGCCCTATCTTTATTAAAAATAGTTATCTATTTAACAACGTTTTACAATATCTTCGCATTTTCATTTTTGCCCACGATTGAATACCTAATTCAGTTATTGTTTACATCCTAAATTTTAATATGATAACGTGTGTATGGGTGACAATAAAACAACACTTTCACATGGAAACAGGGAAAAATGACATCTTTTTCGCACAAGTGGTACTTGTACATATACGGCAATGTAGTTTAGAACATGTTTAAGCGTGGAAAAGCAAATTTAAAAAAAAAAGCCCCATTCACTAAAAATGAATACAAAGTGCAATTCTATATTACCGGATCAATGTACATTCAGTTGATAAACGATATAAGGAAAAATAAAACATTCTTTTCCAAAATAAATTGATAAGCAGAATATTTTATGTATAGGCTTTCACAATCTTGAATATAATATTGCACATGTTTTTGAATGATAGGAGACTAAAAAAATAATAGTATTCTTATGAAGCCTAGATTTACATTAATTTTGCGTTGCGAATTGTTGTTTCTCGTCTTCCTTTTTAGGTTACCTGAGTTACTCAGATGACCTACTGCTATCCGTTCTTGTCTGTCGTCGTGCGTTGTGTGCTTACATTTGAACATTTTTATCTTCTTTTCTGAAACTGCTTAACCAATTTCAACAAAATTTGGCATGTAGCATCTATGGGTGAAGGGGGACAAAAGTTGAAATTCATGGTCCCTGCCCCCTGGGTCTGAGGGGTGGGGCTAAAACCAGGGCTACTACTGGTTATAAAGTAAAGAAACAAGTGTATAGTTATGATGAGCAAGGGTGCTTCTTCCAGAATTGTGAGTTCATGGCCCCTGGGTCAGATGTTCTGGTGTAAGGATGGGGCTTTATTTATTTGATGATATAGTGAAAATGCATTTCTTTTGAAAAATATATGAATTTTGAACACCTGGACCATTTAGGCAAGTGTTCTGGTCCTGGCCAGGGCTCTATTAATTTGTATTCTTCTGAGCAAATTAATTATTAGCGATATTCAATTTAAGCGAACTCAACTGCCAAAATTGAATCCTCGCTAAAATTTCTGCTTATACGGTATAAAGACATGTGAAGCTATGTTCTGGAAAACATACACACTGTCAAGAAAGCAAATAAACACTAAGTCTTTGGATCTGAATACAATCCATAATAATATTCACTTATTAACGAATGCTAAGACGTCGTGGGTTACTCAACATTTAACAAGAAAAAAAAAGAATAAAAAAAAACCCACAAAACTAAACTAAACTAAAAAAAATTGGACGGACCACTTCTGTTATTGTGAAATTATCTTACGTTTACATGTAAATACTTCTGGCTATCAAAAAATTCTAAGAATTGTACTCACATGATTAAATTCTTCATCAAAGTAAGCAGGTTTGTTGTCTGTTTATATGGAATACTTGGCATCTTTGTTTGAATGCTAAGATGTCTTACTCAGAGCAATAATGCAGAACTAGAGATAACATGAAAAGTATATAGGGGTATAACTTTACATATTTATCAACGATAAATTTACCGAGACGCAATTTTAGCGATTTACCCTTAAAAATCAGTATTTAATTTTAGCGAGAAGTAATTTTAGTGATTTTATGGTGCTTAAAAATAATATAGCTACTTATAATGCGGCATAAATTTTTAATGATATTTAATTTTAGCGATCCAAATACTTTCGCTAAAAATGCCCAAATTGAATCTTCGCTTAAATTTATGCTTATACATGTACGGTATGTTGTAACAATGAATCATCTATTTTCAGAAATCGTATACCAAATCTAACATTTTTATCAACACGCAATACATTTCCGTACTTGACAAAACTGGAAGAGTAAATATTTCCTAAATATATTTCCCATTACAAGGATAATCAAAGTGAAACATAATGTTTGTTATTTGTGAGCTAATAATTGTTTTCTTAAAGTATTCTGTTGTTTTTATCTTTGGTGATAAAATTGGTTATTGTGGAGATGGGTAAGTGTTTTGAAAACAAGATTAAGATGACGAAGGGGATTGTTTTTATTTCTTTACTTTTAAATCTTGATTTTATAGAACGTTTACATTTGAAATTTTTAACCCATGTACGTAACTGTATTTAATTTATAAATTCTGTGCTATCGCACGTGGTCATCTGCAAAAGGATCATTTTCCTCTATATATTACTGTAGATTGATTTCATATTGGGCAAAGCTTTTTTCATGCTCCCTAAATAAAATCGTAAATATATTGTACAAATATATGCTGAAACTATATTGTGATGGAATAGTTAGCCTTAGTTACATTGCATACGGAAAATCTGTAATATGTGCACGGTGTATCCAAACTATGGTACCAACAGGGTTTCAATATAAATTCTAAAGAAAGTCTCTGGTTTTAAGCAAACACTACAATACCAGTTTTTGCGAAAATGGTCCAGTGATGTGAATAACTCCTATAAAGGATAATTTACAGAATCTTTAAGCAACACTTTGAATTTGAAAATAAGATTCTATAAAAATTACATTCTATACCAACACTTGGGAAAATCTGAACTACAAATCTAATGTTGTCTACGGAATAGAATTTGCCCTTTGTGGGCTTTTTATGTTGGTGAAACCAAGGGTTCACTTAATAAGTAAGATTTGTTTGTGAAACACTGATGCCCCCGTATGGCAACTTATAGCAAAGGTTAAATTTTCTCAAATGCAAATCAAATATGTTGGTACCCAAAGTAGGGTCTTGTCTCGAGAAATATACCTGTGAAATATGAAAGCCCTAGCAGCAACCATTGAATAGATATGGAAAAGGTTAAAGTAATTCAAACATCAAGGTCAAAATTAATGGTGCCTAAGGAAAGGCCTTCTTACAAGAAATATACAGGTGAAATATGAAAGCTGAAGCACCAATCGTTCAAAAGTTATGACCAAGGTTAAAGTGTTTCAAAAGTAGGTCAAACTCCAAGTTCAAGGTCAATGGATTACAATTGTAGGTATCCAAAGGAAGGTCTTGTCAAAGGAAAAAACATGTTAAATATGAAAGCCCTAGCAACATCTTTTCAAAAGTTGAGTCCAAGGTTAAAGTTTCCGAAAAGTAGGTCAAAGTCAAAGGGCCAAAGTTGTTTGTATCCAAAGGAAGGTCTTGGCATTAAAATCATATGTAAAGTTTGAAAGCACTAGCACTAACGGTTCAAAAGTTATGGCCAAGGTTAAAGTTTTCCAAAAGGAAGTCAAACTCCAAGTTCAAGGTCAAAGGGTCCAAGTTGTTGAAATCCAAAGGATGGTCTTGTCACAAGGATTGCATATGTGAAGTATGAAAGCCCTAGCACCAGCCGTTCAAAAGTTATGGCCAATGTTAAAGTATTACAAACGTAGGTCAAACTCCAAGGTCAAGGTCAAAGGATCAAATTTGTTGGTATCCAAAGGAAAGTCTTGTCACAAGGATTACATGTGCTAAGTATGAAAGCCTTAGCTCCAACCGTTCAAAACGTATAGCTAATGTTAAAGTTTTTCAAAAGTAGGTCAAACTCCAAGGTCAAAAGATCAAATATGGTGGTACCCAAAGAAAGGTCTTGTCACAAGAAATACACATGTGAAGTATGAAAGCCCTAGTACCAATCGTTCAAAAGTTATGGCCAAGGTTAAAGTTTGGGTAAATTTTGCAAAACTGGGTCAAACTCCAAGGTCAAGGTCAACAGGTTAAATATGGTGGTACCCAAAGAAAGGTCTTGTCACAAGAAATGCACATGTGAAATATGAAAGCCATAGCTCCAAACAATGAAAAGTTATGGGCAATGTTAAAGTTTTTGCGGACAAACAGACAGACGTATAGACAGGGCAAAAACTAAATCCCCCCGAATCTTCGAAACGGGGGCATGAAAAATATCGGGGCAAAGATTTCAAATTCAGATTAACAACGGGGGTCAACAGCTACAAGCATTTTAATTTACCTGATCATTCTGTTTTGTCAATGAAACTTAGAATTCTTGAAAAGATTTACCATCATACTAATAGCCGATCATTGAGTACACCATTCCATAGACATTGAGAAGAATACTGGATTAGATAAAACTAGGCAACTAGGATTAGATAAAACCCTTTCATATGGTAGCAATGACAATGTCGATAGTGTTAGGTACCTTCCAAGCCCATAATGAAGTAATGTGAATGTAATGGACCTTTTTATCAGTACACAGAGACGTAAGCGTAGTCATGGACGTCCGTCTTACAGTAAACCTATTACACACGATGTCTCCTTTGATTTACTACTACCTTATGTAAAGAAACAGTTCGGCCTTCATCACATTCGCATCAAACTTACTCTTCCCCTTGAAAATTTTAAATAGTCTATTTGTTAAAGTTAAGGAAAGTCCATATTTGGATTCTTCGAAACCGGAATACAGGCTCTGATCTGTGATTATGGATATTGCAAATCATAGGCTCTTCAAACCGCCACGTTTCACGGAAGAAAATACTGCTTAAACAACCAGTTTGTTCCTTAAAACTTTAATATACCAACAAAGAAATTGACGCAGTTAATATAAGTAATATTCTTAATAACAAAAGTGTCCAGTCTTGTATTCCGCCATATTTCAAATTGAAGTCCACACCTTGTATTTCTTACAAATAAACATCAACAATTGCTTCCAAACTTTTTAAATTACAAAACATCTTACAGTGCCTAAATATCAAACATCTGAAACATAATCCACCAACTTGTTCATGATCTTCTTTATCCTGCAACTTAGTCTTACTGGACACATCATTACTTGACGTTAATATACAAGTAGTTATTATAATGAGAACCTTAAATCACTTATTATAAAAGAACCAAAATTTAGGGAAAACCGATCTTTCCACTGTCGTCATAATTTCATAAATATTATAAATTCTGTGGAAGATAACGCCAGACGATGGGCCAAATATGAAAAAAAACATTTAGATTTTGTCACAATGGATTAAAAGTATCAGATTGAGGGGCAATATGAAAACCATCTTTCCTTCTGTCTTCCACAATGCAGAAGGGAAACAAGAATCAGTGTCAGATATATGTAGATTACACGATCGGTATATACTGGTCCAAGCTGACAAAGCAGCTAACAACATTGCTTTTGACTGTAAGGCTCATTATTTTAATTGCATTTTAGAGGAACTAGGATTTAATTCTGCAAGTGTTATTCCAACTTATACCCCTAGGTCCCTTTTTAAGAGGTATTTCTTCAAAACCATGCCAGTTTTAAATATTTATGATATTCCCAACAATCAATTTGAATTACCATACCTGTACTGGATTCCAAAATTCCATAAAAATCCTTGCAAACAAAGATACGTAGAGGGTTCCAGTAAATGTTCTACCAAGCCCCTTTCTTTACTCCTCACAAAATATTTACAGTAGCGAAGGAGAAACTTCAAGAGTACTATACAACAATATATTCCAGAAGTGATGTAAATCAGATGTTAATACTTAAAAACTCCAGGGATCTTCATTTGCGCCTACTTAAATATTTAGAGCAGTGAAAGAGAAACTTTAGGAGTACTGTACAATACTATATTCCAGAAATAGTGTAAATCAGATGTGTAAACTTAAAAACTCAAATGAACTTTTAGAAAATTTGAAATAACAAAATTTTACCAAAATCAGTAACATCAAAATGTACGATTTTTCAACACTTTATACAACCGTTCCCGACGATAAATTAAAGTTCAGGCTTTATAAGAGCATAGACAGCTGCTTTTTCAATAGAAATAGAATTAAACTAAAATCGAAAATAAATATACTTACCTTGTCATTGGTCATTTGCAAATTTCTTTGTTGAAAATATTCCGATTGTACACTCGCGTACTCTGAAGTTGATATCAAAAAGATGTTTTAGTTTCTGATTTACTTGATCTATGTAGTTTTTGGAGATCAGGTCGTCCAACAATCTGTTGAAATTCCCATGGGTACCAATTGCGCTCCGTTATAAGACCTATTTGTATTCTTATAAAGCAGAATGTATTCAAAAACTTCTACATGAGAAGAAGAAAACGCTTGCTGTGGCCTTCAACTCGACAATTGATCATCAAAGATGTATTATCAATTAACAATAGTTATCTCCATTCATTTGTCGATTCAATTAACCCCAGTTAACTTGAAATAAATGGCACCATAGAGTCAGACACATCTGTTTGTATTTTAGTTATTTTACTAGAAAAAGACGTTAATGGTAACCTAATAAGAAATATCTATGTTAAACAATGATTTATGATGACTTCAGTTTTTCTATCGTCAACTTCCATTTACTTATTAGCAATATACCCTTATCACCTGAAAATGGGGTTTATGTCTCCAAGTTGATTCGATACGCAAGAGCATTATTTACGAACGATCAATTTTTAAAACGAGGCAAGCTATTAACCAACAAGTTGAAACAAGGATATCATCAGTCTTTGTTGTGTTTGTTAAAGACATCATTTCGCAAGTTCTATGGTCGATATAATGACCTTATCAGCAAATACAATCTATCATTATCTATCAAATGCTGACTAGCATTTTTTTACTAATTGTTAGGCCATTATTTACACACTGAAAATTCTACGGATTTTTCCTATTTAAGCGATCATGATAAGGAGGACACGGCGGGTGTGACCGATCGACAGGGGATGCTTATTCCTCCATGGCACTTGATCCCGCCTCTGATGTTTTTGGAGGTCCGTGTTTGCTCTGCTCCCGATATGTATTGCTGAAATGGACTTTGAGCATGGATACGTTCGTTATATCCATATTTCATTCAGTTTGATAGCATGATTCACATTTTATGAGAGACTTCGTAATAATACTCAAATTGTTCATTAATTTCACCATACTCTAGAATGTATGGCCTTAGTTTATATAACAAAAGATTAGGTCATCTTGAAAAAGATGCCCTCTCCCGACCAACTGACTAAAGACGGCCCGACTAAAATGTTTTTTAACTTCCACGACTCATTTTATTTATTCGTTCCAAAGATTTCTTATCCAATTAATATCTTGTAAAACCTTATATTCTCATGTTTTTTTGGAATAAATAAAAATTATCTTACCTACCTGCCGAATTTTTTATTTATCTCCGGTATGTATAGTGGGCAAGCAAACATTTTTAAAGATGACCTAATACCTTGTCAGTTATTATTATTCTCATATACCTAATGTTATTACACATGTAGTTTTATGGAACTGATGTCAACCCGAAACAAATATAAATTTTAAAAAACTAAAGAAGACCCCAATTGATTTTGAGGCCAAAAGGTCAATGTCATAAATTCTGTCTGTTTTAATACTTTCGTTTCCGCTCGATATCTCAAAAAGCCTTTGAGCTTTTGCAATGATATTTTACATATAACAACTCCCTGTGGCCTAAGGAAGACCCTAATTTATTTTGAGTTCAAAGGTCAAGGTCGTAAATTCATGCCTTCTTCTTTAAACTTTATAGGTAGGTAGCAGAATTTTTATTTAATCCAAAAAAAAAACATGAGAATGCCCAATTTTTTTAAATCTCCGAAGTTGGGAATGGACAAGCAAACATTTTTAAATGCATTTTTTTGTGTGTAACACTTTCGTTTGCGGGGGGAGATCTCAAGAAGCTTTTGCAATGAAATTTTACTATAGGCCTAACACCCTATGGCCCCGCCCACCCCTTTCAAAGTGTCCCGCCCCAATTTTATGTTTTGGTATTTTTTTTCAAAAGTCAATTGGAAATTTGTTGGCATCGATCACGCTAAAATTTTTGGAGTTACTCCCCATTTGTATTAAAAGTCGCGTGACACTATTTTTAGCACAGGAGCATGTGGAGATATTACATATAATACAGGTTGTCGACGGACTTTATATTCTAATTACATCTATTAGAAATGTTTAGTAAAGGCTTAATTAGACACAACGTGTTCAGTAAAATTTGGACAATATCGAACGTGAATATACATGGTATTTGAATATGTAACCTGCTGTTTGCATTTCATTTGTTTTAATCACAAGCGCCTCGTTGGTCTAGGGGTGTGATTC
Organism: Saccostrea echinata; assembly: GCF_033153115.1. Taxonomy (NCBI): domain Eukaryota; kingdom Metazoa; phylum Mollusca; class Bivalvia; order Ostreida; family Ostreidae; genus Saccostrea; species Saccostrea echinata. The sequence goes on from NW_026889750.1 coordinate 41,115,793, forward strand.
TCGCTTTGAATGCAAGAGGCCACAGGTTCAAATCCCAAGTATTCCAATTTTTTATTTTTGAATTTTTTTTTGTTTTGGTTTACAAAATGATAGTAATCAACATAGGAAATGAAGTAATGACGTCTGGCATGTACAAACCTTCTCATAAAGTCATTATTACAGTGTGATAAATATTTGATATAAAAGGAATCTTCTGTACACATTTAAAGAATAATTAATCAAATCTATATAAGCATATTGGCATTTTTTAATTGCTTCAGCGTAGATATTTAATAATTCTGCAAATCCAGGGGGTCCGACTCCCCACCCCCTTAGATCTGCGCGTGTTTTTCTTTGTCCTTAAGCAGGGGACACAAATTCTCAGAATTTGCTTGTTCCTTTCTTTTTAATTGATCAATATTATCTTCACTTTTATTATTTGTTCAACAGCATACATTGTATACACGGTTTTCTAGAATAGCTTTCCAATTTCATTCTGCTAAAAGGCACGTACAATTTTACTCCGTTAGCTTAATTTCAAGGTTCAATTTGTTAAATAGCATACAGATTTTTTATTCATTTTTTAATAAAAATGAAGGAAAAAGTGGGCAAGTGCACTTTAAATAAGCAGTATAATTAAAAAATTAAGGGATTATATTTGCCAAAAAATCATCACATCAAAACCTCCTGCATATAAGGACATTGAAATCTTTGTCTGTTACAATTTCAATTGAGTTGAAGTTTCTAGGTAAATAATGGACTCAAAATTTCTTGGTGATATACAAATCTACACATTATATCTGAAATACCTTCGAAGTTTCAGGAAATTCAGTGCAGGAGTTACGCTGACAAACTGTTTACACATTTAAATAATTCCTGACTCCAGTGGATTTCCTTATTACGTAGCTAGAAAGTTTCTTTAATAATAGCCAAAACTATAAAGCCAAAAATAATGGACTCGAAATTTCCTGGCAAAGTTTCTTTAATAATAGCCAAAACTATAAAGCTAAAAATAATGGACTCGAAATTTCCTGGCAATATGCACATTTACACACTGTGTTCTAAATATCTGCAAGTTTGACGAATCTCTATGCAGCGGTTTAAGAGGAGCTGCGCTGACAAACTGTTTCCCTATATTCAAGATATGGCCATAATCTAAGTTGAAAAGTGCCGAAATTCTCGGAAAAATTGGGGAATCAAAATTTACGGGCAATATGCACAACTTCACACTGTGTCCTAAATGTCTGCAAAGTTTGACGAAATTCTGTGCAGCGGTTTAAGAGGGGATGCGCTGACAAACTGTTCATCTCTATATTCAGGATATGGCCAAAAATCTAAGACGAAATTCTGTGCAGCGGTTTAAGAGGGGATGCGCTGACAAACTGTTCATCTCTATATTCAGGATATGGCCAAAAATCTAAGTTGAAAAGTGCCGAAATTCCCAGAAAAATTATAATGGAACCGGAATTTCCTGGCAATATGCCCAACTACACAATGTGTCCTAAATGTCTGCAAAGTTTTATGAAATTCTATGCAGCGGTTTAAGAGTAGTTGCGCTGACAAAAAACAGGACTGACGGACTAACTGACTGACGGACTGGTCAGACCCCCCCCCCCCAGTTGCGTGGGGTATAATAACAATATAACGTACATGTATATAACAGATGATGTGCTGCATTGCTGTGATTGTTATGGCTACTATATTAAGGTTCAAAGTTCACTCATAAGACAACATTGTTTTAATAATTTGGTTTTCCAAAAGAAATTCATAATATAAATGGAATGCAAACAATCTCAGAGTAAACAGTGCAAAAATTGAAAGTCTTAACTTGAAATAATTTGCAATAATTGTCAATAATCCTGCGAGAGTTATTTCTCTTATAAAAGGACCAGTGATCTTTAATTTTTTTCTATTTTTAATCTGATGAAGAAGTAAATGCTGTACCAATTTCCACTTTATAAATGGAAAGTGTGTCGGTAAGTAATCACAAACATTTTCTTGATAAAATACTGTCCTTTATAAAGAATCTTTATGTTTTGCATATCATTTACTTATTTTTAAATAAATCAAAGAGAACGATGAAATCGTCTTTTTCTGAACAGCAAGTAAAAAGATAATTTCATTACAGTAGTGTGACTTTCATTTCAGAGTGTCCACCTGGATGGTATGATAACAATTGCTCAAAACCCTGTCCTAATGACACGTACGGATCTGGACGCCTATATAGCTGTTTAGATTGTGCCCAGGGATGTGATCATGTGCATGGATGTGTTGTAAACAGTGAGTATACGAATGGGATATTTTGAATTGAAAACAACACGCTAAAATGTGTTACAGAAATTTGAACACAATTGCACCTAGCCCTTTCTTATGACATATATGAGTCTGCGGGCATGTTCATGAAGCTATCTTTAGACTAAGATGTATCTCAAACATATCTTGCGACACACCTTAGTTCTAAAATAGCCGCTTCGGTGAAAACCTATGAGACAGTTCTTTTCATTAATTAAATTTTATGTCCTTAAACGGGTTAAGTAAAAGAATTGTCCCTCTGCATTTACATTTGCAGAGCAGAGCGGCACTTAGGGATCACTTTATCCGGCGTCTGTCTGTCCGTCTGTCACACCATATATCTCAAGAACTGTAAGATGTATGGATTTCATATTTTGCACATATATTGCTTGGCACTTGGGCTATTGTAAATTACCAAGGTTACCGACCACGTGACCCTTAAAGCTTGTACTTGGACCTACTTTATAAAATAGTTCATAGTGCCAGTATACAGGATTTTTTTTTTTTACATTTAAGAGTTAAGTCTATGGTATTTAGCATGTGCACTGTTTGTCATAAGACATTATGAAAAATATCAGCATTACAATCCAATCAACCTTGACCTACTTTGCAAAATACCCAAGGCAGTTTAACTTTTTGATTTTGAGAGGTAACATTCTGATAATTAGCATATTATTATACATGTTTATGAGCTCATGATACTGTACTTTGAAACCGTCTGATATCCAGTCACCACACAAACTTTTTAGTTAAATAACATGAAAATACATCTGGTAGGTATTCCGCAATGTATCATGTAGATCATCAATTGCAGTAAAGACAAACTGAAAACTCTTTTTTTAGGATTGTTGGAAACACGTTGAGCTCATGATACAGTATTTTGAAAATGTATGATATTCAGTAACCACACAAATCTATTTTTAATACTATGAAAATACATCGGGATTGGTATTCCACAACGGCTCGTATAGACTGACAATTGCAGTAAAGACGGGCTGAAATTTCTTATGGAGGATTGTTGGAAACACGTATTAATAAAATGATAAGTAGTTATTTCTAATAATTTCAGTTTAATTAGTCACTTGAGGGTTAGGAAACAATATTTCCTTTGATTGTCAGATTCTATTGCAGTCTTATACATCGATGCCATTTTTTCTTTGCATGCAAATGCATGAACTATCATGATAATAGTAAATAACCAGAGGCCCAGCACTTTGGTTAGGAAAAAGCAGAAATCAGTTCAGTATTGAAAAGTTTATATATAAAAGTGGATCGGGGGAGGGGGTATGATTTGACACTTGAATCCACAGTTTCTAAGGGTGCTTTTGAATTAATTTGACACATAATGGCTTTGCTGTTCATAAGATGAAAATATTTATTGATATATCTTTTATATTCCTTTGTATTACTATGATCCCTTGTTATGGCCCGTCTATTCTCCTGGAGGGTCATGATTTGATTTGAAATTTAAATCTACATTACCTGAGGATACTTTTATGTTATTATGACCAATCACGGCTTTGCTGTTCTTGTGAATAATTTTAAAGATTTTTTCCTATTAATTCCTATGTAAAACTTTGATCACCCATTGTTGCCCCACCCTACCCCTGGGGGTCATGATTTGAACAAATTTGAATCTACACTACCTGAGGGTGCTTCCATATTAAAATATCTAATCATGGCTTTGCTGTTCTTGAGAAGGAGATTTTTAAAGATTTTTCCTATGTATTCTTATGTAAAACTTTGTTCACCCATTGTGGCCCTACCCTAGTCCTGGGGATCATGATTTGAACAATTAATTAGAAATAACGTTACACTATAGCTTGTATCATGGGGGATGTAAAACTGTAGAAAGAATAACCTTTAAAAGGTTTTTTGTTTTGTTTTTTTAAGAAATTTTGATTTTAGTAACCATGGCAACATCATTTATCAAATTAAAAAAAAACTGATAAAGACAATTTTGTATCTCAATGTAGTCTATTTGCATGCCATATTACATTGAAATTAAAGCAAAACTATAGATGGAGTACCATTTTGAATTATTTCACAGAAATTTCTATATTTAGTTACCATGGTAACACCGTTCAACAAAATCAAAAACCGATGCACTAAGTCATGTATCTTAGTGTAGTCTACTTGTATGCCGTGTTATATTGAAATCAAACCAAACCTGTGGGAGGAGTAGCATTTTAAAGGAATTTCAAAGAAATTTCTATTTTAAGTCACCATGGCAACACTGTTCAACAAAATCAAAAACCGATGCACTAAGCTATTTGTACCTTAGTGTAGTCTACTTGTGTGTTAAGTTATATTGAAATCAAACCACCAAAACTGTACGAGAAGAAGCGTATTAAAGGAATTTCAAAGAAATTTCCACTTTTAGTAACCATGGCAACACCGTTCAACAAAATCAGTTACAGATGCACTAAGCTATATGTATCTTAGTGTAGTCTACTTGTGTGCCAAGTTATATTGAAATCAAACCACCAAAACTGTAGAAGTAGCGTATTAAAGGAATTTCACAGAAATTCCTATTTTTAGTTACCATGGCAACACCGTTCAACAAAATCAGTTACAGATGCATATAAGATATGTATTTTAGTGTAGTCTTCTTCAGACTACTTGTGTGCCAAGTTATATTGAAATCAGATAAAAAACTGTAGGAGTGGTGCTTTAAAAGAATTTCAGAGAAATTTCTATTTCAAGTAACTATGGCAACACCGATAACAAAATTAAAAACTGATGCACTAAGTTATGTATCTTAGTGTAGTCTACTTGTATGCCATGTTACATTGAAAGCAAACAAAAAGGAGGAGTGGAATTTTAAAGGAATTTCACAAAAAATTCTATTTTAAGTAACCATGGCAACACCGTTCAACAAAATCGAAAACTAATGCACTAAGCTATGTATCTTAGAGTAGTCTTCTTGTGTGCCAAGTTATAATGAATGTAGAGTCGAAGGAGTAGTGTTTTGAAAAATTGTTCACAGACAGACGGACGGACACCTTAATATCGCATAAGCTCTTCCGCTCTCTGACCAGGCGAGCTAAAAATCAAACGCCCATAGTTTGTCAACAAATTCAAATAACTCTTAATATCTTATAGAGTCGATCATATTAAATCAAGGAATGTAAAGGGACGGGTTTTGAAATTCCGTAAAAAAATGTTTAAAATATACCTGTATTTTTTTTTCACTTTTACTAGCCAACCCACATGTACAGGCACTGATAAACAGCATGTACATAAACAACACCATGCACTTTGGACCGTGAAGAAGACAGAAGGGAGGACCACCCCTCGGGTGGTCTCAGCCCTCGCCCTGTGGACTCGGGCCGAGACTACCTCTCAGGGCCAATCCCAGGTCCCAGATCAAAATAGAGTGTGATATTCTTCATGTAGAGCTCTTTTGCCACAGAGCTAGTCGTAGTTTTAAGGGCTGTTCCCAGATACTCGCTCGCGTCTTAGTTTTCTTTCTTAGGTTAAGATAAAATCGTAACTTAACAAGCTTAGTAAAACTCAAGCCTACTGGTCTCCAAAGACTTCATAAATGTAGTCTATGAGGAGCTCCAGCATTCTTTTAATACCGACTTTAGAGTACTTGTGTGTAAAATGAGTGATTTTGAACAAAGTGATTTTGTTGATGATAAAACACAAGATATGAAAAGAAAAATTAATTCTTTTACACTCAATACTGGATATGAAAAGAATAATTAATACTTTTACACACAATACTGAAGCCAAAATGTTCCCGCTTAAAACTGAACATCTAAAAATGGTAATTCTGTGATCATATGTTACGTAATTTGGGGTCAGAATAAGTTTATTTCTCGAAAAGGGAAATATTTTTTATAAGCAATATTGAACAAAAGACGTTCTGAATATTTGTTCTTATCGATATGCAACCTTTCAAAGTTGGTAGAGCGCTCGCTCCGTGATTGGGAGGTCGTGTGTTCGAATAACGGCCGCGACTGACCTAAGTCGATAAAAAATGGGTAGCAACAGTTCCCTTGCCATGCGCTCTGCACTTTGAAGTGAAAGTTGCGGGTCCTTCGGATGAGACCTTAACAACCGAGGCCCGGCCGTGTCACGCTAAAAATCCTTCAATGGCCCTGAGTGCCGAGTAAAGGTCAAAATTCGAAGCCCTTCACCGGTATATGGTGACGTCTCTATATGAGTGAAAAATTCTCGAATGGGAGATAAAACAACATACACTCAATCAATCGGTTGTTTAAGGACTCGAAGGGCTGAATCCGTAATATTTCTTTTCTACATATCTCAGAAAATTAATTTATGAATAGTTGTTAATCAGAGAGTTTATAATCAAACATGTATCTATGCTTATAAATTAATAAATTTTGCAAATAAACTCCGAAACGGCTGCACCAGAGTTCTTACTTAATCTTCTAAGAATACACTGTATACAAGATGATGTCCGTAAACTATACTTAGATTTCACTCGCATAGTCAGTATCGTACATTAAATTAAAAGTCTACTTTTATTTTCTATAAACAGCCATGAAATAGCAAAAACGTGAGTACGGTGGCGTTTCCGGTTGGCGGATCTAAGATACTGGCAATTTTTAATGAAACTGACAACAAGCAATCATTTATTTATTTTATTAAACGTCATCACTGAATTATTCAATCAAAACTTGATTTAAATGATATAAAAGAAATAAGTTGTGATAACCGACTAAAGAGGAAAATTTGCAAATTATTTTCGTCATTCACCGATCTTAATATTGACGGAAGCTTCTAGAACATCACATAGCATCGAGCCCGATGTTAAATGGAAAAAAAAAGTTTTTGTATGAATGGTTATTGAAATAATGGTAAATAATTGAGAACACTATAAGTTTTGAATATATTTATATATATCGAAAGACTATTTCATGTATGTAGTAGGTTTTTCTAATAAATTTATCGGTAAAATTTGTATATACATGTACATGTATTCCTTACTGAGAGCATCGTGGCAACGAACCCGAAGTACAATTTGTACTTCGTAATAAACATGCTAACATGAAAAGAGAAAATTAATGAATAAGGTATTGTTCAAATACAATTAAAGCTGTGTAAAATGTTGTGCTTTAATCAATACATTTCAGTTTTTTTTCTGAATACAGTCTTTTGTATCAAATACTCGGCCTATTTATAGGGCGTTAAAAACTAATTTTTACACAGAAGTAAACGACATTTTTTACATATTAATAAGGTACATACATATTTATAAACCAAGACCCAAGTATTTGTGAATCCCCCCCCCCCCCCCCCCGAAAAAAAAATCATGCAGTTTATCAGTAAAATGTGCATATTCGCTGCTTTTATCCTTGACGGAAATGAAATAAGAGCATCTGAAGTACAATATCCATAACATGGTATAACAGATTTCACAATAAACGCCAATTAACGAAATTGTCATTTTTCAAGTTTTTACAGAAAGGGGCGGGGGGGGGGGGGGGATGGAGACATTCATCATTGAACGAAGTATTTCTTCCTGCTATAAACCTGTAGGCTGTCAGTAGAAACTACAGTTATATATTTTCTGTCGTTAGTGGTATAAATTCAATTCCCCGCGCTTGCGCGGGATTTCATCTAGTGTGGTATCAAGAAAATAGAACCTGTCCCTCGAATTAGGGCTAAGAGGGATAAAGATATGTGACGTGTCATGAGACTTTGGGTCTAAGTGCGGTATTTGTAAAACAATGAATTGACGTCATAAACATCGCACGATTTTTTCCCTCATGTTCCTCCCATTTTTCCCCACGTCATCTTAGATTACGAGAAAAATATTAAATATCAATTAATTTTTCCCGTAATGAAAAAAGGGGATAATAAAACCCAAGTAGGTAGTTATTTCAGTTTTTGCTTTCTCTCATAAAACTAGTTTACAGTGGTAAGTAAACTCGTGTTCGTGTATTTAGTAAATGCATCGAAAATGAAAGTACAAATATTATCTCCCTTGTCAAAGCGTCACTTCCGTTGTGAACGTAAACGATCTCCTGTTCGATATTTTGCCGACTGTGATTTTCTTATGTACATATTAAATGACAGCATGAGCCAGAGCAGTGTTTTGTCGAGTGCAAGTACCATCCCCCTTCAATAATAGACCAGGACGACGACGACGAGTTTAACGAGGAAATTTCAAAGGTTAATAATTTATTTTTTGGAAATGTGGAATTACATGAAGGATTTGAATTTTCAGCTATAACCAGTTTCTCTGATGAAAGCAATAGTGACCCTAATGATAGATGTGATAACGAAATAAACAATAATGACTTTGAAGTATCAGATTCAGACAGAAGGGAAGCTCTGAATGTGCAGAATGTTTTTGCAACCACATGTAGATGCACAAGACTGTACGGTAGGCCTTGTAGCTCTGTTGTTGACAGGTGTGTTTTGAGTGATTATAGGAATGTGTATTTAGAGACAGATAAAGCAGAAAATTAGATATGCTAATAAAGGTTCAGCTCTTTCACCACAGAAACATCTGCTAAAAAATACAAGACTAAAGACAGGGAAAGGGTGAGACAGGGGTACTAGTATCATTTCAGTGGAGTCCAGGTCTGTAGAAAGACGTTTGCGTTTGCCCTTGGGATTAGTAGGAAAATGGTTGATTCCATTGCTAGATCCCATCAAGATGGGCTTGGTGCAAGGAGACGTTACAACAAAGATAAATTACCTTGTTAAAACATGCTTTAACAATGGAAGATGTAAAGACAGTTGAGCAGTTTCTTCTAAGCTATGCCAACAAATATGGACTTCCTTTGCTGGGCATGTTACCTTATTTTAGGAATGAGAAAACTGTTTCACTGCCCTCTGACAAGACGAATGCAGAAATTCACCAAAAAAAACAGGACACTTGCTGATGAGATGCCATTGAGAAAAATCGGCTTATTACGGTTCAAAACGATTTGGCTTGAGCAATGCCCAAATATCTTAATAATGAAACCTGCAACTGACCTTTGTCACACCTGTCAGCTTTAGAAGGAACTGTTACATCTCAAAAACGGCAGTGTTGTACAAAAACAGCACATAACCTAATTAATGTAACCGTCTTTGTGACGTCATATTTTTAAAAATAGTATGCCTACGAGAGTAAAACTTCATTGTAGCATATTTGGACACATAAGCTAATAATTAGGCAAAAATCTCATTTTTGAAAAATCCCTCATTTGGACCCAGAATGTCATGACTGGTCACATATCTCAATTGTAACTCGTCGACCATCAAGATTTTGTTAAACATTTTACTGAAATAAAATGTTCATCTTAACCATCTGCAATTTCATACCGTAAATCTGGAAATTTTTGCTGTAGATAAATTTTTAGCAAATTTGCGCATGCATTGCATTCGCAAAAATATTTTTCTTAAAAATAAATCAACAACAAAAATGTTTCTATATACAGATTACTTAAAGATTACATCGTTATATATATTTTATGTACATGTGTGATTTATGAAAATGCCATGAAAACTTTCAACACTTTGGATGATTTATCTTTGCTGATATTTTTATCAGATTATTGAACGGTATATATATATATATATATATATATATATATATATATATATATATATATATATATATATATATATATATATATATGATATTTTTGCCCTGCATCATATGTTAAGCTATTAGGGTCATAAGGGGCCAAATTGCTTATCTTTGATTGATTGATTGACTGTTGTTTAACGTCCCTCTCGAGAATTTTCCACTCATGTGGAGACGCCACCACTTGCCGGTGGAGGGCTACAAATTCTTACCTTTACTTGCATTGGCACTCAGGGCCATGGAGCAGTGAGGGATCTTTTTCGTGCCAGCTACCTACTGCGACACGGGACCTCGGTTTATACGGTCTCATCCGAAGGACTGGTCTCCACGTCCCGCAGTGGGATTCGAACCCGCGACGTAAGGATCAACTCCTTACTCCGCGACTCTAGAGCAGACGCTTTAACCACTGCGCCACGCGGGGACGCTTTTCTTTGAGGTTTTAACTTAATATCTCGAATTATATATAAACGAATATCTCAGTGGGTCAAAATCAAATCTTTTATTGTAAAATTGACAAAAAATACCTACTCGGTGCTTGCAACGAGATCTCATCTAGATATCATCATTACTAGTTTCTTTCCTTGTTTATCATTGTACATGTATTCGTCCTTCAGGATTTTTATTTGCATTTGAAAAAAAAGATTTAAAATCCATTGATAAGAGAAGAGATCAAAAATATTTTTATTTAAAAAAAACATAAAATCAGATAATTGGAATACATAATATTTTTAATTTTACATCTGTTTATATTTCTTTTTACATTCATTAATCTTTAGCATTTTTTTCTTGCACCTCCATATCGTGTTAACGTCCCCAACGTATCCAATACTCAAGAGCATGCTCTGAGTACGATCAATTTTACAAGCTACTGACAGATAAGTTGATATTACAGGGATTTCAGCAACCCTGTTTAAATTCAGCATTTCATTAATTCAATGGTTGTTATAATGACCGTCTTAACAAACATAACCTGTCATTTGGTTGTATTTTGGCTGAAGTGTTTCATACAAATTGTAAGGCTTTTGTTTTATACCTTTATTTGACTACACAATGCTCTGGACATGTCCAGTACAAAAAAAGGTTTCAATCTGTAGTCTATAAGAGGCACAGGCTCTGACAAAACGGTTGGTGCCCCTTAGATTCTCCTTCGAGACATTAACAATTCATCAAATATACAGTCAGCAGACAACCAGTGCTTTGTACGAATTTTAGGCCTTTGTTTTACTATGATATGTTCCGTCTACCTGATCACTTAGAACCAATAAAATCACTTTAACTGTTCGGTTGCTTTCTTATCCACAATGCTGAATAGGGTTGGTACTCCTTGATTATAAAACTGTAGATCTGTTTCTTTTACCCAATACGTACCTAAATATCAACACGGTAATCGTAATTTTTTCGATTTCATTATTAACTTTTAATCTTGCATCATCTATATAACCATTCTCTAATCAAAATGGGATTTACTTCTTAATGTAAGAGTGTTCTAGAATTATTTACTGAAAATCATCTGTATGTCTGTACCGTTCACGGTAGCTCAGTCGGTAGAGCGCTCGCTCCGTGATCGGGAGGTCGTGAGTTCGAATCTCGGCCGCGACTGACCTAAGTCGATAAAAAATGGGTAGCAACTGTTCCTTCGCCATGCGCTCGGCACTTTGAAGTGAAAGTTGCGGGCCCTTCGGATGAGACCTTAAAAACCGAGGCCCCGTGTCACGGCAGGCGTTGGCACGATAAAGATCCCTCACTGCTCAATGGCCCTGAGTGCCGAGTAAAGGTCAAAATTTGAAGCCCTTCACCGGTATATGGTGACGTCTCTATATAAGTGAAAAATTCTCGAATGGGACGTTAAACAACATACAATCAATCAATCTATATGTATGCCATTTTCATACACTGAAGTAGAGATTCTTTATTTGAACTTCTGTAAAAAGTATCAGGACGCAAATACTTTAATACACAGACCGATAAATATATTGTGTAATTTCTTATGACTTGTATTTCGCCGTGTTCAGGAAATATTAAACATGTTCATGTTTTGAATTTGAAAAATAATTCACATTTCTGTTCACAGAGACTACAGGAAATGGCTTCGACCTTCCGTCACCATCTCTGTGGATTTCCTCCTTCCTAGTAACAGGAACTATTTTGTTTCTCTGCACATTTATTGCAATATGCAGGACACGGTACGTGTATTACACCTTTGGAACCTATAATTTTACATTTCCTCGATCGTCATTACATATTCAACAGCGATGATAAAAATTTTAGATTCGATGCTGTACATTGAACGTTATTTTGGCTATACATGTATTTATTACTACGAACGCAAAAATTATAAGCCATTGATTTACTCTTAAAAACTCTTCATATTTTTTCCAGGAATTTTTCTCGGATAAATAGGAACAACTCATGGAAAACAAATTCATCACAAATCAGTGAAGTGAATTTTTGATACTTTTCCTAGCCTATGGAAAAAAAAATATATTCTCAAAATTCAATCCTATCATATTGATATTGTTGAAGGAATATGCGACCCCTTTTCAACTGAGATCATTAGGAGATAATGGAAATGGGGGATGACATTTTAAAATGGTTGAATAAACCAATGATTCAAGAGAAGACTAGAGGTAGTGTGAGCGAGCTAACCCGCACCCCCCCCCCCCCCGCCCGAAATTGTTTAAAAGTGCCTATTTGTAAATGTAACTTTGACCTTTCCAAAACGATTTTGGTTTAGAAAATTACACATCCTCTGGCCATGAGTAATCTTCGAGTGAAAAATTGACATCCAATATTTCTCCATTAGAAAAGTATAGACCCGTCATGAATTTCGCAATTTCTTTTCAGTGACCTTGAACTTGCCAACATTACATTGGATCAAGTTTATGACACTCTCAGGTCATATATAATCTCTCTCTCTCTTTTTTTAAACCTATTTTGAGCTTCTAATGATTCTCAATTACAAAGTTATAGAATGGACAAGATTTTCTTCTGCAAGTTACTTTGAACTTGAGGAAATAACCTTGGGTCAAAGTCATATCACAGTCTCAGGACTTAAACGATCTTTGTACCAGTATTGGCTTTCAATGATTCTCCGTTACAAAGTTATAGTCCAGACACGAATTATATATTTTTTGTCAAGGATCTTGAACTTAACTAAAATGACCTTCATAAAGTCGTGACGCACTCTCATGTCATAAACAATCTTTGTACTAAGTGTGAGCTTTCAATGATTCTACATCACAAACTTTTAATCTGGACAAGAGTGAACGGACAGGCGGACAGCTATAAGGACAAGGTGATTCCTTTATACCCCCCCCCCCCCCACACACACACACACCTCGTGTAGTATAAAAATTGTAAAGAAAAAAAAAATGAAGAAAACGAACAGTGATTGATGTTTTAAATACTGTTAATAATACCAACTGAGAAGAGGGCAAAAACACGGGTATGGAGCCATGGAAACCCCAGAGGTAGGATCATATGCCTAGGAGGAGTCAGCATCCCTTGTCGACCGGTCACTACTTATTGATCAGGTGTTTGGTGTGTAATCCTTAGTCAAAATGGTAATCAGTGGGTTCGCCTCGATTACATATTCGCCTTGAGTGGTTTCGCCCCGACTATACCTGTAATTGATACATGTAATTAAAGGTGTCAAAGTTTTATACTTCTGTTTTTGAGTTTGAGCTGGGCGGGGGGGGGGGGGGGTTTAAGGTGTATCCAAATCCATCCATACAATGATACTTTTACTTGATTACCGTTTTAAACATAGAATCTTTTTTTTTAAATCTTGTTCAACATTTCAGAGAAAGATGGAAATTGTTGGAATTTTATGCGGTAAAACTTATTTGTGTTATTAATATAAACATAGATGAAATTGTTATTTTCATGATTTTTGAAGAAAAAAAGGTTTGCTTATATCATCTGTTCTTAAAATCGAAAATAATTATTTGATATTAATCTGCAACTTATTATTAAATTAACTAAGAGTGCTCATTAATTATGTTAATTTAAACACCCATTGATCAAACGATCTTTGCCGACATAAAAATCAAGTACGCTGTATGTTTGAGGAAAACTACGAGGGGCGAATCAACTCAGGGAAACAGGAGATGGGGCGAAACCACTATGATTCATCAAAATTAGGGTCAAAACAATGATCATGAACTTCAAATTGGTATGAAACGTCAGTCAAAATACGAATAGGTTGTATTAGCAAACGAGGTTATATCATGTACCAACCATAGAATTTGAAAAATATTTACTTAAGGAGGTTGGATCCTGCCATCAAAAGTAATGATAATTTTTTTATCAAGTATATTTTTAGAATTTATACACATAGTTTAATTACAAATCAAAACAAAAAAATGGGGGTCAAATTGCTTCTGTTGGAGCTACAGAGCATTTAGTTTGACCTTTTTGCACTGTAAATACGTCTTACACATAAATCAATTTTTAAAGTTTTTCCTCCAATATTTTTTATTCAAATAAATCATGGGAACAAACACAGTTTTATTTCATCTTGAATAGACACATTAAAATTTGTGACAACGAAAAAATTTTCAAATTACTCCGCATGTTCAATTATTTGACCTTATTTTATTTAATATATAATTTAGAACCAGTATAAAACAGTTCACTGCACAAAATAACTCTGTGCAGACTGCATGTAGAAATAGGAATCCACACTTAACATACTTTAAATACTTTGAATGAGAAAGAAATGATTATTTTCTTCTAAAAAAAAAACTTTCCGCCACAAAATATAGTTCTTCACTTAATGCTTTTGGTATGGAATTTAATCATGGAGTTTTAACTGAATATAGTTTAATTGGCATTGTAGAATCCAAATTTATTGTAAGAATTAAAACAATATGCAGATTTTTTTTAAAATATAGCTTAAGATAAAAATCTGCTCAAAAGCTCAGGAGCGAACCTCATTAAAAAGACATGAAAGCCCTGTAAAATCGTTTATTTGTGAGTATTCCCTTGCTCTTGCTTGGAGAGATACATACCACAAGCTCGCAGGAAGCAATTTCAGTTGGGGGGAGGCAACCAAATATTTTCACGGGGGGGGGGGGGGGCACTACCAAAAGTTCAAAACAAAAAATTCCTTCACAAGCAAGAAAAAATGTCATCAGATGTTATTATTGAAGGGGCACAAGCATTGAGTAGCTACGTTTTCTATATATCGGCAAAATTATTGGGGAGGGGGGGGGGGGGGCTACGGCCATGCATATTATATGCAGCTGATATTGGTTTATTATAATTGCATGAATAGGGGAAAATGATAATGGAAAAAAAATGAAGTCATCACGTTTGTCGTCAAATTAGATTTCAGTTTGCACTTACATCTATAGTCACTAAACATACACGGCATATTTCGCGAAGCGCGTTATAATTATCTCTTCATGATAAATACCAGTATGCAGGCGTGAAGCGTCATAGTTCATATACCTCATGAATTCTCAAAAATTAAATTTATATGTCTTATATTTACATTATTTTTCTGATGACTTGCCACATTTTTGTCTTTAAACGATCTTTTTTGAAAAAAAAAGTTTGCGCTATTTTTTTTTCCTTCAATTACATCACAATGGAAATATTCTTACTCATCCCACGGTAGTTCATGAGAACGTGAAATTTTTCTAATTTGCAAAGAATCTTAAGGAAACCTATTTGGAAATGTAAATATCGGCATATGAATGAAATTCCTTTATTTATTGATACAACCTCGTTGATATACTAATATATAAATTATTAACAAAATGAACAGGGCAAAAGATCACTACAGTATAACATGTAGAATTTTCTTTTATAAATTCTATCTAAATCTATTTGCATCATTAAAATTACCAAACAGGTTGACTAAGTCAAAAACTTTCTTATGTACTTCAAAAACTCCTAATAAAAGGTGGAGTTGAAATAAGGTCATAGAGGTTTTACAGAGAACTGTTACGGACCAATCTTTTAAAAAAGGTTTGTCTTACAGAAGAACAGGGATGGAATTGGTCATGCAAGCATACCCAAGAAATTGTCATTGCATAAGCCTAGGTTAGAATTAAATTGAAACAAGCATTCTGAGAGTATTGCATTAGCAATACTAGTCCCCTACCGGCAAGTGTAATCTGGTTCCGTTCCCGTTAAGAATTGAAAATGCAATAATTCCGTCAAAAATTAATGAAGCGGGACGAAATGCAAACTTGATCTGTAACTAATCCAGGTAAAGCCACATACCAAAAATCAGCTCAATATCTACAAGCGTTTAGAAGAAAATTGCGGAAAACCCGTAAAAATTGAAAAGACCGTAATTCCGTCAAAAGTCAATGAAGCGGAACGAAATGCAAACTTGATCAGTAACTCATCAAGATACACTCGCATACCAAAAATCAGCTCAATATCTGCAAGCGTTTGGGAAAAAAGTGCGGAAAATTAAACCAAGTGGGACAGACTGACAGAGGGACAGACAGACAGACAGACAGACGGACGGACGGACAGACTCAGAGGAAACCTATAGTCCCCTCCGGTTTCACCGGTAGGGGACTAATAATGATTCATGGTTATTGCTGGATCACAATGAAAGCCCACAATGCAAAATTCGATCGAAAGGGAGCTGTTATTAGTCCCCTACCGTGAAACCGGATGGGACTATAGGTTTCCTCTGCGTCTGTCCGTCCGTCTGTCTGTCCCTCTGTCTGTCAGTCTGTCCCACTTGGTTTTCCGCACTTTTTTCCTAAACGCTTGCAGATATTGAGCTGATTTTTGGTATGAGAGTGTACCTTGATGAGTTACAGATCAAGTTTGCATTTCGTTCCGCTTCATTGATTTTTGACGGAATTACGGCCTTTTCAATTTTTACGGGTTTTCCGCAATTTTCTTCTAAACGCTTGTAGATATTGAGCTGATTTTTGGTATGTGGCTTTACCTTGATTAGTTATATATCAAGTTTGCATTTCGTCCCGCTTCATTAATTTTTGACGGAATTATGGCATTTTCAATTCTTAACGGGAACCAGATTACACTTGCCGGTAGGGGACTAGTATTGCTAATGCAATACTCTCAGAATGCTTGTTTATGCTATCGTTCAACAAGCCTCTTAAATGTGTCTACTTATATTTACGTTCAGTTGATTTTGAAATGATGCTATATATATGAACAATGATTATCAGAGGAATCTTCTATTCATATTTAGTAAAATGAAGAGAAAATAATTTCTATTCTATCATCTATTCTAATGATGATGAATCTGAGGGACTTGCAAACCCCAACAATGATTTTTATTCAAGAAGGTTCTCATCTTGCAGAAGCATTCAAGGTATTGCAAATAATGAGGAAATTCCATTTGAAATCGATGAAAAATATTTAATGGTGAATACAGCGTCTGTAGATAATTTTCCAAACACAAACTTTCCAACCAGTTATCCATTGGTTCCTGATGAATACAATGCTTACTTTATCCTGGAAAAATCGGAAACTGCCACAAGCGCCACTGAAGAGAAACCGCCACCTCCACGACTTTGAAAATAAGTTGTTTTCACACAAGGTGTAAAAAAAATAAATAAATGTATCTGTGCTAGGAAGAAAATTTCAATTTATTATTACAGTAATTGCATTTCTATTTATTACAAATTTTATATTATTTCTTATTTACATTTGCAAACCCATTTCCATTTTTAAAAATACATTTCGAATAAGAACGTTCAGTGTTGTTTTATTTTTATTTTTTTAATTTATATGCACATTTGTAAACGATATGAAAGGGGGGGGGTGCATAAAGTAATTCAAAATAAGATTAAATGAAAATTAAACGACACAGATATGATGCAAGTACATGTATATTCCACTTTAATGAAATAATTATGATTTTTTTGTCTCTCTTCAATTGTGATATTTAATTTGTCAATATAAATGTACTGTTAAAATAGGTTTGAGGGTTATTTTATTGAAACAGAACACCAACGATAAATAAATATATGAAGCAAAACTTTACATATTTAAATCCATATTCTACACTAAACATTCAAGCTTTGACATGTTCAGAATACTCCTTCCTGCATGGTTGGTTGTCTAAATTTTATTATGGATAAAGTTCATGAGATAAAAAAGCCATGTTTAAAAAGACATCATGCAGCTTTAAAACTTTCAAAAATCATATTCATACTCTAAGGGTCCTTGTTTGTTTGATTGCACTTTTGGGCATGACTGATGTTCGCTATATTCACATTTCATTGAATAAGTCCGAAAAAGCCATTTTTCAGTAGAATACGAAGGAGCTGTAAGAAAAAGGCGAAAAGGTTTAGCTTGTGTGCAATATTGACGTAAACAGGGAAATGTCAGTCACACTAATGATACACACGTCATAGAACAAAAACTACCCAGCAATAAAACTACAAAGGAGAAAAGTACATAAATTAATTATAAACTTTATTAATTTTATTAAACGATTTTATAATAATGACGTGTATGTTTTGAATTAATAAAACATGACGTTTTTCAAATGTACAGTAACCACTAAAAATGTAGAAAGGGCGACGACTTTTTTTCACGTGTCACCAGAAAAGCGTGCCAGTTATCAGTGTAGTATCAATCAGTGTAGTATCAACAGTAGGGTATATATATATATATATATATATATATATATATATATATATATATATATATATATATATATATATATATAACATACTGTGTGAATACCATAATGATTGGCAAGTAGAGCTGATAGAGATTTAATAAATTACTGAAAACACTCATTATATTGGTAATCGTATATGCATAGGTCAAAAGAAATGAAAGAAATTGCAGGATGAACAATACCTTTTCTTTTTCCAATATCATGGATTATTCCTTTGTTGAAAATGTTTAATTCTATAGAAATATGTGGTAAACAAATCATGAGAGTCTAGTATTCTATAATGTTATAATCACAAGAATGTTCATACAGATATTATTAGAGGCACATACAAAAATTATACACCTGGTCATCTTCAGATTATTAATTGCCTATCAAACTACAGTTGACCTTATACCAGAATTTTGATTATGTGTATACAAGAATGCAATCAACACTGAGATTCTTTATCAGTAGGACCACCTTCCCGCCATACCCCCAATTAATAAGAGAGTATAATTAAAATTATTTGTATCTAAGATAAACGGTGTTACAATGGGAAACACATAAACAATGCTATAATTACCAAGCTATGTCGAACTTTCTTTCCAAAGCAACACTTACAGAAATGTCCTAGTGGTTAGAGAGTCTGCTCTAGAGTCGCGGAGTAAGGAGTTGATCCTTACGTCGCGGGTTCGAATCCCACTGTGGGACGTGGAGACCGGTCCTTCGGATGAGACCGTATAAACCGAGGTCCCGTGTCGCAGTAGGTGCTGGCACGAAAAAGATCCCTCACTGCTCAATGGCCGTCAGTGCCGAGTATAGGACAAAATTTGCAGCTCTCCACCGGCGGGTGGTGGCGTCTCCATATGAGTGAAAAATTCTCGAGAGGGACGTTAAACAACATACAAACAAACAATCAGAAATGTCCTA
This sequence comes from Saccostrea echinata, assembly GCF_033153115.1. Taxonomy (NCBI): domain Eukaryota; kingdom Metazoa; phylum Mollusca; class Bivalvia; order Ostreida; family Ostreidae; genus Saccostrea; species Saccostrea echinata. The sequence goes on from NW_026889750.1 coordinate 41,135,163, forward strand.
CATATTATTGACTGCACAGAGATTTTTACTGAAACATCGAATAATTTGCAGTGACTAAAAACCATACCGCAAAAATCTCTGCATTACTCATGCTGGAATGATTAACTTTATTCAGAAGCATGGACTGGTCGTGCCAGTGATAAGTTTGTGACTTTTAATACTGGATTTCTGAATATTATAGAGCCATATGACAAGGTTATGGCTTATAAGGGGTTCCCTATATATAAGAGAAGAGCTCACCTTGTTAGTGGCTGATCTCTTGATTTCCTCAGGTAGATGCGGGGTTTCTCAAATGTCTGCCTCTGATGTTACAAAACATTAACAAACAGGCGCATACATGTGGAACAGGCAATACGCCGTATGAAGCAGTTTCACATTATCAAAAATGAAATGCCAATTACACTTTTAATCATTTGGATGAAACAATTAAAGTCATTACTGACATTTGCAATTTATACCCACCACTACTAAGATATTAAGGACACATGTGTCCTTGTATATATCTTATGATTTGTTTTAATTAGTTGTAAACAATGCATATATTGAATTCCCATGATAAGAAATTGTAAAGTTTCTACAATGCTTCAAGTGTTCACTTTCTGCCATTTCCATTATAAATATGTACAATTTTTCATCGCTTGATGAAACTCTACTGAGAAATCTTACATAAAAACTAGACTTTGACCCGTGCGTGCACGGGTTGACATTGTTATGAATGCATCCATGTACATATCGGACATTTACAAAATAGATACATCGACACATTCATATTGTACGGTATTTTTGAAATAAACAATGAATGTTAATATAATTCTGTTTTTTTTTTTGTGTTTGTTTTGTTTTTGTTTGTTTTTTTTTTAAATTGTTGCGTAACGGCGTAGCGCAGAATGGGTTTGACCACCAGTTAGCTATAAATCAAGTCTTGAGTTCGAATCACGCCGGAGCTTACATAAATTTCACCTTTCCAAACAAATTTAATAAAAGAAATTATGGATGTTCATTGAAAATATGACAACAGCAAAGAGTTGAGCACACTGCTGATACATATCAAGCAAAGTAATGAAAATGAAGAAATGTGCTAAGCTGGTATTTTTACACAATCAGTTATTAAAGTAAAGGTGTAAAAAATTTTGTAACAATTTTAACACTGCAGGTCTCAACTTTTTCAAAATATGACCTCAACAATAAAAGAGTTAAGCACTGCTAATACATATACTTTATATATACACAGGTAATAGACAGGTATATAATCTGTAAAAGACTGTCTGTTTTGATAAAAATTAATGTAATATCCTTGAATTAGAACATAGAGAAAGTAATAAAAATAGAAGCTTAATTGAGAAAAAATAAAAACAAATTGGTAATCTTCAAGTACAAATGATGTTTAAAATACATAAAACAAAAGACAGTATTTTCCCGATTTATCGGTATTAAAGGCCAAAAATTCGAGTCTATAATTTTTATATAGTAGCTATCGTAATTTTTGGCGAAAAAAGAATGCCTACTTCACTAAGATGTGATTCTAACTGGAGTTGTAACACCCCCCCCCCCCTTCACTTCCCCTCAAAAAAACATAAAAGAAAGGAAGGATAAAATAAATCGGGTAGTTACATTTATGTTGCTTCTACGATCATGAGCTTTTTGCCTCCTTTGAAATGGCCAGAGATATAAATAACATATAATAAATGTGTCTCCGAGATGGCGAATGATTACCCACGTGGCCACAATATAAACTCAGAAACGATTACGATAATTCAAACATAGACGTCAGAAGCAAATTGAAAGTGGGGTGGCTATTTGAAAGTGGGGGGGGGGGAGCTAAACCAACGAAAAAAGGTAAGCCCCAGTTTTCAATGCCTATATTATGCCTATCTTTGCAAAAAAAAAGGGGGGGCTAAGCCCCCGTAGCCCCCCCCCCCCCCCCCCGGTTCCGACGCCTATGACAAATACGTGTAAATTTTCATTGGAAATTTGTTATATATTCTGTTCATATACATTAATGATTTCTTAATTAGAGAAATTATACAATAACAAATATATATCTACTTAGTATTTACTTTGTCTCTGATTTGAACACACTCTCGACCAACGGCTCATACATTCGTGTATAAGAGAGAAACGAACGACAACTCTGCAAGGGAGATTGATTTGAACACCGTGACTTAGCGTGAATGTAATGCGCACGCGCAAGATTGTAAAATCCAAAAAATCCAGATGATTTCCGGAATTTTTCGAGGAATTTTCGTTGATTATTAATTAGCGAAGCTTAATTGAGAAAAAATAAAAACAAATTGGTAATCTTCAAGTACCAATGATGTTTAAAATATATCAAACAAAAGACGGTACTCTTCCGATTTATCGGTATTAAAGGCCAAAAATTCGAGTCTATTATTGCAGCCCGGAGGACCGGGCTGCTCTATACATATAAGTTTAAGTGTTGGTATATGGGGATTGAGGTGGGAGAAGTTATTCAGAATTAAAGGTTTTCTAAACATTAAAAAGATTGTTAATCAGAATGTTCTTTCCCTTTATAAATTACGAGATACACAATAATTTTACTTCCATAAAGTGAATCTGTAAAAATATATATGTTTTTCATATTTAATATATAAAGTTGCTTATCATTTACTATCGAAAAAACGACAGGTCCCTTTTTTTAGAACATCGAATTTTACTTATCGCATAAAAACGTAAAAACGTACTTTACACAGTTCCTGTTTTATAATCTTAAAGTGAAAGACATTTTTGAAAATAGGTGATGCATGTGTCTGGTTTAAAATTATATTTTGTGCAGCCAACATTTACTTGAGGAATTGATAAAGTTTAAAAGGATATCGTTTTTGTTCGATTTTCATCCGACTATAAGTTTTCAAAATAGTCTCTACTATTGTCTCCATCATTTAGACGCATGCGTTTTTCACAAATATCGAAGCGGTTTGATGATCAAGACTCATTTCCATTGTTTACTTTATTTATTTCCCGGGCGACAATTGATGGTTACATCAATGTTTTCTTGTTTTAATATAGTAGTATAGATAAAACATTACATAATGAATTTTATTTATTTGACTTACATACACAAAAACATGAATCGTATGTATTTTCATGGTTTGTGAAAAATTGTGTTATGAGAAAATGTTCTATTATGCCATTTATAGTGCATGTGTCTACACACTATGCTACAATATATTTCATAGGCAAATAATTTCAATCTTTGTGAGATTTTTGCGTATCGTGGAGATTTTACATAAAATATACTTTAATGTTAGATGAAATATCAAATCAAACTTTATCATTGAGATTTATTTTTTCACCTTCAAAATCAATAACCTTTCATTAAATAATCAGGAATTTTATATAACATATTTTACACTATAATTCTTGTCACTTACGTGTTAAGAGCACATTAAAGTTATACAATTCAACAGTTTAATCAAAAGTGGAAAAGAAGTTGATATCGGACATATCATATCGTTTCCATATCAATTATTGTGATGTCACAATGGTTTTTGTGTGAAAGTGATACAGAATAAAGTGAATTCATCTACAGTGTATAAAAATACTGCAAAACATGACATGCTCTAGCTATGTAAAACATGATAAAAAGAATCTTTAATGGTTTGTGGTTAGATACAATTTTTATAAAATTCGTTGCGTTTTCAGCCCCTCTCCAAGGCTCGGAGATAGAAAACACATAATATTGGGATAAAAATCATATCCAACCACAAACCTTGGGCGAACTGAAATATTAAATGCATCGGTTGTTGCTCTTCGAAAATGTCAGTAACTTGGGGAAGCCCATGTCATTGCAGTTAATGCACGTTCGTGTTATGCCATTTTCGAAATCATATTTAAAATTTTCAATCAAAAAGTAATCAGATAAATCCATTATGTAAATATATTCAAAATAAATTTAACGTCTGATAACAAATACTTTATTAAAGTAACACGAACAATAGACTGGCGTACTATTATAGTTTTCATAGTTCTTGCTGCAGATTAAAAAAAAGTAATAGGAAAAATGTATTTTCCCTCAATAATCTGAAAAAGAAAGAAAAAATAATAATTACAAAGGAAATATTTAGTTAATTTATTTCGTATTTGTTATCTGTATGTCAGTATCAAATTTTTTTACCAAGGTAGGGTTCAATAAATAGTGAGGTCATCGTTTGTCCCACACCTTCCAAGGCCTCCAATTCCCTTCAATATATTCTGTCAACAAATGTATGCATCACAACAATTATATCACTTACTATCATTAACGGTTTGCTTTAGAAAAAAAAAATCATTAAAGTGTTATAATTATCAAAATTCAATGAAAAGAAAGGAGAGAGAGAGGAGGATTTTTTTTTCTTTTACAGTTTACATAATAGATATCTGGTTGGTTGGTTATACCTTCCAATCTTTCCCTGTCTTGGTCCACTCGCCGAGATCGGTAGGTTTTCCTAAAAAAAAAAACAACAACAATATTTGCATTATTATATTATATATATTTGCATTGCAATATTTATATTCCCTTTAAGAATAAGAATATTTTCAGATATATCCTAGATTCTACTTCTAATAGATTTTTTAAGCCTGGAAAAATTAAATGTTTCTTTATTCATTTTTAGATAGAAGTTTCCATAGCGGTCTAAAAGTTAATGATTTATTTTCCATTTGCAAATGTTTCACATCGTTGTCGAAGAGAAAGAAATTTAAATGAAATTTCAATAATTGGCAAAGTTTAAGAAAACTTAATTACACACTTTTGTCGAGGTTATAAAGACGCCGTGAGAGGCAAACAATTCACTTCGATATATAGATTCATGGAAATAGACGACTTGTCTCAACAGTATACAAAGGGCACGGTTTACTTAAGTTATAAAATGGCCCTGTCCCTACTCCCGACCAAGTCCGAAAGTCCTATTTCAAACATCAATATTAAGTAGAGACTTAGTGCTTTCACTTCCTATTAAAAAAAAGTTTCCTCCAAGAGTCCATGTATTGAAAGACAGACTTTTTAAAATTGCAATGTTATTAAATTTTGAAGAAAAATGGTGTATTTGAGCACCTTCAACAAAGAACAAAACTATGAGCCCACCCGCGAAGAAAAAAAAATACATGGTTTATTATCTTTTAAAACAATACTTTCATTATACAATTAAACGTTTTAGATCAGAGGTTGGGGTCTACGCAAATTATTGAAAAACTGCTTACATTTTTGGCAATTTTTAAAGAAATTTTGATGATTTGAAGGATAATGACGCAATTCATGACGTCATAATGCATAAACTACAGTGTAGGGAGAAAATTACGTCATTTTTAATAGGTATGCCATCACCAAGGATCCGAGCAGAATTGAATGTATTTTCAACTAAAACTGGGCACTATTAATTTTCAGAATTCACAGGGCCATAAAAGGCCATAAGTGAACCTTGTTCTTTAAGCAATAATTAGATCATATTAAACAAATTAAAGCTTTAGCGATTAAAAAAGGACTTGGTCGCTTCGCTCCCTTCGCATGAAATATGTGGAGATAACGAACAGTATTCGAGCTCAAAAGTCCATGAAACATTACAAAATAGGAGTAGAGCAAACACGGACCTCTAAGACATCAGAGGTGGGATCAGGTGCCATGGAGAAGTGAGCATCCCCTGCCGACCGGCCACACCCGCCATGTGCTCCTTGTCATGATCAGGAAACAACGGAAATATACTTCGACAATTCAGTGTGTAAATAATGGCCTAACAGTTAGTGAACTTCTGAACTTAACCCGCTTTTTTCAGTTCTATATTAATCAAATGTTCTCATTTTTCCGTATCGGTCACGGTAGCCTAGTGGTAGGGCGTTCGCTTTGTGGTCGGTAGGCCGGGGTTCGATTCTCGTTTGCCGCGCCGCGTCAAACCTAAGACGTAAACACAGGTAGTGACTGTTCCTTCTCCAAGCGTCCTGCACTAGAGGTGAAAGTTACGGGTCTTTCGAATGAGACCTTAAAAACTGAGGTCACGTGTCACGACAGGCGTTGGCACGATAAAGAACTCTCACTGCCTAATGGCCCTGAGTGCCGAGTATAAGTCTGAGTGCCGAGTATAAGCCTTCACCGGTATACATGGTAACGTCTGTAGGAGTGAAAAATTCTCGAATGGGAGGTTAAACTACAATCAATCAATCTTTTTTTCGTTTTTGTTTCTAGAACCGTCAGCAAGCTTATTTCAAAAAGATAGGTGAGCTAACGCTGTAACCATTATAGCCAGAAGTCTCTGACGAGACTGTAGCTCTACTGGTTCTTTTAGTGGCAAGATTTATTGCAATAAGACTAAAACTCTAGCTGGAGTAGTCTTTTAAAAGAATTTTACTGAAATTTCGATTTTAGTAACCATGGCAGCATCATTCATCAAAAACCTATAAAAGCTTTTTGAAAAATTGTTTACAGACGGACGGACACACAGCTAGACAGACAGACACCATATTATCGCATAAGCTCTTCTGGTCTCTGACCAGTAGAGCTTAAAGCAGAAATAATTTTAATGAATCGATTAATTATTGATTAATTTAAAAAAACAATGCTCCAAAGATTTTTTAATGACCCCGCCCTATTTCTGTCTTTTCTTGATTATCTCCTCTCGTTAGGTGACTTGGTCCTTCATTTTAATTTTAAACTCTTCTTCACCCAAGGATGCTTTGTACGAAGTCTCGTTAAATGTGGCCCAGTGGTTCTTGAGAAGAAGTTGAAAATGTGAAAAGTTTACAGACGGGAGGACGAAAGACAAAGGGCGATTAGAAAAGCTCACTTGAGTTACTGGATGTTATTTTTATCTTACAAAATGGAGTCCCTTCCCATCAATTAAAGCACTGGCTAGACAGAGTTGTTTCTTATGTGGTATATTTTAGGTTATATCGTACGTTGCATGCAACGAGGTTTACCTCTAAACTCTACATAGATACCCCCGGCATTCATTGATAATATTTGTGAAAAGAGAATTTCATAGATGTTAGCGTAACATACTTGAGGTTTGTCGGAAAGGCCCGGGAAGGTACATATGGGGGTTTTAATATCAATGTTAGAAATCATTTAAATGACCTTAAATTAGCAGTTTTGGCATAACAGAGCCTAAATTACTGCAATGTACTTTCTTTTACAAGTGAGACGACTAATGACGAAACTTCAGATAATGTAAATACTTCGTATCGCGATTATCTCAAAGTTATCTAACTTAATGCCGCTCTTTTGCGGCGAAGTCGAGGAAACTCTAAATATCGCGAGATTTCCGGGGCATGAATTACTTATGCTAGTGACAATCGAATGATTCGAACAATTAATATGCCGAAAGCACAATGTATTGCAAAGGGTTGAACTTTAATTAGTAGGTTGTCTTATTATATCCCACGCAACAAGTTACGGGGGGGGGGGTATAATGTTTTTGTCCCGTCCGTCAGTCAGTCAGTGTGTCAGTCCGTCAGTCCTGTTTTTTTGTCAGCGCAACTCCTCATAAACCGCTGCACAGAATTTGGACATACTTTGCATATATTTAGTACACAGTGTGTAGATGTGCATATTACCAGCAAATTCCGATTCCATTATTTTTGCCTTAAGAGTTTTGCCTATTATTGAAGAAACATTCCAGCTAGGTAATAAGGAAATCCACTGGAATCAGCTTTTGTAATGAAATTCCCCCCCAAATTGGTGCTTTGCCTTAAATAATTTCATAAGTACAGTATATAAACAAATTCATATTACTACTTCATAATTTTGTTTCCATCAATTATTTAAAGAGGCTGGGGGGTTGTGGCCATTTTTAGACTATATTGATCTCCTTTAGAAGAAGAGCTCCATATGAAGATATAGAAAATGATCAAATTTTAAAACTAAAATTTTTGAAATTTTTCTTTGCCAAATGATAGTTGACAGCTTCTGATATCATATCTAAAAAATTAAGTTAAATCTGGTGGTTAATTTGTGGTTAATTTGTTGACCCCCAGCCTCCTTAAATGTGTAAATTGTCATATGTTGGACATGGACTTACACTCATTAACAAATCGAAATCACTGAGGAATTTAAATAACAGTTTGTCAGCTTACCTCCTGCACTGAATTTCCTGAAACTTTGTAGGTATTTCAGACATAATGTACAGATTTGTATATTACCAAGAAATTTTGATTTCATTATTTATCTAGAAACTTCAGCCCATTAAAATTTGTAACATACAAAGATTTGAATGTCCTTCTATGCAAGAAGTTTTGATGTAATGATTTTTTGCAAGTAATGCCCCTTTTTGAATTATACTGTGTATTTAATATGCACTGTGCCATTCATTACATGTTGCACTGTCGAGTTTTGGGGGAGCGTGGGGTACATGTATGTGAGCTTGCTCACTTTTTCTTTCATTTGGAATGTTTAGAGTTTTTTTTATCACCTTCCAAAAGTAACGATAATCAGAAAGAAATGGTAGAATTTAATTAAAAGAGTTGGCTTCCTGAAAAAGTATCAATAAAAATGTAACACTTGGGACTGGATTCTCTTAAATTTATAAGCATAGTTCAGCGAATGTTCCGCAATATATTTCACCAGGACTTCTTTCATATTTGTCCTTTAAAAATCCACAATGCTCGATCTCGCGTTGTATGTAACAGCACATTGCCCCCAGCTAACAGACGTTTCCTACCATCACCGCAAAAGAGATCCATAAAGATAAGTAATCGCGATATCAAGTAATCAGATGGCGTCTCCATATGAGTAAAAAATTCTCGAGAGGGACGTTAAATAACAAACAAACAAAAGCAAACAATTCAGATGATAAGCAAAACTCACAAGGTATCTTTTTCTCAGAATACCCTTCCACGTATACCAGTAAAGCGCTAGCAATAACAATCTCAAGTGACCGTGAACATAAAATAAAAGAAGCACATAATAGAATATTTAGCAATTGCTGATTGAATGGAAAACTGAGTTATGTTCGAAATGTGGATCTTTAAAATGACGCGTGTCTATTCTTTAATTTATAATCGATTATGCTAACTGCAATTGTCCTATCTTTCACCATGCTAGGAGCTGGCCCCTTAAGTAAGGGACCCAGAGAGGCCGAAGCCTATGGGACCCCGGTGGGTTGATCTGATTAGATCAAATTAAATACCGAGATAACAAACAGCATTCAAGCTTAATTTTTCATTCAAACTATCCAAATCAGGAGCAGAGCAAACACGGACCCCCTTAACATCAGAGGTGGAATGAGGTGCAGTGGAGAAGTGAACATCCCCTGCCGTGTGTTCGATGCTTTCAATTTACTATCACAGTCTTGACTCTTCACAACCTAGGCCTGGCATAACTGTCTATGATTACTGACACATAATCTTCTGGCTATCATAAATTCCTTGCGAACAGATATTAATAATCTAATAACAGAAATTGAAATAGGCGATCAAGACTTAGTACGAATTCGAAGGATGAAAATAAGAAAAATTTACAAGAAAATATATATCGAGGCCTTTTCTCTTTTCACTCCAAAATGGAAATCCAACTGAAATTTGATAAATGATGTAAGTTCGGAAGATAATTTTAAAAGACAGAGAAACGTCACGCCCTCGATCATATTTTTCTCTTTTCACTCCAAAATGGAAATCCAACTGAAATATGATAAATGATGTAAGTTCGGAAGATAATTTTAAAAGACAGAGAAACGTCACACCCTCGATCATATTATGACGCCCGCGTGGCGCAGTGGTTAGAGCGTCTGCTCTGGAGTCGCGAAGTAAGGAGCCGATCCTTATGTCGCGGGTTCGAATCCACTGCAAGACGTGGAGACCGGTCCTTCGGATGAGACCATAAAAACCGAGGTCCCATGTCTCAGATGTTGGCACGAAAAAGATCCCTCAATGATCAATGACCCTAAGAGCCGAGTACAGATATAAATTTGCAGCCATAAACCGGCAAGTGGTTGCGTCTCCATAGGAGTGAAAAAATTCTCGAGAGGGACATTAAATAAAACAAACAAACAATAAAACAAACAAACAAAATCGATCACATTATATAATTGTATAGACTGACTTGTAAAGAACAGAGAAAATTCAGAATGAAACTATTAAAGGCCCTTTTTTGTGGTTTCCACGTCCCAGGATTCCTTAAACTGAACCTCTGTTGTACATTTAAAAACACTGAAGTTTTCATGTAAGAAATGTTTGTTTTATCACTTCTTAGACTGCGTACAGCCAACCTAGGCCTTTTACCATCCGAGATAGGAGGTAGGTTAGAGTGTAGATAAAGTATTTACTATAATGTATGTAAATCATATACGGTACCAATTTTGATGCATCAGATGCGCACTTCGACAAATTATGTCTCTTCAGTGATGCTCAAGCCGAAACTTTGGAAATCCAAAATATTTAAAAAAAAAAAAAAAGACTTTGAAGAACTGAAAAGCTGCCAAAGACTGGAGCCAAATACATCGAAGGATCAGAGCTAAGCATGAGGGAGATAATCCTTAATTTTGAAATAAATTTCTAAATTTTACCACAACAATTAAAAATATATTCGTATTTTCAAGCTAGTGCCGAAGTACTTAGCAACTGAGCTGTAGAGACCCTCGGCGACTAACAGTCCACCAGCAGAGGGCTGGACCCAGGGGTCATAATACGGTACCAATTTCGATGCACCAGTTTTATGGTCATTATAATCATTCAAAGGAGTCGAATGGGATTTTATTGTGTAAAAACTACAATAGAGAAACTCTTTACTTTGTTCAGGAAACTCTTATATGCAACATATTCGCAGTGGAAACCCCAGTCGACCCCCTTAAGTATGAAAAATATTGTTCTTAAATGTGTCTCCATTACATACATACTGATACTTCTTGAATTGGAATCCGTAACGTATACACATGTATGTAATTAACCCAATCGTTAGAGCAAGAACAATCATGGCCGCCGTGAACCACGCGATATTCCGTGGATCCTCAAAGAACGTCTGAGCCCTGTCTGTGGTGGTTGTTGTGGTGGTAGTGGTTGATGGTATGATGATGGTAATGGAAGCTGTGTCTGACAACAGGCCACCGTCTCGTGCCGTTGCAGTTATGGTGTAAGTTGAGCCGGAAGAGAGTGACGTAATAGCTGCTTTGACGTATAACGACCCAGTGCTAGTAACTCCAAAATAATCACCGCCTAGAGTCAGTTGATTCAGTTCGTATGTAATAGTTCCTGTAATTAAGAAATATGTAAAACTTCACAAAAACATGTATATCAATTTTATCAGGCAATTTTGTGTACCCTCATTTTTCAGCTGGAATCAGAAATTTACAATCATTTCATTTTAGTACACTTTAAAAAAACGCTATCTTGCAGCAATCGAGGCTCTATTAACATCATATCTCTCATAAAACTATTATCAAAGATTACTGACAAGTTAAGTTTCTAAACACAGAGAAATAAATGCTAAGAACCGAATAAAGAGGTGCTTAGATCTCCGTCTGTGGCTGCTATAGAGCCTAATCTAGTTCCCACTGCCACTGTATTTGCGGTTGTAAAGGTGTACGCAGACTGGCCGAACGAAGGTGTATTGTCATTTATGTTGTTCACGGTGATGGTAAGCGTGGCGGTATCCGTCAAGGATCCGTCACTGACCGTGACTGGACACGTAATGGTACCAGACTTTCCCGCTTCGTCCATATCGTAAGCAGACGTAAAGCTCGCAGCCCCTGTGGCAGAGTCTATTGTTATGTCGGTACATGTTGTGCTATATGTTAACGTTGATGAAGCGTCGGGATCAGTAGCCTGAAAATTTGGATTACCAATGGAGGCCCCTGCCTAGACAATATAAAAAGAAAATGAAATTTACTCATCAGAGCTCTTACTGTATTTATCCGTCATAGCAAGTCATCAATTTCAAATTGACATTAAATAAAGTAATAAAATTTTACATCATTACCCCAGCCTCGTTCGTTATGAGAGTGTAAGAATCTTTAGGAAACGCGGGAGCCTCGTTTTGGTCTATAATACTGACGGTGAGGGTTGTAGTGTCAGAGGCTGCGGCTGCATCTCTGACAGTGACTGTTATCAAAACTGTTCGCTCAGCTACAGATAGGGTCTCATAATTTATAGAACTTGCAGTCTTCACAATTCCACCTGTATATTAAAAGAACAGTAAACAAGGTAAGATCCGTTTTTGCATGCTGCGACGTGTAAAGAAGAACAAAAAACAAACAGTGTCATTATTCTTTTTTACTCATACAGTCTTAACAGTATGTTGATTGCGAAAACGAATAAAACGATATATATATTTACAAATAATATCATAATATAGAGAACATGTACAATGATACAGCCTAAATTACGATCTTAAATAATTTTGGCATTGAGTCACTGTGCTTTATATTTCAAATTGGTTACATACATCTGCAAGGCACATTTCATAACCAAGTAGAAGTAACATTGAAATTGCCTTACTTGACGACTCAATGGTGAAGTATGTTCCTCCGGAGGCGGGGCTGTAGGTAGCAGAGTAGGTCAGTACTCCCCCATTAACATCAGTGGTAGTATATTGTCGTACAGTGGTTCCCACTGCAACGTTCTCCGACACGGATACAGGAGTCGTCAGTTTGTTAGTAATCGTGGGAGGCGAATTTACATCTGTAACACAGATACGTACACATAGACTAAAGGGATTCATAAGGAAGTGGTGCAGCAATATATATGTTGAAATTCATTACTTCGAACATCGACATCTCAAATACCATAGAACCTGGAAATCTAAGCCACCCTTTAATGTATTATACATCATTACCCCATCTCAGTATAACATAAAATCCTACGATATCTTGAAGATATTTTCTCAATCCCATCGAGTTCACTTTGATTTCATCAAAAATATAAAAAAATTCAAGATCAAATTTGAAGATTTTTGAATGGGGAAAATCATTTTCAGAGTTTACAAGGTGATTGGAAAAGTTAATAAGGAATTCAACAAAGACCGAATTTTCCTCATTTTTTATTGATTTTATCCAAGTCTACTGAAGACACCGTTTGCTTTAGAATACAAATGCATGAATGATAAAACAGAGACAGGAGCTTGAATTTTGTTTCCCGATTCGAAACTTTTTTTTAAAATGTTTTCCTCAAATATTTTTTATCCAAATAAATCATGGAAACAAACACAGTCTATTTTTCATCTTGAATAGTCACATTAGAATTTGTGACAACAAAAAAGTTTCAAATTACTCCGCTTATTCAATTATTTGACTTTTTCTGCACTCAAAAAATGTTATTTTTCTGGCATAAAAAATTTAACAGCAATAAAATCATTTGAAAGTAATGACATTTTTCTGAATTTAAGCAGAATGGTTAAAATTATCTTATAAATTCAGAAAAAAAAATTAAAAGTGTGGGTCTGTGATGTTAATTTTCAGATATTACTAAAATTGGCATGTCAGGGTTTTCCGGACAAAAAAAAGGTTTAATTAATGGGTTTTTTGACTTATGAAAAAGTGATTGAGAGTGATCTCCCGTGTAGAATTTTCTAAGCGGTGAAAACCAATAAAGCGTATGATACAGAAGTAAACAAAAGCACGTGTACTTCCTTCAACGGGTAGAATCATCTATACAGCAAGAACTAAAAGTAGTAATGGCTTTGTTGTACATTGTATTTAGGGGACAAAGAGCCAGCAGATCGTCATTTACCATAGAACATATGCTTGGTATACTGGGAAAGGCTATGATGTGACATATGCTGAAAGGTAGACCGACTGAGATCAGTTCTTAGGTTGTATGAAGGAAGCAGCATTTCGTAACTACGAATAAAAAAATAAATCTATGCCAATATTTTTATGACAATGTGTTTTAATCAATTCAGTCAATTACATGATAGAAACAATCAACCAGTCTGACTCTCTTGACCATTATGAATAATATGTAATTATAGGTAGGGCAAAAATGCAAAAAATATGGAAAAAATGTGATAATTTGGCGCTTTTCCAACAAATTCCCGTAGGCTCTAATAGTAAAATTTGACAACGTTTGAGATGGACCCCTAAGAAATCGGGACGGTAAACATTCGAATTTTTAATCTTAAAACAATAAATATAATAGTAAAAATTAATTCAAGAAAATTTATCAAAATCTGTAAGGTAGAAATAATTTAGACTCGGCCTCGTTAAATTGGGCTATTTTTTTTTTTTTCGAGGACTTTCACAATATATTAGCTATATTTGTTAAATATGATGATAGAATCCATGACAGTTAACTTAATACATAATTTAGGACCAGCATAAAACACTTCATTGCACAAAATAACTCTGTGTGCATGCTGCATGTAAAAATAGGAACACAGACATAACAATACTGTAAATACTTCGAAAGAGAAAAACTGATAATTTTCTTCTATAAAATCTTCCGCCACAAAATATAGTTCCTCACTTAATGCTTTCGGTAAGGAATTTAATCATGGGGTTTTGATAGAATATAGTTTTATTAGCATTGTAGAATTCAAATTTATTGTAAGAACTAAAACATTATGCAGATTTTTAAATAGAGGTCAAGACAAAAATCTGCTCCAAAAGCTCAAGAACAAACAACTTTAACTAGTTTTGTTGGTAGTTCGACATATGTGAGACTTCATGGATTCTCTTAAATTATCACTCTGCTAATTATACTTTAATCTTACGTCGATATAGTACCTTTTACAAAAATTTTGAAAAATATATATATACTGTATAGGGGATTAATTTCACGGGTTGTAATTTTCACGTTATTCTCTCCTCGGACACGATCGCGGTTTGTTGAATTCGGTATATAATAAAAGTTACCTCCCTTGTCTTTATCCATGTGTGTTCCATGGTATAGCTACAAACGATATTTATCAGTGTTATGTATTCACTTCACGATCAACAGGGTAGGTTTATATAAAATGATTAGATTTAGTAGTTAATTAATTAATTAATAATTAATCAAAACAAGTGCCATTATAATTATTTTTTTTACTATAAACGTCAAATAACTTTCCTATATGCTTAAATTACGATGAGTCATGTGTACACATCTTTCTGAATGTATAACACATCGCAGTGAAAAAAACTGGACGCTAATAAATGTATTTATGTGGGTAGACGTAATAATATCCTTCCGTATCTTCAGCAAGTTCGATAGTTATTCGAATGATATTTTTTTAATCCAAAATTTCCATTAAAACTTATACGCATAATGCTAATGCAGGTAACAAGTACACGTGGTAACGTTACGCACGGGTAATCAAAACCCATGACCCAAGTGTTTTGTTTGATGAAACATATATTTATTAAAACAGCTTTTTAACTATAAGCACAGGTTATTAGTTGCTTATTTGAATTAACGTAAAGCGTGATAATTAAGATAATTGACAAGTACTACTCATAATTACTGAATGACCATGTATTGTACGTACATGTATATATACCAATCGTAGTATATTCTCAAATTTCCAAATAAAACATTGAGGTTTAATATTTAAAACTTATTCACTGTTTCTTGAATTCACGGATTTATTAACACCGTGAATATAGCGAATATTAACACCGCGAGTTATTTTCCCCCTATACAGTATAAAGATAGATAGATAGATAGATATGTCATGTACTAGGAATTTATCGTCATACTTGTAAAGGACATATCAATAGGCCATTTGTCAATATATGAAAAATTCGGGTATGAAATATTTGAAATATATATGAGCATATCTACCCAAAGAACTAGGAAGTGTCCCATCCCTTTGAGGGTTATGTCAGAATCTTAGCTTAAAAGTTCTGCTGAATGATATCACTGAAGGATGACGTTTACTCAGAGTTTCAGATTACAGAAACGGAATGCTATGAAGTACGATAAGTTAAATCGAAAAGTGTAGAAATAGACAAGAAAACAAAGTGTGAACTCAATATCAGTTTTAAAATCTAAGATTTTATTATCTGAAGAAAATATGCAAGAACAAAAGTAAATATATGGTGGTGCAGAGGAAATTTGGACTATTTTTTTTTTTTTTAATTTTTGTCACAAAACTTTTTTCTTGCAATATCATTCACAAAGTCAAGATTATATGTGTTTTTAAACATCATTTTACATATTACGGTCACCCGCGTGGCGCAGTGGTTAGAGTGTCTGCTCTAGAGTCGCGAAGTAAGGAGTTGATCCTTACGTCGCGGGTTGGAATCCCACTGTGGGACGTGGAGACCGGTCCTTCGGATGAGACCGTATAAACCGAGGTCCCATGTTGCAGTAGGTGCTGGCACGAAAAAGATCCCTCACTGCTCAATGGTCGTAAGTGCCAAGTATAGGACAAAATTTGCAGCTCTCTACCGGCAAGTGGTGGCGTCTCCATATGAGTGAAAAATTCTCGAGAGGGACGTTAAACAACATACACACAAAACAAATATTATGTGTAATAAAGCTCATGTATTATTTCAAATAATTGAATAACATGCAATGAAGAATTTAAAAAAAAAAATATGAACGAAAACCATTCCAGACAACATATCTCAATAATCTGATCGTTGACGTCATATAATCTTAATATCAACAGAAGAAGGGCAACAAAAGTAAACGAGGCTTTAAATATTTCAGAGTTCTTATCATTCAGATTTTGTAAAACTAGATGAAATGCCACGCGAGCGTGGGGAATTGAATTTATACCACTACCGACAGAAAATTCTAATATATATTGTAGTTTCTACTGACAGCCTACATGCTTATACATGTAGCAGGAAGAAATACTTTTTTCAAAATCCCGCATTTAGCTCTGGAACGGATGTAGATTAAAAATTAAAAATATTTAATTTCCATAAAATTTTGCTTCTTTTAAAATATGTTTGTCTAAGTTACATATCCTTCCTTGCTTGTTACTTGTTTCCTGAAGATATATCCGTAAGTTTAAAGAGTATTCATAAATACTTTGTATTATATTATTTTCTTAAATATTTTTAAAATTAAAAACTTAAAGTTTTTCCGATTTTTCTTGACATTTTTATTACATATTCATACTATGCATTTAAAAACCCTATAAAACATTTTTTTTGCAAATAAAACAATTTTTAACATTCTCTCCGGAAAAATACAAAAAAAAAAAAAAAAAAAAAAAAAAAAATCTGACGTAAATAATTAAGAGATAATTTTAGTCTTTCAACGCTGAAACCTTAGTTTAAAAGGGATAAATAAAGTTTTGGCTATAACTTAATCTGCGCATCGTGTGCAGTACTTTCGTTCAACTCTGTACTCTTTATTCGGAAGCGGCCATGAATCAACAACCAAGGTAATGTTGAATGTTCTGTAAAATAATTCTTTTGGGATCCCTAAAATAATTTTCATCAGTTTAGTTTTGTGAATTAGTACGCTACCTGTAAAGTGGTGCACTATAAATCAAATCGTTTAAATCACAGTTATACTGTGTAAACTACAACCGTTCCCGTCGTATACAGAGTGAAACAAAAGAAAATATCTTATTGGACTTTTATTTTGAGCGGGACTGCTTTGTAAAGCATTTTAAATGACAAACCTAACTTTGAAATCTAAATCCAGAAAATACGAAATATATTTCCCCTAACGAAGGGGTACAGCCTAGGGTTGGACTATCGGCACCTATGAACTTTTTGTTATTTCTTTTAAAACGAACAGTAAATATTTTACGGACTGACGACACATTCCTCGAATATTTATAGCTTGCTTTAGCTTTCGTGGGTTATCCTCGAACAAATTAAATGGCTCTACACAGTATTTGTTCATTTTATTTTATAACAAATTTTCCTAATTACTTTCGTAAAATCTAGTGCTATTGTTTTAAAAGCCTACGGTAATTTTACTTGTACTTTATATACTAGTTTTCTGATTCTATACATTTTCGTCAAATTAAAATAAAAATAATAAAAAATATTATTTCTTCAGATAAAGTACACCTACATGTCGCATCCCGCAGCTCGCTCTGTTCACTTGTGGTTTGATTTACCACAGAACGCAAAATGTGTTTGTAATGAAGTCTGTGTCACTGAATCTCAAAAGGGGACTTATTTCTGCGTCATAGGATTCAGTCGCGGATATAGCGGCATACAGGAACTCTATGATGGAAAGAAGATGGCGATCTTTTCTGTCTGGGACAGCGAGACGAATACCGACCCTTCTGAGGATAAAAGAGTACAGGTCATATACAGTGGAGAGGGAGTTGAGGTTTCTCGATTTGGTAATGAAGGAACGGGTGGTAAAACCATGATGCCTTACGAATGGGTAGTCGGCGAACCTGTACAATTCAAATTGGAAGCCGAAAACCTCGATGAACTTTGGACAGCTTATTCTTGCTACATTAAAAACAGTTGTTCACCAGATTGGTTTCATATGGCAACAATGAAAACGATCACAAATGGCGAATTGCTTAAGGGAGTGTACTCCTTTGTTGAAGATTTCCGGCGAGATGGTGCTAGTCATTGTGAAATCCGTTCGGCAAAGTTTGGGGACTGCTTCTGTATGCAGGATGATGGTCACAAACTATGTAACCGAGCACAATTTACTGCAGATAGTTCCACACCGCTAAATATTAATGCTGGATTAAGTGACAATAAATTTTATTTAGCTACTGGTGGTGAAACTAAGAACACGAGCACACCACTCAATGGTTTTATTACCAAGTCTTCTGACCCTGAGTGAAGAAACACGACACAAATAAAGTTAGGACTGGTGTTGGCATCTTATGGACTTTAGTGCAATATATTTCATGTACATTTATAGCTGGGAGTAGGGTCGAGGGAGAACTAATATTACCTGGCAATGAATAAAGTTTTAAGACAAATCATGTTTCTTGTGGTTGTACATAGTAATAAATGTCCAATTTTAGAAGACTTACTCGTGATGGCGACCGACAGAACTTTTGGTCCGACCTTAGACCTGCTATCGTTGACATAAACATTGATGTCATATCCGCCAACCTGTGTTCCCTCCAGGGAGGCTGTCGTCAAAATGGCACCCGCTGTTGATAAAGCAATCATAAGTTTATGAATAATGCAAGTATAGTATATTCTTAATAACTGGTACTCAACATAAATGACAATCACACAGTTCTTAAATTGTCATGTGGATGTGAAAGTTCGCAATATGAATTATATGCGAACCCTTACACTTAAAAAATATATCTCTTTGCTTTTGTTCTTTGGCTATTGCTGTAAAACTTACAGGCAAATACTTCGAAAGGACAGCCAGTGGGGTCACATACGATTTCAAAATACAATTGATCACCCTCGGCGTCTGTAGCCTGAATGGTAAATATGGTAACACCACTTCCGGTGGTTGTACTATCAACACTGATAGACGCTGTAATATTCAGTGAACAATAAATTAATATCTTAAGGTGAATACTTTTAATTCATTTCTTTTTTTATTATTTCTCAACATTTTTTACAAAAACATGACCTCTTTTATTTCTCAGTTGTCTGAAAATAGTTTACACACATACACAAACACACACACACACACACACAAATAAAAGACCGGGAAGTAATTATGCATGAAGTAATCAATTCATGTGTCTTTAATATCGATCAGATAAGGTTATTTCCCTAATACTGTGGTAACATTTGTAACAGTTCAATCATTACAAAGCATTAATTGTTTGATATTGAAAATATACAAATACGTCTATGTATTCTGTGGATGATCTTTGGATCAATGTATCATTGTGGTAACATATGTTTGATCCTAAGACACTTTTATGTTAATATACATGGGTTTTTTTTCAGTGTAATAAAACCAAGAAGATGTGCAATACCTGATCATTCATAACTATACTGGTCGTCCTTTTTTTCATTTCCATAAGGAAATACAGTTGATTACAAGCTATACAAATAAAATTTATTTAAATTTAAAAAAAGGATCACTTGGACAAAAAATGGACAGGCCTGATCTGTAGGAAATGATTTTAATGCTTTATCTGTAGGTCAAGCAGCAAAGAAAAGTGTTTTTGCATTTTCCTAAATTTGAAAGCGAAACATATTCAAATTCTTTTTTTTTCATCAATTTATACAACTCTGCAAAAACTTTTTTTCTCTCATTTCATGTAGTTGATTCCCATTTCCATTCATGTGTAGCAAAATAATCCAAAAAACCCGCTTTTCAGATTTTTTACTTCCTGTGTTGCTCGAAAAGTTATGATAATAAAAAAGATAGAATTTTAACTAGGTCATTGTATTTTATAGATCCAGAGGGATTCTTACCAGAATTTAAAAAAAAAAAAATCTCCTTAAAAAAGTGTTTGCAGCACTTTGTTAACCAAATGAGCTATTCCTATAGCCGAATAAGGGTTAACTAGAACATTTGGTATATACAACTCTGTATCAGATTGCTTTTAAACATCATTAGGTTCGATGTATGAGGATTTCCTGTGTTGACAACAGGAAGAATGTGTACCTTGGTAAAGAAAAAATAATTCCAATTAACAAATTTAAGTATAACTTTATAGGTGTCATTTTTAGACCCCACTCCCCCTAAGGGGGCAGTGGTGCTCCGAGTCCAATTATTTTTTAAATAATATCTATTTTAAAACATTTACAGATGAAGATACGAAACTTTCATTTTAGAGCAGACTTCCCCCCTAAAGAAAGGGTTTGACCAATGTACATTGAAAGCGAGTCCAAATTAGACTAAAACTACGAATGATTTAAATTTTGGAACATTGGAATTATGGACATAAATATAAAGGATTAATCTGAGTTTTGCACTAATTTTATTTTCCCGGATTTACAAAATATTCCACCTCTTACTCTTTAAAGGTGATCCATTGAAAAAATTCAACTGTAACCTTTATCCAAAGATATTTATGAAATCCAGTAAAAATGTATGAGATTCTTTCCTAAATAAAGCTTTTCTACGAAACAGAGACATTTATAAAAGAAAAAAAGTATAAAGTTTAATTTTTTTTACTTCATTTTTTTTAAACTGATTTCTCTTTTGCACCTAATCCAACCTCTGGAATTTCCATGGATCCGTGTTCTATGCCCTGTTCACGGATTTGTATTGTTCGTAGGTTTTATGAAATCGATCACTGTTCGTTATCTTCACCTGATTCCTTTTGAATGCAAATGAGAAGTAGATATATACATCTGATTATTATGAAAAGCAGATAAGTATGTTCATTTTAAGAAGCCTTACCAGGAACATTGGTGATAGAGGGAGGTGAATTTTGGGTGATATGGACTTCCAGATTCTTTGTGTCAGTGGCACTAGAGGGGGACCCCGTGCATGTCACCGAGATGGTGTAGCTACTGGGGTAGGCAAGTCCCGCGGGGTTTGCAACGACATACACACCATAATTTGCTGAAAAGAAAAGAATCAGAATAAAAGTTAGTAAGACTGCTTTTTAGCTTTAGCGATCTTTTACCCCCACAACTTTTATCTTTCTCCTTTGCTTGTTCATATGGAACCCCCCCCCCTTTCCCAATCACTTTAATTTCGTCATTATGATGAAACTCATGAGGATGGATAAAGATGTATATACTTCTTTAATGCTACTCTTGTCTTTATGTCATTAACCTGGGAAAGATAAAATGAAATGCTATTGAACTGAAGTGCCAAATTTCTAAAAGTACCCTTTTGGCATCTAAGTACTAGTAAACACTGGACATGCCATTAAGAAAAAAGACAATGATGGTGCATTTCAAATGCAATTTTTGCGATGTAATATCAAACGTACCGTATTTAATGAAAAGAAATGTCTAGTACTCGTAGATCTATAGATATTATATAACTATACGCTAACAATTTAATTAAAGTTAATACTTATATAATAGTATAAATGTTCTCCGCATATTGCTTTGATTCTACACTTTATTTTATTACACTTACTTGTGCCGGTCACAATTTTCATAAAGAAATTTGTCACCGTGTTCATACTACAGGTCACAGTGTCCCCCGTGGTCACACCGGTGTAAGACACGGTGTGGAGGAGGGTCTCCGCCGAGGTGTCCTCACGAAGGTCTACGGCTGTTGGTAAGTTGCTGATTGTTAATGCTTCAAACAAAGATTTCAAAATAAATAGTATGGATGGAGGGAGAGAGAGAGATGTTTCACTCAAAAACCCATTTTACAAACTGCATGCTATAATCTCAGAATACTATGTATACATATTACAAACTGTACATAAATAGAGGATATTCAGTATTTTTAGTTGGATATGGAATTTATTGCACGAGTGGGACAGGATTTTTTTATATATATTTTCACGAGTGCGAAACACGAGTGAAAAGATTTTTAAAAAATCCTGTCTCACGAGTGAAATAAATTCCAAATCCAATACAAAATATTGATTTTTCTGTTTTAATATTACATTTTCTTTGATTTTCCCTTTGCCCCTGTCTTTTCTTAACACGGTGCCGCAGACAGTGACGCCATAGTTGAGCGGTTGACACATCATACATGCAGTTTAGCATATTGTGTGATTGAAAACGTAATATGGATTATTGCAGCATATTTAGGAAGAAATTGGCAGTCTCTATCAAGACGCTTTTATATATAGTTACTATCACTATCTTATGACAAGCCATAAATTATTTTTACTTACTTTGATATCCTTTCACACTGTGAGAGAATATCACTTTTATTCAATAAATAAATCACAGTATTTCACTGTTGAAAATGTAATAAATCGTGTTATGTATACTAATCTTCAATGTCGATACGTAATGTTCTAACCTAGCGGTTTTTACACTTACGATTTATTATCACCCATATAAAAATTACAGTATTTATTACATTTTTAACAGTGAAATACTGTGGTTTATTTATTATTATTTATATCCTCTATTTATTACATACTATAAGAAGGCGATAGTTCACTAGCTGATCAAACATTTTATTTAAAGATTGACATATTTAATTCACTGTATACAAATGTTTTGTCGAGAATGACTCTTTGACATACAGGACTTTCACCTTCATACATTACTATCTGAAGCACATGTTGTTCCTGTTATTACAAAAGATAGTATATTTTCCTTGCATATACGTAAGTTCCAATTTTTTTCTGCTAAATCAAACGAACTTTCATTTAGGTAAGTCAAAAGGTACATAACTACAACACCTTTTGAAAAATAAGATTGTTTATGGTTGACTTTCACACTTTGAACGCCTACAATTAGGACTCATTAACACAGAAGGAGAGAACATAAAATTATATATTTTCGACAGAAAACGTCTTGAAGGATTATTGTTTTTTTTTTGGCATAAAAACAGCTCACTATTCTCCAAGTACAATATTAACATTTTTTTATACACCAACATTTTAATCAGCATTCATATGCATGCATGTGAATAAAATAGAAAAGAATTTGACTATTTTAAGTCAGATCGTTACATATAATTTGATTGAAATTATTAATGCCTTTTTTTTTGATGTGGCATAGTTTGAATGCTGATTAAAGAACACTGCGTTAGCACGTACCAGTATTAATGCAAGACAAATTTCATTGTTAATAAAGACATAATATATAAGCAAACAACGTTTCTTATCTAAAATTTGATTACCGATTCTGTAATGAATTAAGAACTTACCATTGATGATATGTATAACACAGAAAAATACTATCAAAACAAGTTTACACCTGAAAAAATTAATTTTCTCGGCCATTTTAGTTGTTGAAATTTAGGATCAAATATAAAATCATCAAAATGTTTTAAACATATATAAATGCGTAATAGCTCATCATATTCGATCGATTGTAATTGAAAAGTTCCTGACTCGATTTCTATAAGTTTTTGTTAAAAGGCAAATAATATATTTAAAAGGAATTCAGAAGCGATGAATCGGTGCTCTTACATACAGCTGAAATCACACGGTTCAGAGCACGTAAATTGAGCCCGAAGTTTGCCATCATTTCCTCTACCTGATTGTCAGTGCATTCAGTTTAACATTTGTATATTATTCTCTGCCAATCATTACAAAATGTTGAAGATGAGTAGACTATATACATGTCGTTAAAGGAACCACATGCTCAATGTGGTGATTTACAGGGACGATCATTATTGTATAATAAAAATGGTTAAAATTAAAGACGTCACACTACTGGG
Organism: Saccostrea echinata; assembly: GCF_033153115.1. NCBI lineage: Eukaryota > Metazoa > Mollusca > Bivalvia > Ostreida > Ostreidae > Saccostrea > Saccostrea echinata. The sequence goes on from NW_026889750.1 coordinate 41,159,187, forward strand.
TATGTTAATATTTAAACTTTATATTCCCTATACTTAAGTCGATTCTGATATTTCTGAAATCACATAAAGAAACGCAGGGATGTCATAGAACTTTTCGGGACATAGACAGGGCCCGCTGTACGGAAGCGTATTAGGGCCGCAGCGGTATCTTTTTTTTTAATTTGTTTAAACAAATTATTAATTTGTTTTAACAAATTATCAATTTGTTATAATAAATTATCAATTTGTTATAACAAATTAATAATTTGTTATAACAAATTAGTAATTTGTTATAACAAATTACTAATTTGTTGTAAAAAATTAATAATTTGTTATAACAAACTACTAATTTGTTATAACAAATTACTAATTTGTTATAACAAATTGAAAATTTGTTATAAATGGAAAAAGTGGCTTTATTTACAATGAATAAACAATATTTATTAATTTTTGTAACACTATTCTTAAAGTAATTACATGTGTATACTTATCAAAAACTTTTTAATTGACCCGTCATTTTAAATTTTCCAAGAAACATAATGACTTTTTAAAATATTTGAAAATTATATTTCATGAACTTGTACATGAACGTTTCTGGATGGCTATTTGTTAATGTAAGATATGCCTTATGCAATAAAACGTTTCAATGAAAAAATAATGTTAGACGATAAGAAATTAAATTTTTAAAATTCGTGAAATACATGCATAGCTTTTCACGGTTGATTTGATTAGAACATATTTTATTGCAATAAATTCATACATTGGAATTGGGCACAAGGTCTAAAAACGTAAGGACATTGGCAAGTCACGGTTATCCGGAGAAAAAGGATTAAATCATGGATTTTTTCACTTATAAAACAATCATTTCGCGTAATATGCCCCTAGTAAAATTATTCATGAGTGATCTCCCGTTTTAGAACTCTCTTAACAGTGAAAATCAGAAAAGAGTATGTTACTTATTAAAACATGAAGCGAGCGAGATCATCCTCAATAGATTCGTTTCAACAGCAAGAAAGAAAAGCAACGATGACTTTGTTGAACGCTGTGTCCAGGGGAGAGACAGTCAGCATATCAATATTGATCACAGTTATGCTGGTAAGCGCAATGATGTTGAAACAGGTAATGATAGTGCAGGACGTGTGCCTGAAACACCAGACCGTGCCTCGTCAAATGACTTTTCTGCTTTCCGTGACGGACACATTTTTAGCAGTGAAGAAGATGTAGGTGAAAACAAGGACAGTTCGACAGTGATTAGTTGGAGGCAAGGTAGAAGAACAGTCGAACTGGGATTCTTAGTTGATAAACTGTTAGAGGGTTGTTCTGTCTGTCATTCCAAAGAGGGTGTTGCAGTTCTTTTGTTATTTTCCCTAAATGTGTAGCAGATGAAAAGGAGAAATTTAAGTTACTGAAAACGATGTTAATTTTTTCAGATATATACAGCACAATGTAGAATAATATTTAGAAGCTGCATATTGACTTCCAATTTGCCATTAAATGAAGTGTAAATTAGTTACATATCAAAATATATAAGATTTTCTGTTTTTTAAAATAGGGAATCCCCGTTGTTCTGATAAATTACCTCCTTGAAACGGAATGAATTTGATATATGCACAAAGAGACAGGAATTTTCTCCAAAACTGCCATTTCCGATTTTTGTTTCAAAGAGGCATATTTATGAAAAACACAAAAATTGAATAAAAATTATTATACGTTGTACATACGAAATGCAAAATATGTACATAAAAAACCCCGCAAAATTAAAGAGTGTCTGAAATGGTCTAGTAGTTATGCTGGTGGACTCCTAACGAATTATTTTACCTGAGAATGGGTTCGAATCCTGGAATGGGTCATTTTTGCATTTTTTTTCCTTCACTTTTTTCATATATGGAAGTGCAATAAAATATCTATCTTAAAGGTGCTTAGACACAGATTGAACTTAATATTTTCTCAAATTTTCTGTATAATATCACGACTTATATATTGCAATAGCATTTCACTCGAAAGTATAATTAAAAACTTATTTTATCTGGAAATTATTGGAACTACGAATTCCGGGACGCGTTTGATTAACACATCTTTGCACTTACACAAATTTTAACTTCATCCTTAATATTTAAGAAAAGAAGCGATTTTGTTACGTATTAATGAAAAATATTACATCTATAATCCAGAAAATTCAGAGTAGAAATGTTCGAAAGCAAAACCAACTCACAAGTATTGTCAGTCCGTGATATGTGATGTGTACAGAGTTTAACAAATTGAACACACCCGTGAAACGTAAACTGTTTTTGTAAGCAGTGCACGAGCTCTGTTATTGTTAATGTTTACGATTCACCGGGTGTGTTCAATTGTTCAAAACTCTGCACACACCACTGAGCACGGACTTACAATACTGTGAGTGGGTTTTGCTTTCGAACATTTCTACTCTGAATTTTCTGGGTTATAGTTTTAATATTTTTCATTAATACACAACAAAATTGCCACTTTTCTTAAGCATTAAGAATAAAATTAAAATATTTGAAACCGCAAGGATGTGTCAATCCAACGCGTCCAGAAATTCGAAGTTTTAATAACTTCGAGATGAAGAAACATTTTTATTATATTCTAGTATGAAATGCTATAGCAACATATAAGTCATGAAATTATACAGAAAATTTGAGAAAATATTAATTTCAAATCTGTGTCCAAGCACCTTTAAGAGAGCGAGGGAAAGAGAGTGAGAGAGAGAGTGTCAAGAAGTTAATGAGTAATATTTTAAACGCATGCAGATTTAAATTGTCTTCCTTGATACTGTGACCTAAAACTAATGACATAATGCTATTATTTAGTTGAAAGGCGATGTCTTGGAAAATATTGTTTTTAAATAATTTATTTTTCACATAGTTTACTCATTTTGATTATTTTTGGTCTGTTATTCAGTGGCCAAGATTTGATTTGAAACAAATGGAATGTCTTGGATGTAGCATAAACAGTGTGATTATGGGAACAGTTTTATTTATTTAAAAAAATATTCACCGTATATCTTTCAAAATGCTGTGCAAGGTGCACTGGCCATTGCATGTTCTTTTTATTGTTCAAGCCTTTCTCGTACAAAACGGCAACAGTGACTCATACATGTAAAATAGATAAAATAAAAAGGTTAACGTTCACTAAAAAGTCGCCATTCGGTTCCTACGTTAGGAAAAACTATGCATGAAATAAACGTAAAATGTAAAGTTTTGCTATATCTAGCTGGAAATACCCGCCGTAAACACACTCATCTACGTAGCTTTTTGTATATTTAGACATAACTCTTCATGCGTCGTGGGTATTTCAATGTCCTTCTCAATATAGGGAATAATCGTGAGTCTTTCCATTGAATATCACAGATATTGTGAATGAGAGACGCTATATGGGTTACGCTCTCTTTTATACATATAAGGTGTACATTGTGTGATGGCATCAACATTGTACCGACAGGAAAAAGACATGAGATCAATGAGTCTTCAAGCGGAAAAAGAGTTTGGGATGTAAACACCAAGTTAGCTTTAGGTAAAAGTTATTAAAGCTTTGTTTTATGATATGATCCGTGTAAATAATACAATGAAAAGTTATATTACTTTTTAAATCACTCATAATTTATGTCAACTGATAAATTAATCTACAAACATCTACTATTTGAATACAAATGCATTACGAAATCATGACATAAAAACATGGCTCATATAAACTGTGTTTGATTCAGGTATTTTACATGGTGGCATTGGTGAAAGGAAGATGTCGAATTTATTGTCTACACTTAATACCCCCCCCCCCCGACTCTAAAGGAGAGAGAGAAAAAAAGGATGTGCAAGTGAAATTGTTGTCCAGACTAGCTGTTCAGCTGCTGCTGCAAAGGAAAAAGAAATGACAGGGTAATTTAGTAATATATACATGTTTAGCTTCAAAACTCTGCAGATGAATATATGGATCAATACGGAAGCCCATTTAGGACCTATCAAAAATATTTTTGAATTCGTTATTAATAATAACGTTTCTTCGTTTGGCAGAAAATTCAAAACAAGTGATTTTATTGGTCTGTAGAGATGACTATAGAGGGTTAGGAGGTGGATAAAATATACAGGTTGGTAAAAGAATATTTCTAGAACTAGAGAATGAAAGGTAGTTGATCGACCAATGTTGGAAAGTGGACAAATACATCCCCAAACCGTGCGCAGAAAATCATGCGCCGTAAATTGCACCATATTTGCATTACGGAATATGTAGCGTTATGGTCAAAGACAAAAATATAAAACCATGACGCTACAGTTCTGCAGGTAACGAAGTATCACATAGATCTCTGAAACATTCAGTTCTATCAAATGAAATAAATCATATTAGACTTCATGACATACATATCTATACTTATTAATTAATAAATTTTGCAAATAAACTCCGAAACGCGTGCACCAGGGTTGTTACTTACTCCTCTAACAATACCACTGCATGAAAATTTGGCTTTACAAAACAAGTAAAGATGATGTAAATTTAATATTTACAATGCCTTTAATTGGCTTTTCTGAAAAAAGTCAAAGTTGGAAAAGGTAACCTTTACATTAACTTTACATGCACTTAAATATGATGTAATGTCCCACTTTTTCTTGACTTTACAAAAAAGTAAAGTTAATATTTACAAACAATAAACACAGTATTTGGGGTACATTAAATCTGATAATTACAAATATTAAATTTAATTAAATACCATCTTTAATAGCCACAAAAGTTAATAATTACTGTTTTCCATTCTTCTGAATAAAGCTTGTGCATATGATAAATAAGCTTTTCCTTCCTTAATATACTAAGTAACAACAAATTGAATTAAACTTTGTTTATTACTATACCAAACATTTTTATACAAACATATAATCAAAAACATCAAATTTCGTGACAGTATCTGTTGTTCATAGTCTATCCTGCAAATCCCATACACATAAATAAGTATCCAGGACAGAGTACATTTCACCAAAATCCTTTTCAAACATGTCATTTTGTTTTATAAAGAACCAATTGTTCATCCTTGAATTTAAAGATTTGAACTGACATGAAACTGTGCTCCACTTTCTTGTTACTGGACATGTGTTTCTGTGGAAATCAACAACTGTCCAAATATATATTTTGTCACATCTTCCTTTCCAGAGTCCAAAACTTTTATTCTCATGCAGGCAGTCTTCTACTATTTTCCTTAAAAGAAAAAAAATATATATTTTCAGTGACATGAATATGAATATTTTCATAGGCATCTGTGTTATAAATTCAAATAAACTGTGATATCAGTATTCACAGTATCATGACTAATCAAAATTGAAACAAGATGCAACCACATTAATAGATAAAAATTTCATACATGACCTTTAACCTCAAAAAGAAAATATTTTGAACCATTAATGTCAGCCTTTATTTTTACCAAAAAGACAATGTTAATCTTATTAAATAAGACAGATACAAACAGATGAACATGTTGTTATTAACTTATTTTATGATATAAATGGACTGGGCCACTAGCCCTTATCTTACCCGTAAGATTAATATTTAATAACTGTAATTTCTTTGTTTATCATTACCTAATTTTTCTTTTGAAAGGATTATTTACAAAATATACTAATGCAGGAGTAATATAAGATTTCTCGTGACCTTCTGTAGCTAAAATACTTTTGCAGAATTGGAAAATGGTTGTCTTACTTGCAAGATAATTTGTGAAAAAGTACTGGCATCAGTATCTATGCATAATTTCTGAACACATATAATTAACTCCATTTTCCTTCTTAGTAATCAGGTAACAAAAGGACCAATAGTTGCTGCTTATTCAGCTATAGTATGATACTCAAGTTATGGTTTATGATATATGTACCTTTCTCCCAGTAGCATGTTGCTGCTCATGAATTATTTCCTGATCTTGGAATTGTAAATTTGAGAGGTCCCTCATTTTGAAGATAACATGCTAAAATGGAATTCATACTTTGATAAACATTTCATACATCTGGAGAAATATAGTCAATGTTTTCATAAATACATTTGAGTTTGAAGCATGCCAAAGAATGATTTTAAAAATACACAATACAATCACAGTCAATAGTTATGAATTGCCGAACACCCTTACGTTTGTTTTCTTCACAATTAAAGAATACTTTAGGTCCAAGCAATACTTGCCATCTATAAAATTAAACTATTGAACCCTTCTCAAGTGTTTCTTCTTCATGAAAGATCTGTCAATAAGGTGTTAACTCTCTCACAGTAAGCTGAGTAGCTGGAGCCTGGAAAAAGTCATAACACATTTTTTGAAAACAGAAATGTATAATTATACTGACTCCTGAACAAGTCAAGTAATTGATAATGTAAATAATTGTTTAAGTAACATTTTTATGATACTATTTATTGATTTTTTTAAAAAACTAATACGTACAAGTACTGTCAAAAAACATTGGTATCCCTTGGTCTGGTAAATCATACATTGTTGTCATCCATGACTTTCTTCAAGAACCTGCATAATTGATTTCACTGTACCTGTTTTTGAAAAATGGACATGGTTTAGAATACAAAATTATATCTATAAAATATAAACTAACTTGCCCTCTATTAAGAACATTGCCCCTACCCTGGCTTCTATTTTTTTTCTAGCACTAATGTAAACAGGTAAACTGCTAAACATTCTAAAACTGTGACCTAGAATTGTTTTTCTTGGTCTTGTTTAATCCACGATCCTTTACAGAAAAAAATGGAACATCATCCCCAATTTATCAAGTAACTTATCTAAAATACATATTTAGCGTAGTTTTTCCTGACTTTCATCTGTTTCAATGTTCCACAATGTATGCTGAAAACAGATGGAAAACGTAAACAAACCTGCAGTGCATGCCAGCCCCGGAGCTCGAGCAGTTTTCCAAGCAATAACCTCCTTAATTCTACCGGTAGATGAAAAGGTATCAAGTCAACTGATCACTGGTTGCATATTTTCGTCAAAAATATCAGAAAATCCGATGAGACCCGCTCAACTTAATTTGAAATGATTGGCTATTCAGGTGTCATAACAGTATTTCACTTGATGTTCACGTCAAATCATGGCTGACGCAAAATAATTCCTGAATCTTCCCTTCCGATTCGGACATTTTAACACGAGACTGGAGCTGAATTTTTTTATGAGATGAAAAACAATATGTAAACTTCCTGTATTGACTAGATTCATTATAATTTAGGGCGTGCTGACTTTTCTATATACTGTATTTGAGTGGGGAGTGATTAGGCCCTGGACTTGATTTTCAAGCACCTGCTCGACTTCGACCGAAACAAACTTGCGTGCCTTGCTGGATGGCTATGTATTTTTTGGTACTAAAATCTTTATAAAGAATTGTTTTACAAGATCTGAAAAGGAAACTTCTCAAAAGTTTGTTTTCAATTAATACCACCTACTCAAAGTTGCGCATTTTTGGTAAGAATATATAGCGAAATTTAATACTGTTGTGCAACCTGCAGTAAAACCAGATTTTATACTTAGAAATATTGTAGTCTATAATTTAAGGTTTAATTTCGTGAGTTTAGACGGAAAATGAGAAATAATGGCATTTTTTGGCCGTCATTGCTGTCCGTTCGCGTTTAATGGGGCATAGAAAATTAGTCCAGATTTCCTCTAAAATAATTTATCTTGACCACACAAGGGCCTGATTTCGATGTATCGGGTTTAGAGAAATGCATGAAAATTAGAAGACACTTTAACAAATACCTTGCCATCACACTCGTTAACATTATTTACTCACAAACAATTTCAAATTCTATAAATTTAAAGAATTTAGACTAAACCCGGAGCAAAATAAAAATTCTGAATTTGTGTAAATATCGGTAAATTTGGAACACAGTGGTAACAGATACAGAAATCTGGGTAGAAAAAAGAATTATTTAGGCAAAACAATCGTAATTAAGCAGAAAACGCCATGGTATTTCAATAATATGCATTATTTTAATGCTCTTTTTAACCCCACCCCCCTTCCTTATGACAAAGACTACTTCTTTCGCCCTGTTATAAAAAGCAAACATGTTTTAAATAATTTTTAATCCTTATGCGAATCAGCATGCATTAATTAAAAATTTGAGACGAAAAAATAACAAAAGTTCAAGGCGCAAGATCATGACATACAGTTCAACTTTTGCCATATTTTTAGAAATCCGTGTTCACCGCGAACACCCCTGTCACCGAGTGTCGCCAATATTTTTCCTACCTTGAGACGGATTTTTATGAAACTTGCTTTATTACATTGAATATTCATTACAGTTCGGGAAAATAGCATTATAGTTGCAAGCAAAAATTTTAAGTTTTATTGCAGGTGTCATAACAGTATTTCACTTGATGTTCACGTCAAATCATGGCTGACGCAAAATAATTCCTGAATCTTCCCTTCCGATTCGGACATTTTAACACGAGACTGGAGCTGAATTTTTTTATGAGATGAAAAACAATATGTAAACTTCCTGTATTGACTAGATTCATTATAATTTAGGGCGTGCTGACTTTTCTATATACTGTATTTGAGTGGGGAGTGATTAGGCCCTGGACTTGATTTTCAAGCACCTGCTCGACTTCGACCGAAACAAACTTGCGTGCCTTGCTGGATGGCTATGTATTTTTTGGTACTAAAATCTTTATAAAGAATTGTTTTACAAGATCTGAAAAGGAAACTTCTCAAAAGTTTGTTTTCAATTAATACCACCTACTCAAAGTTGCGCATTTTTGGTAAGAATATATAGCGAAATTTAATACTGTTGTGCAACCTGCAACCGAATACACAGTGCCATATTTGGGTTACTATTAAAAGTAGATCGTTCTTTTTGTATTCGAGAAGACTTGGATGAAGAGGATTACACAATACTGAGGTGGAAACATCTGTATAATACGATAATATATAATTCAGTATTTTAAAGTAAAGGTTGTCAAATGAACGGGACATATTACTGATATTACCTCTTATAAACAAAACTTATAAGCGTATGACTTATTCAGGGCACTTGCAATGTATGGGAACCAGTCTACAAGGCTACAAAATTCCGCCAAGAATAAATAAAGACTGAAAGAGATTGCGGGATGTTGTTTACGTGTGTCACTCGACACTGACTGCAAGGTAATGAAAATGTGCTTATTTGTTGTGTATAACTGTTTTCTGTCTTTCAAGATATTGAACAAGAGTCGTTTAACATTTCAGACGAAACATCTAGGGGAGGGAGGGAAGAAGAGGGGTCACCTCTTAATTTGTTGCATCTACTACCACTGTGTATCAGTGTCAGGATATAATAAATTAAAATGAAAAAATATCATCATAATAAAAAATTTGTTATAGATTTAGGACAGCTAAATAAAGGGGCGACTATTTTTTGTTTGATGCGGGGAGGGGGGGGGGGGTTAAAGATATATTAACCTCAAAAATGTAAAAATGTTTAAAAGATATAATCTCATCTCAACTGAAAAAATGAATAATAATCTTTCCTTGTCTGATTCCATTATTGCCTTTTCCTCACTGCAATAAGAGTTTCTGAGTCAGTTTATTTTTTCCTTTTGTAGTGGCAATGGGGGGGGGGGGGGTGTCAAACTTTGTTCATTATAGATGAACATGAATAATCTGTCCCTGATTTTTAAGGAAATCAAATATTCTGTTCATCACTGGCTGGAAAATAATTAATCTGACTTAGCTGTCAAAAAATTACCTTTTCATAATTTATCTTTTGTAGAAACAAAGAGTGGAGAACTAATGCATGGTGCTAAGTATGGAGAGGTCTCTTGTGGATTGGTTGTGCCAGAGACAAATGTACATTATTTCCATGTTGGGTAATGTCCTTAAGAATGGAAGTTTTTTTTCAAATATAAGGGACATGACTTTTTCATGTTATCATTGTACAGAGATCAAAATATTTTTAAACATTGTTAGATACTCACTACATTATTCCATCTTTAGAAAAGTATTTAAAATTATTTTCTCACATTTTTTAGAGACCAATATAGTGAAGAGATTTTTTTTTAATTTTAATCTTGAATTTGGGTATTATACAGGTCAGAAGTCTCGGTACACTTTGGGTGAGTGGCAGTTGGGAAGATGGATGACCTTCAGATAGTTTGAGATGAAGAAGTTTTTTTCAAATGATTGAAAGTGATCATCACAGAATCAACTCCATTTTGAAGATAAATTACAAGCAAGTCAGGTGAGGAGTTGACTTCAATGTTTATCACATTGTGTAAATGAATCTTCATTATTAAGATCTTTTACATCTTATTTTTATATTTGAACTCACTTTTCTATTATTCTAAACTTCCAAAAATAAAATTAAAGTAGTTAAAGCATGCTACAAACATTTTAGGTATCTTGGCAAATTTTCAAGGATATTGCAGATGTGCTTTAATTTCAAAAGATAACTAATTAATGCAAACCTGGAAAAGAAATGGATGTTATTCTCTATAATTTCGGAGATTATGTTTTTTATTAGCACTCCTTTTGTCCAACACCTGAGAGATCTGAGTACCCAGCCTACTGTTGAATTAATTAGTGACCAAGAAAAGATGACAGAGAGGGGAATCAAATGTGGATGCCATCTTGATCAAGAATATATACACTGACTAGAAAATATCTGAAAATATATAGATGAACATTCAAGCATTTATAATAATGAAAGTTATTCAGCAAGAGAGTTTTTGCACAAGTTTAATTTTCAGTAAAATTATGTATATTGTGCACTGAGGAACTTAGTATGTAACTCATTATGATTATCCATTTCTTTAGAGGATTTATTTGGAGTATACTTAAATAATCATTATCTTCTAGAAAAGACAACACAAAACTTTTCTCTCTGTGTGAAACATGACACGTTTGCATACACTCCAGCATTTACCACAACCACAGTTACATATTTTCCAGGGCGTGTGAAGTCGAGCACATACATGAAAATGTGTGAAGCTGGACACATATGCAAACACACAAGCATCTATCACAACCAATTACATATTTTCCAAGGTGTGTGAAGTCAAGCACATACATGAAAATGTGTGAAGCTGGACACATATGCAAACACACAAGCATCTATCACAACCAATTACATATTTTCCAGGGCGTGTGAAGTCGAGCACATACATGAAAATGTGTGAAGCTGGACACATATGCAAACACACAAGCATCTATCACAACCAATTACATATTTTCCAGGGCGTGTGAAGTCGAGCACATACATGAAAATGTGTGAAGCTGGACACATATGCAAACACACAAGCATCTATCACAACCAATTACATATTTTCCAAGGCATGTGAAGTCGAGCACATACATGAAAATGTGTGAAGCTGGACACATATGCAAACACACAAGCATCTATCACAACCAATTACATATTTTCCAAGGCGTGTGAAGTCGAGCACATATGTGAAAATGTGTGAAGCTGGACACATATGCAAACACACAAGCATCTATCACAACCAATTACATATTTTCCAAGGCGTGTGAAGTCGAGCACATACATGAAAATGTGTGAAGCTGGACACATATGCAAACACACAAGCATCTATCACAACCAATTACATATTTTCCAGGGCGTGTGAAGTCGAGCACATACGTGAAAATGTGTGAAGCTGGACACATATGCAAGCACACAAGCATCTATCACAACCAATTACATATTTTCCAAGGCGTGTGAAGTCGAGCACATACATGAAAATGTGTGAAGCTGGACACATATGCAAACACTCAAGCATCTACCACAACTAGTTACATATTTTCCAAGGCGTGTGAAGATGAACACGTATGCAAACATAATCTCCTACCACAGACACAATACACGTAACATTTAGTCCAAGTATAAAGTCAAGCTCAAACAGGCTCACTGCGTCAAGCTGGACACACGCATTTACTTATTCATCTTGCAAAACTACATCTGAACCTATATTCTAATAGGCGTTTAAGCAATTTTGTTTATTTTGTGAATATGTAAATTGCACCATTATGCTTACAAGATGTCAACATTATTAACCTGTACATAAATACTTATTAGATAGCCTTTAATAGTTTAAGCTGGAAATGCTAGTACTTTGCCTGATTTATGTTGTGTAGTTACTCGTCAGTGATCTTGAGTAATAACTGAGTATGGCATTTTTAGTTCCATTTAAACTGCAAAGTTTTAACACATGTACATCCACCATAAAGGATAAATAATATTGTATTGTATTTTAACCTTTTTAATTTTATTCTTTGTCATTTTATTGCCTGTTCAAGTAAAAGATGTAATCTTGTAATGCTTGTAACTGTTTTTGGTAGATATTTATGAAGCAGAAATTATAACAGAAAAGGTTTCAATATATCTACACTAAAAGCAAATAAAAAAGAGTTCTCCATCTATCAGATATCAGCGTCATAGGGAATTTTAAAGTTTATTATATCTATAATCTGATATCTGATACCATTTTTACATTTTTGATTGTCCATTTATAGTATACAAAAATAGTATAATTTTTATATTTTATAGATGACAATCTCTAATACTAAATACAACTGGAAATTGATATAACGCTTGAAAATTTGTGCATTTTTAGTAAGATCGAGTTTAACAAAAATGACCTTGGGGTATCACAATAGACACACCAGGCACCTATTTATTTTAAAAGTCAAAAACCATTTGTTGAAATCTTTAAGTAGAGTGTATTAAACAAAGGCCAGTATTTAAATAAGGATTTAAAAAAGTTTCATATATATATATCTCAACTTTAATGCAGCATTAAAGGTGAAAGGTTAAATTTAATTACCTTTTCGTTTAAGTAAAGGTTACCTTTTCACCTTTACTTTTTGTAAAGTTAATACAAAGATGACCTTGCTTTTTTGAGCACCTTTAAAGAGATTTACTTGGCAAGTAAAGTTTTGTAAAGGTGTTTTTTCAAGCAGTGTACACTATATACAAGATGATGTCCGTAAACTATATTTAGATTTCACTCGCATAGTAAGTATCGTACATTAAATTCAAAGTCTACTTTCATTTTCTATAAACAGCCATGAAATTGCAAAAACGTGAGTACGGTGGCGTTTCCGGTTGGCGGATCTAAGTTACTGGCAATTTTTAATGAAACTGACAAGCAATCGTTTATTTATTTCATAAAACGTCATCACTGAATTATTCTATCAAAACTTGATTTAAATGATACAAAAGAAATAAGTTGTGATAACCGATTAAAAAGGGAAATGTGCAAATTATTTTCGTCATTCACCGATCTTAATATTGACGGAAGTTTCTAGAACATCATATAGCATCGAGCCCGATGTTAAAAAGAAATAGCTGCATGAACATAATAAAAAAGCTTTTGTGTGAATGGTCATTGAAATAATGGTAAAACACTATAAGTTGTGAATATATTTATATATCGAAAGACTATTACATATATGTAGTAGGTGTTCCTAATAAATTTATCGGTAAAATTTGTATATACATGTATTCCTTAGTGAGAGCACCGTGGCAACGAATCCGAAGTACAATTTGTGCTTCGTAATAAACCTTATTTACATGAAAAGAGAAAATTAATGAATAAACATTGTTCAAATTAAAGCTGTAAAATTTTGTGCTTTAATCAATACGCTTCATTTTTTTTCTGAATACAGTCTTTTGTATCAAATACTCGGCCTATTCATAAGGCGTTAAAAGCTTATTTATACACAAATCCTATACTTAGATCTTGATTTATAAATATGTATGTACATTATTGATATGTAAAAAAAAGTAAAGTACATTTTTTACATATCAATAAGGTACATACATATTTATACACCAATACCCAAGTACCTATGAATTTTTACACCCCCCCCCCCAAATCAATTTATCAGTAAAATGTGCATATTCGCTGCTTTTTTCCTTGACGGAAATGAAATAAGAGCATCTGAAGTACAATATCAATTACATAGTATAACAGATTTCACAATAAACGTCAATTAATGAAATTATTATTTTTCAAGTTTTTACAAAACAGGAGAGGGTGGAGATGTTCATCTACTTCATGCGGGATTTTGAACAAAGTATTTCTTCCTGCTAAAAGCCTGTAGGGAGTCAGTAGAAACTACAATATATTTTCTGTCGGTAGTGGTAAAAATTCAATTTCCCGCGCTTGCGCGGGATTTCATCTAGTCTAAAATAAACTGTGGGTGAAATGAACCTCCTTAAATGTCCAGTCAAGCAGACAATTTGGTCGGTAGCTGACCACAGCTGGACAGACTTCACACACTCTAGAAAATGTTATTTTTACATTGAAATACTTTGTCAATTTGGAATATTTAAGTTACATTAACTGTTAACATAGTAACACTTCACATAAATAATAAACAGCTATTATAAAAGAGTTAAAATTTCACTAGGTTGTGGAAAAAGTTTTCGCTCTCCTTGCAACTGAACCAAAATTTATAGTATCTTAAAATTTTAATAAATCAGTGAGTGAAATAAAACGGACAGACGACTGTTCATAAAAAAAGAAAAGAAAAAAAAGCGTGCGAGGATCGAACCAAAAAAACATCGATTTCTCATTGCCTTGGACTGGTAACACACACTACGTGCTGGCATCGCTACATTTAAAACGAGACTGAGGCACCGCATTTACATAACTTTTTTTTAAAGGAAAAGGGTTCATTTTTATGGTCTCTGTGTCTTCTCTCCATTTTATACAAATGTTTGTGTTTTTCTTTGAATTAAAATATACTCCTAAATTACATGTTAAAATCATGGAGAGGTGATCCAGAGATAGTGTTTAGAAAATCGTATTTAAAAATGTTATATTTTGTACCAAATGACTCATCTAGCAATAGTTCAAGACATATTTTAGCAAATCAAGACACAAAAAATATTTCACTTTCCTTTTTTACAGGAACCCATATATCAATGGAATGCTAAAATATCATGTGACGGATCGACGGTCGAATTAGCCAGGAGTCGAAATTACACCACCAAACCCTATATAATTATTGATCTATGAAGTATCTTCCTTTTCTTTGATTTCTTTTTTCTGTCGTTTTCTTTGATTATTTCTTTGTTAAGCCATGAATATAGCCGATGTTTTAAAAGAAACAAGATGTGTTTGTGAAACACTATGCCCCCGTATGGTAGCTTATATCGAAGGTTAAAGTTTCTCAAATGCAAGTCAAAATCCAGGCCAAAAGATAAAAAATCTTGATACCCAAAGAAAGATCTTGTCTCGAGGAAAACACCTGTGAAATTTGAAAGACCTAGATACAACTGTTCAAAAGTTATGGTGAAGGTTAAAGTTTTTTAAATAAAAGTCAAACGTCAAGGTCAAGGTCAAAGTGGTTGGTATCAAAAGGAAGATCTCGTCACAAGGATTACATATATGAAGTATTAAAGCCTTAGCACCAACCATTCAAAAGTTATGGCCAAGGTTAAAGTTTTTCAAAAGTAGGTCAAACTCCTAGGTCAAGGTCAAAGGGTCAAAGTGGTTGGTATCCAAAGGAAGGTCTTGTCATATGGATTACATATGTGAAGTATGAAAGTCCTAGCATCAACTATTCATAAGTTATGGCTTAGGTTAAAGTTTTTCAAAAGTACGTCAAACTCCTAGGTCAAGGTCAAAAGGTCAAAGTCGTTGGTATTCAAAGGAAGGTCTTGTCACAAGGATTACATATGTGAAGTATGAAAGCCCTAGCTCCGACCATTCAAAAGTTATGGCCAAGGTTAAAGTTTTTCAAAAGTAGGTCAAAGTCCAAGGTCAAGGTCAAAGTGGTTGGTATCCAAAAGAAGGCCTTGTCACAAAGAATACACATGTGAAGTTTGAAACCCCAAGCTCTAACTGTTCAGAAGTTATGGCCAAGGTTAAAGTCTCATAAAATTTTGCAAAAGTGGGTCAAACTCCAAGGTCAAGGTCAAAAGGTCAAATATGATGGTACCCAAAGAAAGGTCTTGTCACAAGGAATACACATGTGAAATATGAAAGTTATAGCTCCAACCAATCAAAAGTTATGGGCAAGGTTAAAGTTGACAACAGACAGACAGACAAACATACAGACAGACAGGACAAAAACAATATACCCCCGGGATCTTTCGATCCGGGGGCATAAAAAACAAGATGTGTTTGTGAAACACTGATGCCCCCGTATGGCAGCTTATGCCGAAGGTTAAAGTTTCTCAAATGCAAGTCAAAATCCAGGCCAAAAGATATAAAATGTTGATACCCAAAGAAAGATCTTGTCTTGAGGAAAACACCTGTGAAATTTGAAAGACCTAGATACAACTGTTCAAAATTTATGGCGAAGGTTAAAGTTTTTTAAATAAAAGTCAAACGTCAAGGTCAAGGTGGTTGGTATCCAAAGGAAGATCTTGTCACAAGGATTACATATGTGAAGTATGAAAGCCCTGGCACCAACCATTCAAAAGTTATGGCCAAGGTTAAAGTTTTTCAAAAGTGGGTCAAACTCCTAGGTCAAGGTCAAATGGTCAAAGTGGTTGGTATCCAAAGGAAGGTCTTGTCACAAGGATTACATATGTGAAGTATGAAAGCCCTATCATAAACCATTCAAAAGTTATGGCTAAGGTTAAAGTTTTTCAAAAGTAGGTCAAACTCCTAGGTCAAGGTCAAAAGGTCAAAGTCGTTGGTATCCAAAGGAAGGTCTTGTCACAAGGATTACATATGTGAAGTATGAAAGCCCTAGCTCCGACCATTCAAAAGTTATGGCCAAGGTTAAAGTTTTTCAAAAGTAGGTCAAACTCCTAGGTCAAGGTCAAAAGGGTCAAAGTGGTTGATATCCAGAGGAAGGTCTTGTCACAAGGAATACACATGTGAAGTTTGAAACCCAAGCACCAACTGTTCAAAAGTTATGGCCAAGGTTAAAGTTTTTCAAAAGTAGGTCAAAATCCAAGGTCAAGGTCAAAAGGTGAAAGTTGTTGGTATCCAAAAGAAGGCCTTGTCACAAAGAATACACATGTGAAGTTTGAAACCCCAAGCTCCAACTGTTCAGAAGTTATGGCCAAGGTTAAAGTCTCATAAAATTTTGCAAAAGTGGGTCAAACTCCAAGGTCAAGGTCAAATCTGATGGTACCCAAAGAAAGGTCTTGTCACAAGGAATACACATGTGAAATATGAAAGTCATAGCTCCAACCAATCAAAAGTTATGGGCAAGGTTAAAGTTGACAACAGACAGACAGACAAACAGACAAACAAACAGACAGACAGGACAAAAACAATATACCCCCGGGATCTTTCGATCCGGGGGCATAATAACAACGCAAGATTCAAACATAAATGGATAAAAAGTTTGGATTATTATCAAATGTTAAATTAAACAAGTAATAGCTTTTCAAAAAGCTTGCCTGAGTAATCAATCAATATCTATGGAACGTATAAGCAAGGGAGGTGCTAAACGTTTCCGTCATCAAGGAACGACATAGTTGCGATACTTCATTACACAAGATGTACAATAACTTTCTCAAATCTCATAACCAAATACTGCAGATTAACGAATATCTAAGACATGCCACTATTCAATCATTTATTAGTTAGCCCATGGGCTGACAAGTTACGTTGGGATGAAACTCTAAGTGCGATAGCGTAGATTATAATTTTGGGGAAAATAATAAGATGATTCTAAAGAAATTCATATTACATGTACTCTCTTACTAGAGGGCGCGCTTCTCTGGTCAGTGATAGATTGATGAGATGGCCTCTTTTTATAGACTGGTCTGTTTTCCGTCGTTCTCGACGTTGAAGTAAATTATGAACAGTTTTAAATGCCTTTTCTTGAAGTGTTTGAGACAAAATTGTACACTGTACACTTTATAGCTAGAGCAAAACAAGATACTAATCCCCCCCCCCCCCCCCCGGACGAAACTCACGGGCTGATGGTCTTACCATATACATGTATTATAAATGAGTTGAAAAATACATCTTTATGTGCAGTTTTAAAATTTTTTAGCTTTTCTTTTCAATCGGTTTCAGGACCTTTCTCATAATTATAATAACGTGCTTTTATATGAAATGAAAACTATAGTACAGATCATGATGTCTTCTTCATTTTGCCGATTCTTTGCTTAGAACCTTACGGGAGTTAAGCCCATTCCTCTATGGGTACTGACCTACTATTGTCACTATCCATGTTCATCATAAAGCATGAAATAATATGCTACTGGCTGACTTTCTAAGCTTTTTTCAAAAACCTAACTTTGTAACGTACATTATTAATAAATGTAATATTGAAAGAAAAGTTGAGAAACGGACTGAATCAAGAAGGGATGTCCCATTTACTAGGTCGAGGGAGCTTGTTTATGATTGGACTAGTTCGCCTATGGGATAAATAGTAAGAATAATCAGAAAATCCATTGCGTTAGTGTTGCCTGCCCATATACAATGTGTTCTTTTATGAGATAATGACATTATTTATTTCCATAGAAGTTATTACACCCATTCAATAGAAAAATCCAAGAAAAAGGCGTGAAGATGATTTACATGTGACCTTTGGCGCGAAATGATTGTGTCACCCCTTTCGTAGAAGGCAAATGAACTGATCCAGTAGTTTAGAAACGCAGAAAAAATGTTACACGGACATGCCCGTACAAAGAATCGCAAAGAATAAACATGTGCATGCCAAAAAAACTGAAGGAATTAAACACATCATTATTTTGCATCAGTAATACGATTATTTCTTCTGCAAACTGTATTTGTTTAAATGCAGGTAACAAATTCCAGTGTAAATCAGCTTCCAGAAAATCTAGTTCATTAAGAATGATCGCTTAGTTTCGGATCTTGAAAAAATTAATCCTAATACTGCCTGACGCACGTGGCGTCAGGCAATGAGCTAATATATTTGCACTTTAACAAAAGAGTGTCTTTCTTGGATGAAGGTATACAAGAGTTGAAGTATTTTACATTCACTACTGTAATGATTTTCCCCTTAGATTCCAAAAAATCCTCTGACGTTCCCCTGTCTGTCCCTGACATTTTCCTGTCTCCCCCTGACTTTCTCCTATGATCCCCTGTCGTTGTCCCTGACTACCCTGTCTACTCCCTGACGTCCCCTGACTTTGCCCCTGTTACCACTGTCTAACCCCTGATGTCCCCTGACATTCCCTGACGTCCCTGTCAACTCCCTGATGTCCCCTGACTAAGTCCCTGACCACCCTGCAAACCCCCTGTCGTCCCCTGACATTCATTTTGACCAGGAAAAAGGGTTAAAATATGTTTTGTTGCTATTTATTTGTGAGAAAATCGATACCTTACTCCTAGCAATTTTCAAGTTTTGTGAAAATGTAGATTTAATCATTAGTTTTTCTGTTTGAAATATCTTTAGCGAATCTTTCAAAATATTATTTTATTGATTGTTACTAGCTTTTCAGATAAATCTTAATAAGGATAAATGCCGTTACTTAAAAAAAAATAAATTACTAATTTATTGCGTCTTGTGTAGCACGAATGACATGTAAATATATATATATATTTATTTATTTATCTGTTTATTTATTTATTTGTTTGTTTATTGATTTTATTAATTCATGTACCTGTTTATTTATTAATTTGTCTGCTTATTTATCTATTCTTTTTTCTCCATTGTATATTTATTTTTTTATTCAATCTATCTATTTGATTTATTTATTTGTTTTATTTAATTATCAATAAACAAATGGATTTATTTAAATTTTTTATTTATTTATTTTATTTTATTTTATTCAATTATTTTAATTTATTGATTAATTAAATTTAATTCATTTTGTGTAGTTCTTCATATACAGTGTCCGGGTAAAACAAATTTGCTTCAAACTATTTATTAAGCATATTCAAATTACTTTTTAATTCTTATAATTTCATGATGGGTATCAAAATCATCGTCTTATTACACACAATCTGAATCTGGAATTTGTTTTATTGTTCCCTTTTACTTTGGTAAAATAAAAAAATTCCTCAAAAACTTGTCACGGTTGTGAAAGAAAGAACACCTGCATAGTGGATACGGTCGTGCTGCCACAGAATAAACAGTGTATAGTGGTCAGTCAAAAGAACAATAGGTGTCTGATCTGTGTACCCAGAGTCACTGGTCAACCATCAACAGCTCAGAATTACTTTCACAACCGAACAGTTTTTGAGGAACATTTCTATTTTTCGTAACAAAGTAAAAGAAGCCAACAAATTCCGAATTCAGATTGTGTGTAATAAGACAATTATTTTGATACCCATCATGAAATTAAAAGAATTAAAAGAAATGTAAATATGCCTAAAAATAGTTTGAAGCATCGTTTGTTTTTCCATAGACTGTTTATGGGGAACTACAAAAATAAATAGGAATTGAAAAAATTAATTAATTAAAATAAAATGAATAACAAAATAAAGAAAGAAAGAAAAGAAATAACATTAATTAATTAATAATTGAATAAAACAAATATTTAAAAGCAAAGAAATGAATATATTAAATAAATAAATAAACAGATAGATAAAAAATAAATAAATAGAAAAATATACAAATAAATAAGTAAAAAAAGAAATAAATAAAAATATTGATTTTGTACATACATGTAATAATGTGTTTGAAGTTCTTTAGTAAATTTATCAATTTAATTGAATTTGATTTATTGATGTATATTTTTTTATTTATTTCTTTGTCCGTTTATTTATCTATTTATTTTTTCATTCATTTATTAATTTTATTTATCAAATTTATTTTTTTACGAAATTGTTTTATTTACATGTATTTTTTAATAAATTAATATATTAATTTAATTTTTTTTATTTATTTTATTTTATTTATTTCCTTTATTTTAATTTATTGATTAATTTTTATTTAATTCAATTTGTGTAGTTATTCATTAACAGTCTCCGGGTAAAACAAATTAGCTTCAAACTATTTTTTAAGCATATTCAAATTACTTTTAATTCTTATATTTTCATGATGGGTATCAAAATCATCGTCTCCTTATGCACAATCTGAATCTGGAATTTGTTTTATTGTTCTCTTTTACTTTGGTAAAATAAAAATTTCCTCAAAAACTTGTCACGGTTGTGAAAGAAAGAACACCTGCAGAGTGGATACGGTCGTGCTGCCACAGAATAAACAGTGTATAGTGGTCAGTCAAAAGAACAATAGGTGTCTGATCTGTGTACCCAGAGTCACTGGTCAACCATCAACAGCTCGGAACTACTCTCACAGCCATGACAGTTTTTGAGGAAAATTTTTAATTTTTTTTACCAAGGTAAAAGAAGCAATAAAATAAATTCCGAATTCAGATTGTGTGTAATAAGAAAATTATTTTGATACCCATCATGAAATTAAAAGAATTAAAAGAAATGTAAATATGCTTAAAAGATACTTTGAAGCATATTTTGTTTTACCTTACGACTGTTTATGCGAAACTCACAAATAAATTGAATAAAATAGAATTAATTAATTAAAAGAAAATGAATTAAAAACTAAATAAATATATAATATTTATCAATTAATTAATAATTCAATAAGGAAAATATATCTAAAAAGAAATATATGAACAGATTTAATTAATAAATTAGTCAATAAATAAATAAAACAAATAAATAAATACATGTGGATATATAGATAAACATATAAATAAATATAAATATATTTACTTGCCATTCATAACAAGACACAATAAATTTGTAATTCATTCTTTTCAAAGTAACTGGCATTTATTCTCCTAAAAAATTATCTTAAGCTACATGTAGTAAACTAAAACAATCAAATACAATCATATTAAGAAATAAATTACTCAAGATATTCAAACAAAAAACAATTGACTAAATATATATTTTCACAAAACTTAAGAATTGCCAAGAGTAACGTATTTCTCACAAGTAAATAGCAACAAAACATATTTTAACCCTTTTTCCTGGTCAAAATGAATGTCAGGGGACGACAGGGGGTTTGCAGGGTGGTCAGGGACTTAGTCAGGGGACATCAGGGAGTTGACAGGGACGTCAGGGAATGTCAGGGGACATCAGGGGTTAGACAGTGGTAACAGGGGCAAAGTCAGGGGACGTCAGGGAGTAGACAGGGTAGTCAGGGACAACGACAGGGGATCATAGGAGAAAGTCAGGGGGAGACAGGAAAATGTCAGGGACAGACAGGGGAACGTCAGGGGATTTTTTGGAATCTAAGGGGAAAATCATTACAGTAGTGATTCTTACAATGCACTTCCTCTCTTTTGTGATTGGTAGAAAATGCATGAAGTGGAAAAATTCGAAAAGCTCCTCAAGGCAAGGAGGGTAATTTTCTCTTGATCTAATTTTTGTTAATTTTTAATCTAATTTTTGTACGACTTAACAATTTTTCTAGATTTTAAAATTTGATGAAAATCGACAAGACGAACAAAAAAAAAATCGCAATCCATGAAACTGACACTTTATTTTTTTATAGCAACTATTTAAAGGTGTTCTTTATTTTCATGATTAACAGAAAGTGAATGTAAACATTTAAATTGCATGCAAAACATTAAATTTATGTTAATTCTGTTTTTTTTTCCTTTGTCTTTTTTATGGTTGGGCTTATGTCTTTAAAATCTGTTGACGAAATACAAAGCCAAGGACTACTAAAAATTATATTTCCTGATATGAATGACAGTTAACTGTTTAAGTTTGTTGCTAAAGACGGCAAGCTAAGTAAATCGACACCAATGGATATCGAATAAGTATATACCAACTTTAACGCTTCATTAATGAAAGTGGTTACACTTTAATTATCAAAGAACAATTATGGTAGTATGAGTCAAGTTATTATTTCATTAACTGTTATCCTACGTTCTCACCATCGCAATTGGCACCACGATTGAAATCGGGGACTCAAAAGTGGACAAATCGTAGCGATCGTATCACACCGTATAACAAATCTTGTGTTCACTCGTGTTGATCGTGAAATTTTTCTTGACTGTCAAAAATTTTTTCTACAATTAACACAATCAGATTCTAATCGTTATCATCGCGTCAGACTGTATTACATCGTCACTAAACTGAACTGCATCGTAAGTAAGCGCATCTAATCTGGCTTTCATTATAATTCATATCGTGGTCATCGGGATCGACCTCGGAGAGGACAAACATCCCGCTGGTTTGCGATTCGTAGGGATGTCTTACGTTCTGTCACTACCTGTGACGCTATGCGTGGTCCTACTGCTCACGAGCTGACACGAATTATTTCCGCTCAGATACGATTTGATAGGGACAGACTAGACTAAACGCGATTAGATACGAGTGCTGACGTTTTGTCACGGACGCTTACGCGTTCTTAAACTCACTTAAAGAACGGACAAAATTTAATGCGTTTCCTTCACCGAAGATACCAGTTTTGCAAAATATTTTGAAGATGCCACCAAAGGGAAACAGGGGCAAAAAAAGGAAAAAGGCGGGCGATCCCATCTCCTGCTGAACCTGAACCCGTTCAATCAGCTCTTTTAACCCTTCTTTGATGGTGTTGTACATGGTCTATCTGTTTCTCTTCCTCTTCTTCGATAGCAATAACATATGAACATAGTAGCACTGCAAATACCACGTTGTCATCAACCTCAACTCCTGCCATTCGTATTGATTGTATGTTTTTGTTGTGTTTACTTTTTTAATAAATAAAATATAATGGACTGAATGTAATCAGATTATATATAAAAAAAATATATATCTGTCGGGGTACAATCGTAGCTCAAACCGTGTTTCATCTTGATACTGATCGTGATAGACATTGCAATTAACGTGTTGTTCTATTGCAAATTAGCGCAACGGGGTGTGATGAACGTATTATATCGTAAGAGTACGTAATTAAACGTAGAAGATCGTTCAAAATCGGGGACTCGGGTCGTGATATTCGTAACAGATCGAGGTTCTTTTGTCAGCTAAATCTTGATAATCCTATTGGAATGTAATCCATCTTATCTGAAAGGGTAGTCAGATTGTCAGAGATCGTCACATGAAATTTATCCATCGTGACCATACCACATCAAAGCGAAACGAATCGCATGAAAACGCATCTATTCGTATCTTGGCATGAAAATCAATAAAAATTCTGCGATCAACTACGAATGATCAATCGTGGATTCGTAACAGACCGCACGACAGTGGGAACGTAGCATTATATATTTTCTTTAAAAAGAGTATTTTTGCGATCGACCGCTGTAAATTCTGTCCGACATTGGTTCCTTTGTCCCTTTTGTATGATTATTCAAGCACAGCAAGTTACCTGCCCATGTGGGGATAGGCCCTCACCCCCGACCCGTTAACTGCACCGTTTAAACTTTAATCAGTTTAAATGCGATAGACAGTGCAAAATTGATCATATATATCTTTTCATTTTGACCAAAAAATTAAAACAATGACTTTGCACCTTATTTAAATACTGTATTGACATCGCCAGACACACTAAACCACAATCAAACCACGCGTGGTTTATGCAGATATACATGTTTACCGAATCCATAAATAGTGATACGTGCGAGAACGCCTGGGGACGCAAGAAAGAGGCGAACCACCCCCTCTTCACATTTTAACCTGATTTCATTTAACACTAATTTTCAAGAAAGTTATCACGTACATGTGCTTTGTTTATCATGCAATTTAATCCATTCTGTTAAGAAGTTTTAAAAATATAACATCGTAAGAGCAATGCGCTTTTAACCTTTTATGGAGGATATTGCTCCTCACAAACAGAATTCTGTTTTGCAGATTGATTTTGGGATGGCGGTTGGGTTGTAAAATGAGAGATGCTGCATTGAGACATTATACATAAACTAGTGTTCCAAGGAACGCATGCGTCGCCTGCTTTGTTGCTTCATTAAAGATGAAAATAAATCTAGATTTAAGTCTATCTTTACAGCAGTTGTCAGCCTACATATACATGCACGATCCATTGTGGAATACCGATCCTTATGTATTTTCATAGTATTTAAATATAAGTTTGTGCAGTAACTGAGTGTCATACTGTATCAGTTTCCAACAATCCTTCAATAGAGATTTCAGTCTGTCTTTACTGCAGTTGTCAGTCTACACGATCCTTTTTGGAATACCGATCCCGATGTATTTTCATCGTATTTAAATATAAGTTTGTGAGGTAACAGAATATCATAGTGATACAGTTTCAAAGTACAGTATCATGAGCTAATAAACATATATGGATGCTAATTATCAAAATCCTGACTCTCTTCAGAAGTCACAAGTTAAATTAAACGGTTCGGGGTATTTTTTGCAAAGAAGTTCAAAATTCAAGGTCAAGTGGATTGTAATGCTGGTATTTTCATAATGTCTTATGATAAACAATGCACATGGTAAATAGCATCGACTTACCTCTTAAATGTCAAAATTATGCTGTATATCGGCACTATGAGCTATTTTGAAAAATAGGTCAAAGGTCAAGGTCTAACTATGGTAATTTAAAAAAGCCATAGTACCAAGCAATATACGTGCAAAATATTAAATCCATATCTCTTACACTTCTCGAGATATTAGGTGTGACAGACAGACGCCGGGTAAAGTGATCTCTAAGTGCGCTTTGCTCTGCGGGCGACACAAAAATGTCATACGCTAAAGTTTTAAATTGGTTTTCATTTTTTCTGTTTTCTTCTTTCTTTTTATCATTTTTATATTTAATTATTAACATTTGTTTTAACTGATACTGAGTTGCTACATGTAGGATTTTTATGCATATCACTGAAATTCGGAGAATGTTGCATAACAAAATAGTTAAAAGTTAGGAAAATTATACCTGAGATGCTGCACATATTTTAAAAGTTGTGGATTTTTATAAATGTACAATTTATAAGGCATCCTTACATGTAAATTCATGATGTGTTCATGTCAATTTCTTTCTATTAAACTAAAGAACCCATAGTTCTTTGTTTCTCTCGCCAACTTTTTATTTTCAAATTGAATGATTGATTGTTGATTAACGCCGTGTCGGCTGTATTTCAGCCATATCACGGCGATTAAAATTGAATGCATTTAAGATAGAAGAAATGTGGTACATTTTGGAAGATAAAAAAGGATACTTGTTGACCAAGAATCCAAATTGGTGTTTTGTGGCATACATGTACATACATATACCTTGTTACGGGATCCCATTTATTGCTCATAAAGTATTTTTTTTTTTACTTGACAAATATCAGCTCGTCCTGTTTATTTGTTTTTGTTTTTAGTCCCCTACCGGTGAAACCGGAGGGGACTATAGGTTTTCTCTGAGTCCGTCTGTCTGTCTGTCCCTCTGTCAGTCTGTCCCACTTGGTTTTCCGCACTTTTTTCCTAAACGCTTGCAGATATTGAGCTGATTTTTGGTATGTGAGTGTATCTTGATGATCAAGTTTGCATTTCGTTCCACTTCATTGATTTTTGACGGAATTACGGCCTTTTCAATTTTTTGGGTTTTCCGCAATTTTCTTCTAAACGCTTGTAGATATTGAGCTGATTTTTGGTATGTGGCTTTACCTTGATTAGTTATAGATCAAGTTTGCATTTCGTCCCGCTTCATTAATTTTTGACGGAATTATGGCATTTTCAATTCTTAACGGGAACGGAACCAGAATACACTTGCCGGTAGGGGACTAGTATTGCTAATGCAATACTCTCAGAATGCTTGTTCTTTTTGTTTTCTATTCATGCTTTGAAATCACAGAATATTCTTGTTTTGACATCCTTATTTTTTAAATCATAATGTTAATTAGCTTACATCTTTTAGTCCGTTAATAAAATTGTTAAACTATACAGAATTTATGTGGTATGCAGGAGACTCATTACATACAGAATATTCCTTTCGTCAACTAAGACTGAACCAGTTTTGTTCGGTGGATAGCCTTCTTTTTATTTTCTTTTAATTAAAAACAACCCTTTAATAGCAATCCGAAGGAATAATTTTTTATAAAGTTGGTAATGTTGTGACCATATTTATGTTTTGTATTATGTTTTATTTTTCTAGCAGTTCTGAAGATGACCAGTCACTGAGATGTACATTTGTAGACTTGTATTTGAACAGTAGTTTATGAAATGGATGTCAAAATGGATGCAGCAATTTTCATTTTTATAGACCCGCTAGATCATCATGGTCTAAAATTTTCTTCACACTATTTCAATCCTCTTTCCCTGAAATGAACAATTTCGTATCGTCTACATTAATTTCCACAGAGTGCTGGTTGATAGAATCAGTATTTGATATTTAAAAAAATGTGGAATAAAATAAACTTTATTCGAATCTAGAAGTAGGATAAATTCATCTAGTACTTTGGGAGGAAAATTCCAACCTCACCTCTGTAGATTAGTCCCAAGCAGCTGTTTCATGATGTTCATGTGATGGGGAATTACAGGATTAAATTAAATACCATAAATGTCTGATTGAATAATTGAGTATCATTACTTATTTTTCATTAACATGATGTTGTTTGACTTCGTGGAGAATGTCAAGAAGTAAAGTTTCCAGTCAACCAATTAGAATGTGACTTTAGATTGAATATAAAAATAAACGTGAAAACAGATCAACAAACATGCAAGATGAACAACAGTAGGTAGGTTCAAACATGATTTATTATGTAACGGATATTTTATTTTGTTTCTCTTCATAAAAACGGACAATGAACTTGTAGTATTTGCAAAATATGGATTTACATATCACGATTAATGTTAAATCTTATAAAGTACTTTGCAATTACCTTTTGTATTAATTTAATATTAAAGGCAGTGAGAAATTTAAGAGCATGAGATGCGATTTTTTTTTTAAAAATTTATGCCTGATAATAAAACTATGTATATACTAAGGATGGCAATTGAATACAGAATTGCTAATCGATTAACCGCATTCCGACGGATTAATCGATAAAAATATACATTTTCTTGATTTTTTTTTTCAAGTAGTTCTATTCATATACACGACACGAAAAAACTAAAAAGACGTTGGAAGTTAAAAATATTCTGTTTATCAGTAAACTGTACATATATTTAATTTCAATTTCAATAAACAAGAAAAAAGTAAGAAAACCATGAAACATGCTTGAGAAATTAGGCATCATTAATTTTCCAGAACAGACGTCACACAAGTTCGTTCTGCATGGTCATCATAATCAAAACTATGTCTGATCTTTCACTTAATTTACAATATTTGCCTAATAAAATAATTTAATAGATAACGGCCTAAGATGGGCATACCAATTCACAGTGCTCAACGGGTAATTTATTTAATATCATTAAAGAATTTCAAGACAATCGGTGTAATGACATGGTATTGTTTAACAGTGATTAACGCTCCACAAACTGACCAATTACCCCTCGATTTTAATCCATAGTTACGATCCATAGTTACCTTCAGATCAGCTTAAATAGATATGCATGTGAAAACGCTAAATTATCACAGAGTTCTTTTTTTAAATTAAGTTGAAGAATTACGTTCAAATTTTCATATATTTTATTTTTTTCCCAATTACCGATTAGAGATATTCTAACCGTTTACCATCGTTCCGACCGAGTATTAGGTGAACCGTTTACAAATTGCCATTCCTAGTATATATGTAAATTACTGAGCTTATAATATTGGGGAAAAAGTATTTAACTGATCCTTGATTGAACTTCAAGTCAATTATTTGAGGTTTATTTTCTTTGCAGGATGGCTTCAATAGAAAACTACATTCTTTATGATTACAAGAATACGTCTGTAATTTTACAACGTCTACATGATTACATAGAAAACAATAATGTATCGTCTTCTGTGTTGGAAAATATTAATAACAAGTGGCAGGAAGTGTTAGATATGAAGGAAATTTCAGGATCCAACGACATAGTCTTCCAAACCTGGATCCAGAAATTGCAACACAACCTTAAAGTTTACATTCCTCCTTTTTTATTACTGATAGGGATAATAGGAAATATTCTAACAATTGTAATTTTGAGGTACAGACGCACGAAGAGAAACACTGTAAATACATATTTATCCGCCCTTGCTTTGGCAGACTCTGGGGTTTTGATTTTCGGATTGCTTTCCACTTGGATTTACGAAGTCAGTGGAAAAGATGTTTTCCGAAGTGTAAATGTGCTTTGTAAAACCTGGAATTTTTTTGCTTACGTGTTTAGCATGTTTTCTGTATGGCTGATCGTAATAATAACTACCGAACGATTTATCGTCGTTTGTCGTCCTCTTTTAGCACAACAACTATGCAACCAGAAGAAAGCACATATCCTTATAATGTGTTTCATTATTTTCAGCATCGGTTTTAATGGACATTTTCTGCTAACAACTGGAATAGTTGACCAGTATGGAATAACCCAGTGCGACGCTTTGGAAAGATATCGATATTTCTTAACAGAAGTTTGGCCATGGATGGACGCCATTATCAATTATGCTTTTCCTCTTCTCGTCATATCATTGCTCAATGCGGTAATCATTATCAAAGTCGCCACAGCATCAAGGCGGAGGCGATCTATGCAACAAAAGCAGAACAAAAGATTCGAGGGCAACAGTCGTTCAGACAAGAATACTAAACTGACAATTATGCTACTAACTGTATCCGTGACATTTTGCATATCTACCTCTCCTATGGCTATATTAATGATGACAGGCGTTTTGTTCAATGAAAATGTCACTCCTTCTAGATTGGCAACTCTTTTTCTAGCAAGGACAATTTGCGAGTTGCTTATGTACCTTAATCATTCTATCAATTTCATACTTTATTGTCTAAGTGGTCGTAATTTTACTAGGGCGCTAAAGAAAATGATGTTCTGTAGATCTGCATATGACTCAAGAGCCTCATTTAGGAAAAATTCTAACATGGTTGTAACATGTAGAGAAACAAGTTGCTAAAACAATAATTTTAGCAATAAACTGCAAGTTTTACATGTAACTATTGTTCTCTTGTTTTATAAATTTCTACCACCTTTTCACGACCTACTTCCACATCCCAACCCCATCTCACACACAATTATGCCCGTGGGTCTTGATGGACACTTTAGTATTTTATTGTTTTACATCGAGTTGGAAATATTTCAGGCATTATCCGGCGGTAAAAATGTCTGTAATATCTATTACTGGTCTTGTAGAGTAGGCTTTCCCTCTCAAATCTTTCCCCCCGGAAAACTAACTCTCGAGCAGGATTCACCCACCCACCCCTGAAAATTGGCTCCTGAGTAGGATTTCCCCCAGAATTTCCTCTACGGAAATCCCGCACCTATTCAATTTTCTGGGGGGAAATCCTGCTCTGTTTTTTTAGTTATAGAGTGCGATTTCCCCCACTTAGAATATAGGTTCTTTCAAATTTGCTTCTAGGTATGAATTCAATTATTTTTCTTTTTTTAAATTGAAAACGTTTTTCTTTCAAACCAGATTGGATAAAATTCATGCTTTAAATATTAAAATGATATCTCTTATAAATCAAGCAATTTAATTTCAACTTCTTTTTAAATATGTTTAATATTTCTTTTCTTTAACTGGCATTTATTGGATAAACAAAACATTCACAAATGTTAAATTAGTTTCCCTTATTAATTTATAATTTGAAAAACAGTAAAATGTCCATCTGATTCTTCTTGGCATGTTTATTGAGATATTTGTATTATGAATAAATTAACAGCTCTTTGGTGTCTTATTTGCAGCAAAACAATATTTACATTTTCCCCGATAAATAAAATATTAAAAAATGATGATAATAAGAAGAAGAAATAATCAAGAGCTTATCTCGGTCTTCAATGCTGAAATCACAATTTACAAAATGAAGGTCCCGTAAGTAAGCTTTTGGTGTGGACTACTCCTTAAAATTTTGGGTTGAAACTACATGGTTCGAAACATGTTTTACGATTCACACTATAATTGAATTTTTTCCCATTTAATATAACTGTTAACTTTCATTTCAACTTTAAGCCAAATTACTTTTGCTATCAGAGGTTAATGTACATAATTTATATAATAAGTACAAGGTAGGGGGAATCCTACTTTGGGAAAGAAAGAGGGGGGATTTGGCTCAGGTGTGTGATTTCCCCCGAGGGGAAATCCTACTCTAGAGTTTCCGGGAAGAAAGGTGGCTGTGGGGGAAATCCTACTCTATTACGTAGGTTTTGAAAGTTTTCGGGTTTCTCTGGCGGCCTCCCGGGATCCTACCAATCTTCGAAAACCAGCGAATTTTTCTTTCTTTTTTTTTTTTTTTTTTTTTTTTTTTTTTTGCTGCCAAGGGAATTGTAATCCTCGACAGGGGGCACCATTCTATGTCCCATCCGATTGACTTTAAATTGAAAAAAAAAAAAAATAAAAAGTTTAACTTGTAATGTCTAAGCAACCAAATTCAAAGAATTGAGACCGTCACGGTAGCTCAGTCAGAAGAGCGCTCGCTCCGTGATCGGAAGGTCGTGTGTTCGAATCACGGCCGCTACTGACCTAAATCGATAAAGAAATAGGTTGCAACTGTTCATTCGCCAAGCGCTCGGCACTTTAAAGTGAAAGTTGCCGGTCCTTCGAGTGAGACCTTAAAAAACTGAGGACCCGTGTCACGGTAGGCGTTGGCACGATAAGGAGCCCTCAATGCTCAATGGCCCTGAGTGGCGAGTAAAAGTCTAAATTTGAAGCCCTTGGTGACGTCTCTATATGAGTGAAAAATTCTTGAACGGGACGTAAAACAATATACAGTTAATAAATCCATGCAGGTAACTTTTGGACATTTAAATGGCAATGTTTTAAATAAGATATATGCCTCGTACAATTCTATATGTAAAATTATCAGACTGTTTTCGGCCCTATTTGGCCTCAAACAGTCAGATAATTTTACATATAGAACAGTATTTGGCATATATCCATTACAGAAAAAAAAATGAACCACTGAAACGGCAGAGACTTTATTTTTGTCTTTCAAACCTTCTGTATAAATTTGTGTATTGTAGGATGTTTAGACTATAATTTTTTTTCGGCTACTTTCTGTTTGAAAATGTGTGGATATGTTTTTGTTTTCTTTTGTTCGGCTAAGGATTTATTTACAGTTGGGTTAATTTCCGCGATTTCATGGTATTTCAGAAGGAGTAATGCCAAACAATATATGTGCAAATTATCAAATCCATAACTCTTACAGTTCTCGAAATATAAGTTGTGACAGACAGAAGCCGGGCAAGCGATCCCAAAGTGTCGCTCTGCTCTGTAGGAAACACAACAAGGGTATGGTTGCCCGCGTGGCGCAGTGGTAAGAGCATTTGCTTTAGTGTCGCCGAGTAAGGAGTTGATCTTTGCTTTGCGGGATCGAATCCCACTGGAGGACGTGGAGACCGGACGGTCCTTTGGATGAGACCGTATAAACCGAGGTCCCGAGTCGTAGTAGATCTTCGCACGAAAAAGATCCCTCACTGCTTAATGGCCAGGAGTGCAAAGCATAGATTTAAATCTGAAGCCCTCAAACGGCAGTTTGTGGCGTCTCAATACGAGTGGAAAATTTTCGAAAGGGATTTTAAACAAACAAACAAGAACAATTTGTATGAAATAGGTGAGCCAAAATATAGGATAGGTTATATAAATATTTTGTTAAAAGGGTCAAAAAAGAGACCATAGAATTAACGAAATGTTTACTTTAAACGAGGTTGTTTAATTCCCTGTAACATCAACTTATCTGTCAGTAGCCTGCCTCGATTTAAAAAATGATCGTACTCGGAGCATGTTCCTGAGTATGGAATAAGTTGGAAGACGTAAACACAATATGCAAGTACATGTGAAAGCGGAATGTTACTGCATAAATAAGGAAAGTTGACAATGGAAAAGCGAAAGTCTCATTTGTCATACAATTTTGTTGTTGGAGTCCAAAATAATTTTTTGAAAATTTCGTAATATGCCATATTTCATTGTAATTCCGTACGCTTTTTCTACATTGAAAAATATGGATACGGCATCCACTTTTTTCTTAACAAAGACATCTCGAATGTTGGTTTCCTGTCTTACTGGCTGGTCGGTTGTACTACGGGTTTTATATATATATATATATATATATATATATATATATATATATATATATATATATATATATATATATATATATATATATATATATATAAACCACATTGTATATTTGTTAGAATGTCATTGGTTTAAAGAAACAATATGTAGCGTATATTGATCATCTGCTCCATGGTTTTGAAATGAACCATTACCAAGATCAAAATTAAAGATTTGCATAAGGCATTCACTGCTGCTTTCTGGAAAATGTTTAATGAGTGAAGGGGAACACAAAATTGTGAATTTCATTGTCCCTGTTCCCGAGGGCCTTAGGCGTGGGGCTTAACACATCAAAATTAGTAACATCTTTAAAAACCTTCTTCTTTACTCCTTGACATCAAGCAGTCCAACTGTTGGCATGATCGTAATAAGAATTAAGTCCTCTGGCCCCAGGGTCAGAGGTTCTGGAGTTATGGCGGGGTTCTAATGATCATATAGTGAAAATGCATAAATTCTTTAAAAATCTTCTCTCCACTGTATATATAACAGATAAACTAGGTGCATAGTTATGATGATCAAGCGTTCCTCTTCCAAAATTGTGTCCCTAGGGTCACGGTTTCTGCGGGAAAGGGGGGGGGGCTCTATTGATTACAAAGTGAAAATGCATTTCTTTGAAAATCTTCTTCTGCTCCTGTCTATTAATCAAACAAACCAAATATATCGTTTTGATGAGCAAGGCTGCCTCTACCCAAAATTGTGAAATTTATGGCTCCTGGTGTTCGGGCAGGGCTCTACTAATTATATAGTGAAAATGCATTAATTGTGAAATTCATGGCCCCTGATGTTCGGGCAGGGCTCTACTGATTACATAATGAAAATACATTAATTTTTCTCTCAGCTCCTGGGTATTTATCAAATAAATTAAGGTATTCTGAATTCAATGTATAACGTAGGGATATTGAACAATTTTGAATAATTTTAAACTAGTTAAATATGCATTGCTAAATAATGATGAAAGTGAAATGAACCAAATTCACATGACTGATAACATGTAAGAAGCACCTTAAACTTTTTTGAAGAGCTATCTGCCCTTGATGAAAAGATTTTAATTTTGTCAAAACATCTATGGTAAAAGATTAATTTTATTTCATATTTTAATAAAGAGAGAGATTATGCATATTTTCACCGAGAAATTTGTATGAAGTTCAAATTACTTTTTATAATATCTTAATTATGCATATGCTGCCCATAGACTTCAATGTAAAATTCACGGTGCAATTAATTGGACAATAATCAAAATTTTGTATATTCCTTTGTGGAGTATTTTTATTTGATAACACCTTCAAAATGCTACCATGATTCGAAATATTGGACCATTGATTTATTAGGTACAAAATATGGTCGTTATACATTGAATACCTTAAGTGCATGGCTATGTTGATCAATGAAATATGGAAATAACGAACAGAATTCAAGCTCAAAGTCCGAAAAACAATACAAAACGGGAACAGAGCTAACACAGACCTCCAAAAACACCAGATGTGGAATCAGGTGCCATGGAGGAGTGAGCATCCCTGCCGACCGGTCACACTCGCCATGTGCTCCTTGTCATGATCGGGAAAAACGGAAAAATTCGTAAACAATTCAGTGTGTAAATAATGGCCTAACAATTAGTATGAAAAACGTCAGTCAGCATTTGACTTAAGGTCAAGATCTACTAAATGAGTTTAGACTGTCTTTTTGGTGCCAGATCCATTATGACGTCATAATTGATTTAAACTTAATTTTTCCCGTACTTTACAGCTATTATTGAATTATGTAGAAAATGAAACATTTAATGGAATTCAATTTGAAATCATGTCAAAATTATCCCCGATACCTACATGTATATTCAAATTAATATCATTTTAAAGAAGAGGTCAAGAAGATATGAAAAACTGTTTTCTAAGAGACTGTAGGCAATATTGATACATTTTCTTTTCCTGAGAAGGAAAAAAAATCCCATATATATTCCTGAGTTCCTTCATTTTTCATTGAAAATAACAGTTTAAAGTATCTTTTTTCGTTGAGTTTACATAAAAATTATGCCCCGATACACCTAATTTCGCCAAACTATATTTTTAAAGGATCATTGAAAGAACTTGTCTCTCAAATTTGAGAAATCTGAAGGCACCTTTCATTTACTAGATCTTGACCTTAATGATAGGTTGTATTTACTGACAATGTAATTGTATCGAAGGTTATGATGAAGTTATTATGGAAGAGTTCCTCTTCAAAAATAGTGAAATTTGTGTCCCAAGGGACAAAGTTTCGGGTGGTAGGGCGATGCTATTTAGATCTTATAGTTAGATTGCACTATTTCTTTGAAAATCTTCTTCTCTGCTCCTGGGTATTAAACAAACTAAGTGCATTGTTATAATGTGCAAGGTTGCCTCTTCAAATATTGTGAAAGTCTTGGCCCCTGGATCAGGGATTCTGGTGATAGGGCAGGAATCTGTTGATTGTATAGTGAAAATGCATTAATTCTTTGCAAATATTCTTTGCTCATGGATATTAATTTAACAATCTAAGTGCATGGTTATAATGAGGAAGGGTACTTCTTTCAAAATTGTGAATTTCATGGCCCCTGGGTCAGGGGTTCTGGTTGGGTTCTATTGATTATATGGTGAAAATGCATTAATTCTTTGAAAATCTTCTCTGCTCTTGGTCATTATGTAAACAGAGTGCATGGTTATGATAAGCAAGGATGCCTCTTCCTAAATTGTGTAATTCATGGCCCTAGGGTCGTGGGTTCTTGTGAACGGGAAGGAGGCTCTATTTATTATACCGTGAAAATGCATAATAATTCTCTTTGAAAATATTCTTTTCTGCTCCTGGTTATAAAGCGAAGAAACTATGTGTTTAGTTATGATAAGCAAGAGTTCTTCTTCCAGTCAGTTTTATGGCCCCTGGATCAAACGTTCTGGTGTAAGTGTGGGCTCTATTGATAATATAGTAAAAATGCATGAATTGTATTAAATAATACTGTCTGCTTCTGGGCTGTGTATTGAACATAGAAACAAAGTGCATATTTATAATTAGCAAGGGTGCTTCTTTCAAATTTTTGTAAAACTTGTGACTAAGGGTCAGGGATTCTGGAGTTTCCAGGTAGAGGGGGGATGCCTACTGATAATAAAGTGAAAATGTGTTCATTCTTTTAATTCTTTGAAAATTTTCACCTAAGAAGCGGATCTTATTAATACTTAAATAATATAAATAATTTCTTCGTTTACTTTACATTTTGGATTCAATATATGTAATATGAATAATTATGCTAAATATAAATATGAAATACATAATAATTATCATCACTTGTGTAAAATGATTTTGTTCTACAACATGTGGCGTTGCATTCGACCTTCTGATTGTGAAGGTAGTATGAGACATCTTTAAAAAAATAGCTTTTATTCACCACATTATCCAATGTTTAAGATGGAAATGTTTAGTTACCAGTGGGAAGAACAGAAAGGTACATATAAATACTCAAGAAAGAAGTTAGGATGAAATCGGAAATGGCGAGCTAATGGATGGCATTATTAAAACAATATAATATATCGATACCAACTGTTGTTGTACTTTCAAGTGGATGAATTAAAACATTTAACGGATCATAGTTCTTTGCTAAAGGGACGTAATAATGAGGCTACCGAGATGGTAATGATTTTTTTGTTTGTTGTTTAACGCCCCTCTCGAGAATTTTTCACTCATATGGAGACGCCACCAGAAAGCTGCAAATTTTGACCTATACTCGGCACTTAGGGCCATTGAGCAGTGAGGGACCTTTTTCGTGCCAGCACCTACTGCGACAAATTCAAGTCAAAAGTGTGGTTTTAGTTTTAAACATATAATTTGTATTTATAAGAAATGTTTTTTATTTGGCATACTTTTCATGAAATATGCCTACGTGACAAGTCTTTGTGGTTTACACACCTATTACACACAATACAAAACAAAACGAATATAGAAAGTTAGGCATTTCTATGCAAATAAACTAATTAAAATGCCTTAGGGCCTTAGGACTATATCTATTATACAGAGATAGTTAAAACTTAATTCCAATCTTAATTTTATTTATTGATTTCCTGTATTTTGATTGGACGAGAGTAAATTCAAGAAAAAGTTTACACATCGATAAATTATAAAGTCATTATTTCTCAATGCCTGCTCCTTCTGTCTCAATACACTTATCTTGATGAGATTCCCTGGAGTTTAGTAAAACCTAAAACCTGTCTTGTTTATATGACATAACAATGTCATGAACAGCTGATTTCAATGCATATAAAATTGTAAATGAATCTTTACTTAGGGAAAGATCCGCGCTTGATTATGCCAGCATATTTTGCTTGTTGGAGTTCTATATAAAACACACATGATCAACGTCACTTTTTGACGAGATTGACGTTTTACACCTTGACTACAAATCGACATTAACTGCTCATCTCTCATCTCTTTGAATCTCTTTTGGCATTTAATAACAAGTACTCTGGATGCATTTTATTTCTCTATAGCCAGTTTAAACTTTCCATAAGTCTATACCAGTTTTTTCAGGGGCAAAACTTTATAGAATGATGGAAAAAGAAACCCCTCTCCCTTTTTGACATCATTTTCAAGCCCTTAATTGTATAGACACTCCTTATAAAATATACGATAAAATTTCATAGAACGTACAGAATGGGGTAAAAATTGCACATTTTGCGGTACAATTGTGTCCCATCACATGCCTGAATTAACGGAAATTTTGGATGTCAAGTGCTCATATCAAAAGAGTTTTTCTTAGTTACACTCAGGTAGAAAAAACGTCATGTTCGCGGTTGCGCCGCCTGGACATGCCATTGCTTATAAAAACATTACTAATTTATTAAAAAATAAAACTTATGAATTGTGGTTTAGTATATAGATAGAAAAGATGATGCTTACTAAATATTTTAAAATTCATTTATGTACCTAAAGCGGTTTTAATTTTATGGAGCTAGTCCACGAACTTTTTGATAACCCCTCGTATATGTCCTTTTACCGTTCGCTGCGGGAGGGACATACATGTATATGTCCCTGACGACGTCATAAATTTCGAGGCGTCATTTCCCTCGAACTTTATTGAAATATATAATATTAAAACTATTTTTTACTGCATTTTTTTTGTTGAATTAAAAAATTTAAGAATCTTAAAGCACCTGCCTTTTAAAGCAAATTAAACGCTACAAATGTATTGTATAATTATTCATGTATTTGTTCATGCATGTAATTAAGTTTAAAATGCGCAAATGAAATTCTTTCTCACATGTGCATTTCAATTTAACATATACCTGTAAAGCTTAAATAACGGTAACAGTCCATTTTGTTGAAAAAGTATAATCGTGTATGATGAAAAAATTGTCTAGTTATACAATAGTTAATTTTTTTAACATTTCCAAATCAGAGCAAATGAAAATACCCCCCCCCCCCCCCCGTCATGGAAAAAAATCTTCTTCCGAAAATGATCCTATATTTGATCGTTGAATCAGAATGCGACAGCGAAGAGGTTCCTCTATCATCAGAGAGAATATGGACAGATCTAGGAGTAGCTACGATGTGTGAATGATTCTGCTTATTCGCATGCGACGAATTCGAAACGATTTTCCCGACACATGGGCCCTGTTAACCCAACTTACGTCGAAGTCCCCCTGATGAATAATTACATTTCTCGCCCTGATATATAATTTAGAAATTATCTGTACCTGATCGATTTAGAAGTCTTATACACTTTCTTGGAAAAGAAAACAAATCGCTATGCTGAGCAGGTTCTATATTTGCAACATGACCTAAGGCCCTATTCAAGTAAATTATCTCTCTGTATCTCCATTGCAGTGATATCGCAACATACATCCCGTGCGGGACCTCTGGATATGATATAACGCACAAGTCCAGTAATGGACCTTATAAATAAGTACTATTAGTACATTTCCAGTTCGTCGAGCTATTATGATATGCATGTATATCGAGTACATTTCTGTAGCTGACATTTCAGAGTTTCAACTC
Organism: Saccostrea echinata; assembly: GCF_033153115.1. NCBI lineage: Eukaryota > Metazoa > Mollusca > Bivalvia > Ostreida > Ostreidae > Saccostrea > Saccostrea echinata. The sequence goes on from NW_026889750.1 coordinate 41,198,072, forward strand.
ATGGCCGTAGGGACGGGGGGGACGGGAGGCCGTGCCCCCCCCCCCCATAATTTTGCCGATATATAGATCACTGTAGTAAACATAGATATACTATATGCTTGTGCCTCCTCAGTAAAAGCGTCTGATGACCTTTTTTTTTTTTTTTTTTTTTTTTTTTTTTTTTTTTTTGGCTTGTCAGGAAATTTTTGGTAGTGCCCCCTCAACTGTCAACTGAAAATGAAATGTATGGTTGTGCCCCCCCCCCCAAACTGAATTTTCTTCCTACGGGCCTGCTGAACTAGCGTTGCATTGATGAAAATGATTAACTTTGAACATTTTTACTCGGTTGTATATTTGCTTTAAAAAGAAATTTTAATTTCACACTGTATTGCAGGTTGAGTATACACTGTATTAAACAAATCATTACAAAAGTGAATGTGGCAAATTGAATGGTATATCAGTACTATATTGCACACAAAAATTGATATCAATACGCAAACCCCTGCTTGTGGACTGTTTTGCATGGTTTTCTCACTTAAAAGAGTTGCAGTTGACATCGTACTGCATGTGCTTTTTTTTTTTTAGCAGATTCTAAAAAAGGATACAACACGGCTGTTTTATTCTCTGTTTATACAATTCAAATGCAGAATTGTTCAAATACGTGTTTGGAGTGGCAAATTATTAACCTCAAAATTTTTTTAGATATCTTTAATGTCTATGCTTTCAAAATCTAATTAGTTCATTTTCACTCCAAAACACTATTATAAAAGTTTATTTTTTAGCCCAATGTATAGTCAAATGTTTCATTTTAAAAATAAATAAATGAATAAAAACATGACAAGTTTGTGGAATAAATAAATTTTGTAATCTCCTTGTTCTCCTGTCAGTATAGGGTGAATGACCCCAATGATATATCACAGGTATATGCACGTAGATCAAAATATAAAACACTGCACAAGCAATCAGCCGTTACGTAAATACGAGGAGGGGTGGAATTGCATTCAATCGGATGTAGATGTTGCTTTTACCCCACCTCTGTTAATTTTTTGATGAAATCCTGGCTTACGATTGGTTGAAGTCTGTCACGTGAAGGGGGTGTATTACTTATACCTAGTCGCTTGAAAATCAATACATGGTCGATACGGAGTTATCGTTCTTTTGTAACGTTAGAACAACTCGAGTTCACGCGATTTGCCGAGTGTCTGTTGACAATGTTACAGTAAACTAATGTAAGTAACGAAGATGGAACCTTTTTTCCTTTACTGAAAGTCTTCAAAACTTTCAGTACGTTATAACAGCACAAAACAATCTCAAAACAACATTACGTCACACAACGTGACGTCATAATAGGCATTGTATGAGTGATGAAACATATATAGAGTGAGGAAAACAATTCTACAAACCACAGACAATGCATAAATATTTTATCGGTGGGGTAAATTCGTTACATAGTTTTTAAGTGACAGGGTACGGGATGATACCTGGTTAGTAAATTTCATACCTGGCTCGGCTTCGCCTCGCCAGGTATGAAATTTACTAACCAGGTATCATCCCGTACCCTGTCACTAAAAAACTATGTAACTAATATTACCTCCCCCCCCCCCCCCCCGTGTTCTGAATATCGGCGTTTTTCATGTCGACATTCTCCAATTTTTGCTTTACCGATAGTATACAAGAATTAAACACCGTGTTAACAAACACACATGGTATTCTGGGTCTTTTTTGTGATATAATCTCCATGTTGTATCAAAATTTGTTCTCTATGCTTGGAAATCTCAAATGAAATACGGTTAAAACTAATATTCATCAGACCCGTTGTTAAAAATAATAAAGTGACTTCAGGCCCGTAGCAATGATTTAACAAAAATAGGGTGGGGGGGTTTCCCCTTCCAAAAATCTGACAAGCAAAAAAAAAAAAACAACAAAACAAAACAAAACAAAACAAAACAAAAAAAAAAAAACAAATCAAACCCCCCCCCCCCACACACACACAAACTAGCTAAAAAATTAAGGAGTTCAACTTCCCAAATTAATCCGACAAGTAAAAATAAAAATAAAAATTAAAAAAAACCCAGTGCCAGTGCTCGACCTTACAACAACAAAAGGTGTGTTGGGGGGGGGGATAGAGAGAGAGAGGCATCTAAAGTAAAAACTACTATAGCAAAATACTGTACTCAGAAAAAGTGGGGGGGGGGGGGCGCTTTCTACGGGCCAGGAATTTACATTAAAATAAAACAAATGAATAAATAACTGCTTTCTTCCTTTAAAAGTCACTACGAATAACTGCTTGCTTTAGTTTATAAAATATTCCATATAAATATTATGGTGAAAATTACATATACATTTGTAAATCTCTTTGTAAATGTTTATATGGAAACGGAACGTAAAATTAAACCAACATTCTAATAGACCATGACTGCATTGGTTTCTGATATAAAATTATAAGTTTTGAATTCGCATTTTTCTGGCAATTTCTCTAATAAAATAAAACATTGTTCGTATGTGTTTTTTTTTTTAAATTACAGCATGATTTTTACATGTCCCTGAGGTCATTCTTGTGTACAAGAAGATGAGTGGTGTCGCCATGCCCGAGAAATCATTGGAATTATTAGAAAAACCCCGATATCAAATTCAAAGTGATATGGACGAAAATTCTCATTTATTTACCCTCCGAGAATTTCGTGTATGTCAAATTTTGACTAATCTAATTTTCCTTCCGGTAAACTAAAAACCTGTTTCTACATGAATTTAACATAGATCTTATGTATAAAATATCGAATTACAAAATTAATGTTCATCAATTAAAATTACATGTACCTGTGATATTTTAAAACTACAATTTATCATCTTTCTTTTTAAGTGGTCTATATATTTTTCAGCTATAAGATTGTAATTTATAAGTTTTCTTATGTCCAGAATTATTTTTGTTTCAAAAACGTGTTAGAACATGTATATAGCCAATGTCTAGATGCATAATATTTAATTACCGGCAAATCATGGGGCTGCGCACAAAAATGAGCCCGATAAATTTTTACTTCCGCAAATTTAAACATCAGACCCGAAGGTTATTTATTTTTTTTTAAGTAAATATCGGCCCATTTGTCAGATTAATAGAAAGGCGTCAAACTAAGTAACTTGATGGTAGATCTTTTCCTAATTTTTGGATAAATTTATGTGATCGGAAATCCTATAATGAATCATTGAAAGTCAACATTAATGCCTAAATGAAATATTTACACAACCTCTGTAGAATTAATTTCAATAAACTTTAATTCGAATTTATGGGTCAAAGTTGTTTTGTTATGAAATTTTTCTTAGAAAAATATTTTTGGATAACTTTATCTTGGTTTTAGTTTAATTCTTGACGAAAAGGAAAAATCTGTGCGGAAAGCATAATCAAAATTAAAACGTGGTTAACTTCTTGCAAAGTTGGACTTTTTATAATTTTTTTTTTAGAACGCACCTAATCGTGAGAAATTGAATGCAGATGACGAATAAGATAAAATATATAAAATACTCTTATTGATCTATATGATATTATCATTTTACGAGTACTTGATCATGAGTTAACAAATTATCCATATTGATTTAAGGAATGAATTTAATAGCTACCCATTTTATACGGTATAAACTGGGTTGGGGTAGTTTACGCTTTATAAACCGCGAAGCGGTTTATAAAAAAGCGTAAACTGTTCCAACCCAGTTTATTCCGTATAAATTGGGTAGCTATTAAATTCATTCCTTATAATTTAATTTTCATTAATTTAGTGTAAGAAAAAAAAATGATTGACCATAAAAATGACTTCAATTTGTACAAAATTTGAATATAACGTCAGGCGGATCGATACGTTTTTGACGCAAGCCATTGTGACGTAGGCAACCCATTTTATACGATATAAAGTAAATTTTTTATCCAATCAAATACAGTGTTACAAACAGAATTAAATTATTAGGATTTCAAAGTTGAGTTGTATTTGTTTCCGATTTTGATAAATTCTTCATAATCGCTTATCGGTTTTATTTTATTAATATAAGATTAAGACAAAATGTATAAATAAAGAACTTCTTAATAGTTTTGTTGATAAAACAAATGAATACATTTCCTTGTACGCATTCCTATAGTGTATTAGACGCGCACTTAGCGTAATTCCGAAATATTTTTAAAAATCCCGCAAAATAAAGTCAAAGAAATTGTGACGTCGTTTTAATCTCGCAGTGACGTTATATTTTCTGTACACTGACGTCGCAGCCAGAGGGTTAACCCTCTTACTGCCAGAGGGGTCATATATGGGCTCTACCCACTGGCTGCCACAGGGGTCATATATGTCCCATCAAAAATATTTTATAAATTTTGATCGATTCAAAATTTCAGTTAATAAGTTATGTATTTATTCTTAAGCATTCATTTGCTTCAAGTGATAAAATTTGTATCTTGTCTGTGGGCATATATTGAAGTAGGATATAACTATTTTACTGAGATACATTGACGACGTCAAACTCGCACTGATGACGTCAAAAACGTCACAATAGGACTGTACAGGGCTATTCAAGACACTTTGCATATGGACTTGGCAAATTATAAACCTGATAAATAAAACAACCATTGAACTATCTTTTTATTCAAACTATAGATTCACTTTGTGATCTATAAGAGAATAAAATAAAACGAATATTACAAAGAATTATGACTTCATAAATATCATAGATTAGTATATTTAAAGAGAAGGCTTGAAATCTTTGTTAGAAATAAAAAAAAATTCTATTGTGCAAAGTATGTCTTAGTATTGTCTTAATTTCTTTCATAGAAACACAAATAAAATTTAGGATGTTCCCTTTCGTGTTATTAAGGGGCTGACCATTTGATCCCGGGGGGGGGGGGTATCAGAATTTGGAATGAAACACTTTGCCTTTGAAAATTTTGTATATACATGTGATTTTAAATAATCTCTTCTCCACTGGGAATTATGGGAAGTTTTCTAAACTGTGCCTTAGAAATAAATATTCTGATATTCTGTCCTGCAAGGGTATTAAAATAAATAATCTGGCTCTAGAAAATCACCACCACGCCCCATCCCCTGGAAATTTTAGTTTTCAAAGGATAGTTTAATAAATATAATAAATAACGCGTTCATGACTGACTGAAATTTTGAATTAAGAATATATACAGGAAAATTAGATTATAAATATTTATCTGACTAGAAATAAATCTGAAAACGGTATTATGTCTATATTGTAAAAAAAAACATCTACTCTAATCCTTGCGTCGGAAGCAAAACATTAAAAAAAAGGAATGGGAATATTAGAAAATCATATAAGGAGTACTACAAGTGGATCATAGGACCTATGGACATCATTTTATTTTTTAAAAAGAAGGCAAATAGTTTATGTTTTCAAACAGTGCATTTTCAATAAATCATTGATTATCATGAAGATAAAGGAAAAAAAAACTTTTTTGCTTGCATTAACTATGGTTACATATTGATGAATCCGTTTCTGTGGAACACTTCTGATTTCTTTCGCTCCGATATATGTTTTTAAGCACCAGAAAGCGTTCGTACTTTGTGTATGCATATACCTCTGTAATTTTCCTTAGTAGTACAAGCCACAAAATAAAGACAATGTTAGCGGGATTTATATTTCCAGATTTTTATAAATTACAGTGGATTAGCTATTACATGTAAGCGTGGATGCCAAAGCATTCACATTAACACCCCTCCCCTTTAAAAATGAAAACAAAAGAAAGAAAGAAAAATACAAAATCTTTTGAAGTGAGAATGTATTCTAATAAATTTGTTTTACTATTCAAAAATAAATTCAAGATATTGCATTATCCACACACTGCACATTCCGGGACCCAATTTTACAGTCATAAATATTGTCAATTTCTGTTGAGCACCCCCCCCCCCCTACCCGCTGGGGGCGGGGGGTGGGTGGGTTAATGCCGCTCCAGACGCCTTTGCTTGAGACAGAAAAGCATCCAAATTATATTTGCCCAGCTATGCCACTGAAATAAATATCTAAAACATTGTTCATGTTCTTTATCCTTAAGCTGTACAGTCAAGTATTCTTGAAAATTTTCGTTATTTGCTACCGACCCTGATATCGAAATTTCCATCAATAAGAGAAGGAGAAAGTTGGAGGACAGATTGCTAATAACACACATACTAAGTATTGTTGGACACTGTCATATAATGTTGTAAATTTTGGATTTTTCATGAAATATTTTCATGGGAGGACTATCAAATAGAAACTCCTTGTCAAGCTGAAAAGTTATCATATAGACGTTATTCATGTTATCATTGAGCCCAAGCATAGAGTGGAGCGTATACTTACTATGTTTTACATAGTTTAATACATATATATTGGCAAAATTATTGGAAGTGTACGGTCCCCTCATGCCTGCCCTTTCGGTTCCTACGGCCATAAAATAGATAAACTCCATATTCACCTTTACATGAAACAATTTTCCGAATAACTGAATGTTCCGAAAATAAAATTCATTAGCGTTTAGAACTTCTTTAGTTATATTCAGGTTAACGTAGTGCTAAAATGTTACTGGTGTATATTAAAGTACTTTGCACTTCGAATTAAATTTCATGCACAAAGCAAAAGAAGAGTTAGATTTTGTAAATGTTTTGCATGATTACATTACATGTATTTACCCTTCCCCTTACAAATATTAGTTTAAACATTAAAAAAAGTAATAATGGCGGATCTAGAGAGGGGGTTATGGGGTTGCACCCCCCTTTTGGATTTGCTAAAAAAACAAAGACAAGGATGGAAAGAGAGAGAGAGAGGAGAGTCCCGATCGAATATTTGTTTCTTTATTTTTCCAAAAACCGTTTTGCTTTCGTCTAGTTTTATCACATACTTTTACGTGATGTGATATGCTTTACCGGTTTTAAGTCAACATCATAAACGTGATATTTTGAATGATCAATTCATGGATTATTTACGTGAAACGATATGGACATTGGCATCTAATTATAATTTATAATACATGTATTTAAAATATGTGAGTGTTTCTCCGAGTTTATCGAGTTTGAATATCCAAAATACCTGCAGTTGCCATGGAACTAAAACTGGTTCATTATTTCGAAAAATTTGAAAATTTGGCACAATTTTAAAAGAGTATTCCCCGTTTTCAAATCCAATATAACACCGCTGTGGTCGAAGGGACATACTTAATATGTTTCAGCATGTAAAAGCAGTGTTTCTTGTATTGTTTGTTTTTATTTTCGGCTTTTTTCCTTTTTTTCCCTTTGAAGAACTACTAGATTCAAATAATCACAAAATAGGATGTGGTAGCGAGGTAGATATTTACTTACAATAACACAAATTTAGAATTTTCTCACACACTCTTTCTAAAACTGATCGATCTACTAGATAAAATACTGGGCTTTTAAAGGTGGACTCATTTACACTTAAAAATGAAATTTAGTATTAGTATTTAGTATTTCAGTTTTATTTTAATTTTACATATATCTAATCAGTTTCTTTATTATAAAAAGTGTTCTTATTAATTGATAGTATCAGACCCATAGAACGCAGAGGGGAGGGGAGCACTTTTTTCGGAGTGTAGTATTATTCTATAGTAAATTTCCTTTCAAATGCTGGTTGCCCCCCCCCCCCCCTTCTGTCGCTGTAAGGTGGAGAACTGGCATATTCTAGGATTTGGACAGTTAATTAGGTGTTTTGGGGGGTCAAATATTTTGACCTCCCTCCACTTTTGAAACCGTTGCTACTAGCCTGAGTATATATATTAAGTTGTCGTTTAACTATGTGAAGGTACGGTATAACAGCTCTTATTTACTTATTTACTCCTCACCCCCCTTGAAAAAATTCTAGATCCGCGCCTGAGTAATGGTAATAAACGTAAGAGTTAGCTTAATATTTTTTGTATCCCACATCGTATAGATTGTAAAGAAAACATGCATTTATTTAGTCTAAAAACCTCTTTTCTAGGTGAAGACTGGGGCTTACTTAGATAACGTTTCCTTAGCAAAAGGTTTCCATAAAATAGTGTTGAATTTATAATTAATACACTTTTTATTTTTACTACTCATTCTTTCCTCTGAATTAGACATTTATAAGTAGTAATTTTGAACAGCGTAAAAGTAAAAAAAAAAAAAAAACAATCTGTTCCTTGTTATGTTAAAAACTTTCATATTTTTCATACTCATTTACATTATGAAATTTTACCTTTGCCAAATTACGCGGATTTTTTAATGACTGTGACGTAATACTAGCAAGGGAGCTGACGTCATTAACGAATATGAAATGTCCCTGTGTTCGTTATTTGAAAATTAGTAAAATCATTACAATAAAAATTATCTTTGGGATGTTGCTTATCATTAAAAGAATATTCAATACATTCTGATACTTGTAACCAAAAGTTCTGGCGTATCAACTGCTGTTCTGGCAGTAAGAGGGTTCAAAGAAATTTTAAAACTTCGTAATTGGAATTATAAGAATTAAACGTTCTTTTTGAAAATTTTATCGATGTGTAAACTCTTGACATTTTACTCACAAACTAAATAAAAGTGAGAAGCACTTTTATGTTAAGTTTGTGAGTAAAATGTCAAGAGTTTACACATTGATAAAAGGATGACTGCACTACACGCCTGTTTTTGGGTCCTTTTCGGTTGCTTCTGTTGCTTTTATATCTAAACCTTATTTCACTTTTGTATGTTTATGAAAGAATCCTGTCAATTTGGAACCAAATTTAAATCTTAAAATGATTTTAGACTGTGATACAATAAAATGATTCAATGTTTTTTGTCCTTACTGCTTTCCAAATATAGTGAATTTACACTTACCTGCCCTTGACTGAACATTAGATATGCAAGAGAGGTGGAGCTAACATTGTAAGAATTGGTCTGAAATTAGACTTGATAAATAACAATGACATGTTTGGAAAAAAGAACGTGATCACTCTTTCCAATCTCCCTCTCCATTCTGTATGGCACAAATACACTTCTGACAAAAGTTTCAAAACGAAATTAACAATATGAGCACGTTAATGTGATTAAAGCAGATTTTATATTGTAAGCTACCCAAGGGGTGGCTAGTATTTCTGAATCCTCAGCATGTATACAGGTCATTGCTTCATCATCTAAATAAATCATCTATTTACCAGGATGCACCAATTTAATTTGTTCTCATGTAAAATAGACCAGGCTCCTCTCTCTGTAGATACTTGGTGGAATAATACTTAAGATGATGATCAGTCATACTTATCATTTATTGTACGTACAGCATCCCATTATCATAACAATAGTGGCAATACACAAATAACAACATAAGAAAACATGGCTGATTCTTCAGAAACACAAGTTTAGGTCGTCCAGTGTGGTAGGAGATTTCTAACTAGGCTAATTACGTGTAATTTACATTATAAGTATCTCACCGTCTTAGCTTTCTTCTTTATCTTTTTAAATGTTGCCGCCGTACAACTAGTTGAAATCTCTCGTAACGTAGTACGCGCTTGCTTATATAACCTCCTATCCCCTGTCACATGACACAAATTATCCAATGAAAATATGCCGTACGAACTATCAACCAATCAACAGCTTGTACGGGAAGCTGACTTCCCACACAAGTTCCCACACAGAACTACTTTTGCCACACAAGCTGCCGTACAATATCGTAACAAAAATAACAACGTAAAAATAACAACTGGAAACTGAATACATAACATAAACTTGACTAGACGAATAAATTAATACCTTCAATGTTTATAAAACATCCCTAGGCTGTACAATAGATACTGAACAATGTAGCGTATGAATATCGTAACTACCAACGATAGCGTAAACAAATGTAGTTCCGATTAAGCTGACTGATAATAAAGTTAATGCTGACAATAAAGGACTACTTATAGCCTCAAAATACACAACAACTCAAATTAAAATGTAGAATCTGATCCAATATTCATAACTTGAATCATAGATTACTATAGTAAATGTCACTAAACCGGAAGTGACGATCCGAGTAAAGTATGATGGCTACCAAAACATGAAATGTAAAATCCACCCTCTTATCCCTGATATTATAAATCCTACGACTTTACATGAAGCAGCAACAGGTAAAATATGATGATAATAGCTATTACTATAATCGTATCAAGATAAGCTGACATATTATTTTCAATAAAATCGTAAACGAACAACTTTTCTGGCAGGCACATGATGAACATAGATTTAACAAGTATGAAAACTGGACGACCGCATAATATTACGTATAAAATAAAGTGATATATTACAATATATTACACTCCCCACAACTTAATTATAAAATTCTCCTGAATTTGAAATTTTCATCACTCAACATAGCTTTAACAGTCTTTACAGATTTACAGTCTGATGGGAATGTTCTTAGAGTCTATAATGGCAAGAAGGTCATCAGTGGAGCGGTCCCTAAGAGCACAAGATCTCTCAAGCATCTTTACCCAGGTCGAATCCCCATTGTCTTCACTAACTATTGTCTTAAGTTGTTCATACATGTAGTACCGAGCCTTTCGAACAATTTGTTCCTCCTTTTTCCCAATCTTCTCTACTGTGCCCGGAAGTGCGAGGAAATTGAACTTATCTAGTAGGTCCACACGTTCGATACTGGAACTTCTTGTTGGGTCCATCTTCTGTTGAATGGTCATGGATGTGAATTCCCAAGATAAAAGCTTTCTATCAGGTGACATCCCCTGCCAGTCCTTTGGAGGCCATAAAATACTGAGATCTTTCAACTTCAGCGTAATCTGTTCTGTGCCCCAGTCCCTTCTTGCTGGAGGAAATAATGGCAAACATCCACGTTTTAGGAGGTTGAGGGCCCTTTCTGACATACTTGCTCTGGGTTTATTACTAGAAGAAGATTCTTTCACTGACTGCGAGGCTGGCTCAGATGGAGTTTCTGCTATGGCTGGTGCAGTGAGAGCAGGGGTTGGGCTTGAACATCTGATTTTCTTTGCGGGAGGACTGTTGTCATCTGCCTCTATCGTTGTATATATCATGTCAAGGTAGTTCTTGTCAAGGCCAGCAAATTTCAATAATCTGGACTGGAAGGTAGGTGAACTTAATTGCACCATCTTAGTCTGGTCAACCTGAGGGGCTTCATTCCTCTTCTGTACCGACATTTTCCTTGAGAGACTGGCTACTCCCTTAGCGTCTGTGAGGATGACATCTCTTATATTCATCTTAAAGATCTGTCTGCCCTGGCCTATAAACAAGCAAATTTTCCCCAACATCAGGGAGACGTGTAGTATCTCCATCTCTTCTATCTCAGGGGCAGAGGGCGTGTAGCATATAGTTGGTACATGTATGTCTAGGGCTTCTTCATCATAGTCAGGTTGAAATAGAGCTTCTGGGGTTGGGGCCTGTGTGTGTGTGATCTTTAACTTGTCCCATCCTCTCTGCCACTCATCCTTCTTTCTGGTTGTTCTTCTTGTGGTGGAAAGCCATTCCAAGACTAAAACTCTAGCATGGGTGGCAGAGGTACTCCCCCATTCTGTTCCGTTGACCAAGCGACTATATCCTTCTGGGTCCAGGCTGAACCACACACCATTATTTTCAGAAATCAAGTCAGATGGGTATTTGGCGAGCTGGTGAGGATGTGTTGACTTGATGTGGCTCCTGAGGTCTGTGACTCTTTTATATGTTCTTTCGTCAGGGCACCAAGGACAAACAACTCTCATAGTTCCATGCGTAGGCATCATATGGTTCTTGAGGTCTCTGTTGGAGGGAAAATTCAGGTGGCATATCCAGCACTCCATTACAATAGTCTAAAATCAAAGTAAATGGTTGTTAAAGGGGAGTTCATGCGTCATCTTACATCGTCTTATCTTCTAAAAGAGTTTCTTTGTTGTTTAAACTAAATAGGAAATCATAACATCAACACTTCTACTTCTGAAGTTAGCTACCACATGCACTAACATCTACATCTAAATCTCTAAGAGACTGGTTAGAACAAGACATCAAACATCTATAGGATTCAACGTGTGATGTGTACCAGGTAGTAGGTCCACGTCTATAATACTGTCTTATAAACGACTTGTTAACCATCTCTATCAACATCTTTGGGAGAAGAGTTCTGGGTGATCAGGCCAGCTCTATCCCAACCTCAATGGTGCACCAATCTCATATCTATCATCTACATAAACATCTAAGTATGACTTCTTAAAAGTAACTTGAAACATAGGAATACAAAACAACATCTGAAGAAACTTCTATGCTTTATTTAAAATTTTCTTAAACCAGTTAGGGAGGGTTTTTCCTTTGTAGGGCATTAATCTGTCAACATGATAAACTTTTGCTGGTTTCCGAAGTGTTCTTTGCACGAGGTAGTTCAAATCATCTATTCGTTTGGTGATGAGGTAAGGACCCTTCCATTTTGAAGTTAGTTTTGGACACACCCCAACTTTCCTGGTATCATCATACAACCAGACAGGTTGACCTCTTTCTAACAGTTGTTTCTTTGCTTTCTGATCATAGTGGCGTTTATTATATTCTGTGCTCTTCTTCAGATGTTCCCTGGCCAGGGCATGAACATCAATCAAAGTTCTTTGTAGCTCATCTATGTACTCGTTTGGTTCTATGCCATCATCTGTCTGACTGGGAGGTTTGCCAACAACTGCTTCTAAGGGAAGATTAACATTTCTGCCTAACATCATGAGATTTGGTGTGGTATTGATACTAGAGTGTATGGAAGCTCGGTATGCCATCATGACTTGAGGGAGATACTTGTCCCATATTTTCTGGTTGTGCTCACAGTACATAGTCAACATAGTAGCTAAGGTACGATTGAAGCGTTCCACACTGCCATTAGCTTGAGGTCGCATACTACTTGTCCTAGTTTTGTCAATATGGAGAAGTTCACACATTTCTTTAAAAGCTTTAGACTCAAAATTTCTTCCTTGATCAGAGTGGACTTGTAAAGGTGTACCAAACCGGCAGACTATTTCATTGACAAAAGTTGTAATAACAGTTTCAGCTTCTTGATCTGGGATAGCTATAGCTTCGGTCCATTTAGTGAAACAATCAATCATGACCAGAATGTATCTGTTACCTTTTGTAGACTCGGGAAGAGGTCCCAAAATATCTAGAGCTATCCTTTCCATTGGTTCTCCAACCATGTACTGTCCTAATGGTGCTCTGTTTTGTCTTTGGCTGGATTTACGAGCAGCACATAAATCACATTTTTTACAATATCTTGCAATTTCTTTTGACATTGATGGCCAGTAAAATGAATTTTTTATGCGGGACGTGGTCTTCTCAGCACCAAGGTGGGCTCCTGTGGGAACATCATGAAAGTAATGAATAACCTCTGATCTCTTCTGTTTTGGTACAACTAATTGTAATATGACCTTGTTTGTATCCACATCTTGGAACTCTCTGTATAACAGACCATTGATGACTTTAAGTCTATCCCATTGTCTCCATAAGGTTTTGAATGCCTCAGAATTGTGTGATATGACATCCCATTTTGGTCTTACAGAACCATCTGTCAAGGCTAATAAAAGCATGCCCATGGATTGGTCTTCCAGTTGCATCTGTTGAATTTCATCCACCCCCCATCCCTCTAGTATTACTTGGTTTCTGAATTGGCATTGGGTAATTTCTTTACTTCTGGTTGTCACTCTAATAGTTGGCATGGATTCAAGACCTTCACTTCCATTGGATTTTTCATCATCACTATTATCACTGTCATCTTTGTTTTGTTGTTGTCTTAGACATGGTTTGCAAGGATTTCTCGACAAGGCGTCTGCATTTTGATGACTTCGCCCTGGGCGGTGAGTAACTGTAAGGTCATAAGTTTCGATCTCTTGAAGCCATCGTACTGTTTGACCAGTGGGGTTCTTCAAGCTTCTGACCCAGCTGACAGTGTTGTTGTATAAATCAAGGAGGGGCTTTGCTATCTCTGCAAAATTCTTCACAAATCTTCTGTAGTAAGAACAAAGTCCCAGGAATGATCGGATTTGTCTTTCATTCTTTGGAATTGGCCAGTTTTTGACAGCAGATATTTTCTCAGTATCTGTCTGGATACCCTGTGAAGAAACTATGTGACCTAAGAATTTGACTTGCTTTTGGAAAAATATACATTTTGATGGCTTGAGTTTTAGATTTGCTTCTTGAAGTCTCGTAAAAATATTGGCTAAGCGCTGAAGGCCTTCTTCATAAGTTGAACTATAGGAAATTATGTCATCCATATAGACTAAGCATTCAGTCCACTGTAGACCTTTCAGTACATTCTCCATAAGTCGCTCAAATGTAGATGGTGCATTAACCAGACCAAATGGCATGACTCGAAATTGGAAAAGTCCTAATGTTGTTACAAATGCAGTTTTCTCTTTGTCCCTTTCAGACATTTCTATTTGCCAAAAACCTGAATTGAGGTCCATCGTTGAAAACCATTTGGCACCAGACAGAGAATCAAGGCATTCATCTATACGGGGCAATGGATAGGCATCTTTCACAGTTTTCGCATTCAACTGTCTGTAGTCGACACATGCTCTAGTGGCTCCATTTTGCTTAGCTACTAAAACTAGATTTGATGCCCAGGCACTGGTGGATGGTTCAATTACACCTTTCTCTAACATGTTCTGAACTTCTCTTCTTTCAATATCTCTTTTTGCTATAGGTTGTCTTCTTAGGGCTTGTCTGACAGGCTTTTCATTTTCTGTATCTATCTTGTGTTTTATTATACCAGTGCAGCCAAGATCATCTGGTGTCTTAGAGAATACATCTTTGTGCTGTAGGAGTAGTTTGAAGAAAGCGTCTTTCTGTTCTTGGTCTAAATTTATGGAACTTCTTTCAAACATGTCAAGGAGATGTTCTGGTAAATCTTTTTCAAGAGTTGTATTTTCCTTGGTATCCTTAAGAACTAAGACTCTCTGTGGTATGGTACCCTGATCCAGTAAATATGCATTTCTGCATTTACCAATTGTAGTTCTGGCTTGAAGTTTTACAGGTTCTTCTCCAAAGTTTACAATGTTTACATGTATCTGATCAGACTGGGTATCTATCAAACCATCCAGTACTTGTATGTCATCACTGAAGGTGTTAAGTTGCTCTAGGAAGCCTATGTCGGTGAGGTCACCATTTCTGGTCAAAGCTACTGGAACCCAGATACCACAATTTGCAGGTATGGAAACTGTTTTCTTGACCTCTACATTTGTAGCTGTTTGATCATTGGCAATCCAGCATTGAACAGTTGTCTTCTCAGTCTGAAGTGTTTTTGTTTTGTAGTTAATGTGATGACAATACTGCAAGAGGAAGTCTTGTCCGAGTATAGCAGTAAGATCCATGTCAACCACCAACAAGTCAACTGCATGTGGAACATCTTCTAGATAAATGTAAAATCTTCCAATACCATGGACCGACAATGTATGACCATTCAAATCTTGCACACCCATGTTTGAGGGTTGAAGATCAGGACACGACTCCTTCGGAATCTTCAGAAATTCCACATGTGACAAAAGTGATGCAGTAGAACCACTGTCTAGTAAAAAATTAACATCCACCCCACCCAATGTTCCAGTAATATGGAAACCATTATCTGAGATATTTTTCTCTTTATTTAAAACCACCCCCCTAGAGTCATCAGAACTAGGTCTTGGCTCCTCCACCAGCTGTCGACCTACAAGGCTGATGGTCTCCCATTTCCCTGTTGGTAATTTTGTCGCCTTAGTTCATCTTGATTTCTTCTCTGCCCAGGTCTTTGTTTGTCCAAATAAGGACAGTCTTTGATAAAATGCTTAGGTGAGCTGCAATGGAAACAGAGTTGAGGGGAAAGCTTCTTGTTAGCTCTTTCCAGGCGGTCCAGTCTGTTGCTGATTTCTTGAATTAGTGAAGATGAATCAGGAGAGTTGCTTCTAGACGCAGTAAAAGATGTTAACTTGTGGAACATTAAATTCCTCATCATTTGTTTTGACAGCTCTAGCATGTTGTTTCTTTTTGTCATAGTTTTCACCTAGGATGGCTTCATATCTGTCAATTATATCAGCAGCTTCTGAAATGCTCTGACAATCTTTATCAATACATCTGCACTTCATCTCTACAGTTACCAGCTTGTAAAGGTGATTTAAAGCTAAGATTTCTTGAGCTTGCTCATCTAAATTACAGTACGCTTTTTGAACCATCTGTCGGATATCATCACCTAGAGCAGCAGCACTCTCACCCTGTTGTCGTCTGCGTGATTCAAGCTTAGCTAACCATTTGTTCTGGTGTCTGGAATTTCCAAACCGCTGACTAAACTTGTTAATAAGGGCGTCAAAGGATCTTCTTTCAATCACAGATAAACTCATGTAAAATGTCCTGGCTTGGCCTCTCAAGCTTGCAGCAAGAAACAGTACTCTATCTCTCTCTGTCCACTGGCTTAGTTCTGCACAGTCATTGAAGTGTGAAATATACTCTTCCCAGCTTACAGTACCATCATAGGACTCTGGCTTCATCATGTAATTCACAGGTTGGATAGGGCCTGAAAACAGCTGAGGGGCAGGTCTACCAGAAAAACCACTATAGGTGCTTGGTGGTGGACCATGATTGTCTTCGTTTCTTTTGAGAGAAAATCTTTCATCATTGCTCGACTTCTGACGTTCATCATATGTGTCACCTTGACCACCATCATCAAACGTAACCGACTCAGGCACGCGCACCTCGACTTCGTGATCAACCGACTCACCGGATTCTGACATCTTAAATTCTTTTTTTTTCGTCGTCTTAAATAAGTAGTAATGAATCTATTGTTAAATCTATGTCATCTTATCTTCTAAGACTTTAATGTTGTTGTTAAACTACCACACTGGACGGCTCATGGGCTCGTATCAGGACACTAAAAAAATTTAGTATCCCACTTCTGACACCAGTTTGTAAGCTACCCAAGGGGTGGCTAGTATTTCTGAATCCTCAGCATGTATACAGGTCATTGCTTCATCATCTAAATAAATCATCTATTTACCAGGATGCACCAATTTAATTTGTTCTCATGTAAAATAGACCAGGCTCCTCTCTCTGTAGATACTTGGTGGAATAATACTTAAGATGATGATCAGTCATACTTATCATTTATTGTACGTACAGCATCCCATTATCATAACAATAGTGGCAATACACAAATAACAACATAAGAAAACATGGCTGATTCTTCAGAAACACAAGTTTAGGTCGTCCAGTGTGGTAGGAGATTTCTAACTAGGCTAATTACGTGTAATTTACATTATAAGTATCTCACCGTCTTAGCTTTCTTCTTTATCTTTTTAAATGTTGCCGCCGTACAACTAGTTGAAATCTCTCGTAACGTAGTACGCGCTTGCTTATATAACCTCCTATCCCCTGTCACATGACACAAATTATCCAATGAAAATATGCCGTACGAACTATCAACCAATCAACAGCTTGTACGGGAAGCTGAGTTCCCACACAAGTTCCCACACAGAACTACTTTTGCCACACAAGCTGCCGTACAATATCGTAACAAAAATAACAACGTAAAAATAACAACTGGAAATTGAATACATAACATAAACTTGACTAGACGAATAAATTAATACCTTCAATGTTTATAAAACATCCCTAGGCTGTACAATAGATACTGAACAATGTAGCGTATGAATATCGTAACTACCAACGATAGCGTAAACAAATGTAGTTCCGATTAAGCTGACTGATAATAAAGTTAATGCTGACAATAAAGGACTACTTATAGCCTCAAAATACACAACAACTCAAATTAAAATGTAGAATCTGATCCAATATTCATAACTTGAATCATAGATTACTATAGTAAATGTCACTAAACCGGAAGTGACGATCCGAGTAAAGTATGATGGCTACCAAAACATGAAATGTAAAATCCACCCTCTTATCCCTGATATTATAAATCCTACGACTTTACATGAAGCAGCAACAGGTAAAATATGATGATAATAGCTATTACTACAATCGTATCAAGATAAGCTGACATATTATTTTCAATAAAATCGTAAACGAACAACTTTTCTGGCAGGCACATGATGAACATAGATTTAACAAGTATGAAAACTGGACGACCGCATAATATTACGTATAAAATAAAGTGATATATTACAATATATTACAATATCAATGCCAGATGACTTAACGTGTTCGAACACAATGTCTTAGTTACATGCTACCTTACAAGTCACGTGACGGAATCTAGTATTCACAAAGTTACCTGAGGTAAGAAATCACGTGGTGAATTTTAATATTCAACAAGTCACAATCCTTGGTTACAACACAGAGAACGAATGTAAGAAGAAGCGGTTTTTTCTCTTTTTAACCATGAGCGCATATTTGTCTATTAATCTTCTTTTGACACATTGTTATTTATGCAAATATACAACTACTGTTAAACGTAGAACAATAGACAAACATGCGCTGACTATGTATAAAGTCAGTAAAAAAGTGGGCGTCCTCATTATCGAACGGAGATTCAAGAAATTTTGATGACCCCTGCCTTTGAAAACAGATTCAAACTTCGTAAATACACACTTTTATTAAACGTAATTACATAAAGTTGTAGATTGGATGTTGACCATTCTTGCAATGAAAAGAAAAATGCTTGTTTTGAAAGTTTATTTTGTCGCAAATTCCGCATGTCCTTAAGTGCAGTCATCCTTTTCAAAAAGAACGTTTAATCCTATATTGTCTAAAGGTGCGGTCACACGATGCGATTTTTCATTCGATTTTCATTCGACTTGCTCAGGTAAGTCGATTGGAGTCGATTGGTGGGGTGGTCACACGATACGATTTTACACTCGATTTACAAACGATTTTGACAAGAAATGAACAGGTACTTGTTGTTTTTTTTGTTTGTTTTTTTTTAGTTTGAAAAGTAGTTCTGATTTTAGTAATAAACCTAAAAAGCATCATTATGAAAATATTTTTTCCTTTCATTCTGTTTAATATTACGTCATTTGCCCCATTATGACGTTTATGTTGACGTAATCTACAGGTTATGTCTATCACTTTACAAGATAAGATAACATACCGCATTAAAAGAACTTGTCCGAAGTATCTGATGTTTTCCAGGGTTTTTAAACTGACTAGTTAAGGAAAACACGTTTTTTTTTTCTTTTCATTTCGGCATAAAAAGACTTTAAAAAAGAATCTGCACTAGACTTTCGCTTACAAGAAAGGTAAAATAGCTACGTCGCGAAAGTTAAACTTTTTTCCGTTGACCAGCAGTTGACGAAGCAATATTATTGAAAACATTTGATATATTGCTTTTTTATTTTCACAGATTACTATAGGTGAAATATTTACAGCCCAATGATTACTATGTGTATATGTAAAATGCGTGACTGGGTACACAGTAAATCAAATTCATCAGACGCTCCAATAATTAAGTTAATCAAAATTTTAATAAAGGTAACTTTTGGTAGGTAAGTAAAGAATGTTACCATATTACCTTCCTAAAAAAATAAGAAAATAAATAAAAAATCAGACTTAAAAAATTCCCTGATGATATGTAAACTAATCTTTAATTTTTAAAAAGAATTTAATGTTGATTTTTTTTTTTGGGGGGGGGGGGGTGTTTTCAGACTCTCCCTTTTATTCATTCAAACCAAAGTACATAAGTTACAAAATTAATAACATACAAACATATATACAGTAGTTAGAGGTACACGTACAATGCTACATCACGTCGAAATGAAAAGAAATAAGGAAGATAATTCAAGGAGAAAAGACAGCAACGTAATTTCTCCTAATAAACATAAATAGTTTTTTTCAGTCATTTTTTTTTTTTGGTTAGTAGTTCCGTATATAAGGAGAGTAGGGACGTTAACAGAGGCTCTTACTTGTAGGAGTAAAAATTGAAAACCTAATCTAGTTAATCACTTCATTTAGTATTTTTGTGTGAGTTCTATACAATTAAAATCTACCATTTTAAATTAT
The DNA here is from genome assembly GCF_033153115.1 of Saccostrea echinata. Lineage (NCBI taxonomy): Eukaryota > Metazoa > Mollusca > Bivalvia > Ostreida > Ostreidae > Saccostrea > Saccostrea echinata. The sequence continues at coordinate 41,217,958 of NW_026889750.1, forward strand.
TCTACACGTGTTATAGCTCATGTTATCCCTCTTTTTAAAAAGGATGATCCCTCTTTGGTGTCTAATTATAGACCTGTGTCGCTATTATCTTGTGTTAGTAAAATTATGGAAAGAATTATTTTTAAACATGTGTACAATTATTTCCATAGCAATAATCTGTTTTATCGATATCAAGCCGGTTTTCTACCCGGTCATTCTACTGTGTACCAATTACTTGCATTCTACTGTGTACCAATTACTAGAAACCTATCATAACATTGTACAAAACATTGATGAAGGTAAATCATGTTGTATGGTTTTTTGTGATCTTTCAAAAGATTTTGACAGGGTGTGGCACAAAGGTCTTATTTTTAAATTACAAACTTTATGGTATATCTGGTGATCTCCTTCAGTGGTTCTCTAGTTATTTAAGTCATAGGTCACAAAGAGTTATGTATAAGGATTTGTTATCGTCAAAACTTGATATATTTACAGGTGTTCCCCAGGGCTCTGTCTTGGGGCCACTTTTATTTCTGATTTATGTAAACGATGTGGCTGAAAATATGTTGTCAATGTGTAGATTGTTTGCTGATGACAATTCGCTTCAACAATCTTCATACAATATTTTAGACATTGAATATAAGTTAAACCACGATTTACATATTTTGGAATTATGGTCAAATAAGTGGCTTCTAAAATTTAACCCATCTAAAACTAAGGTTATTTTTTTTCAACACGAAAACTACTTCTGTTACGCCTAAAATATTTTTTAAAGGTGACAGACTGGAATGTGTTCCAGTCCATCGACACTTGGGTCTACTTTTGTCACAAAACCTCAGCTGGTCTACATATATTGACGGTATTGTAAACAATGCTTATAAGAAACTTGGGCTTTTGAAAAAACTTAAGTACAAACTGAGTAGAAGTAACCTTTGGAAATTGTACACTACCTTTATTAGACCTACGCTTGAATACACTTCTATTGTTTGGGATGGCTGCTCTAAACACGATGCTGATAAGCTTGAAAAAGTGCAACTAGCTGCCGCTAGAATTGTCACAGGGCTTCCTATTTTTGTATCTTCAGAAACACTCTACTTAGAAACTGGGTGGGAAACTTTAAAATCCAGGCGCTATATTGCAAAAATGACTACTATGTTCAAAATTCATAAAGGGGGTGTTCCTGAGTATTTGAGTAATATTGTCCCGAACACGCATGAAAATGTATCAAAATATAATACCCGTAATAAAGAACAGTTTATTGTCCCAAGATGTAGATTAGAAGTATACAAAAGGTCCTTTGTACCAGATGCTGTGAAGCAGTGGAATTTATTAAAAGTAGAAGCGAGAGAAGCCATCTCAATTAATTCATTCCGTAAAAACGTAATACATGTACTATTACAAAAGTCAGCAATCCACCAACATATTTTTCTTTTGGTAAACGCTATACAAACATAATTCATACCAAACTAAGACACAACTGTTTACTTAATTATGATCTTTATAAACGAAATATTATCGATAATCCTTTTTGTTCATGTGGTACAATGTAAATACGAAGATGTTTATCATTTCTTTTTTGCATGTAGAAATTATCCAAATGCTAGAAATAAGCTTTTTAACCGCCTGTTTTTGAGTTGGTCAATATTGACACAAATTTGTTACTTTGGGGTGACACAGATTTGCCTCTACAAACTAATCGCACAATATTTGCTGCTGTCCATAAATTTATTGATGAAACCTGTAGATTTTAAATTGCTATGTTATTGAGCAGAACTTTCAATCATGTTACTTGTTAAATTAATATTTCTATGCATTTTTTTTTCTTTGCATGACAATTGTTATATTTAAGGAGAGGAACCAGTAAGTTGTAAGAACTTGCTTCCGATCCATTTGCTTATGTCAATAAAATATGTTCAAAACAAAAAAAAAACCCATTTGTACCCAGTAATTGCAGTTTACTGGGTATCCTTAAAAATTTGTCAATTAATAATTTATACGTTCATTATAGATGACAAAAATAACGACCATACATTTCGCGTCGCGGGAAATGTCATTGTGACGTCACGATTTTCACTGGAAAGTCGATTGAAAATCGGACGCCATCCGGTTTCCAATCGACTTTCAGATTTTGCTTTCGACTTTCGACTCGGCTGGTCACACGGTACGATTTTAGTCGAAAGCAAATCGAATGGAAAAATCGGATGGAAAATCGAATGAAAAATCGCATCGTGTGACCGCACCTTAATACATACTTGGTACCCATATGAGATAGCCAGTACACATTATGACGCCATTGTTCTTTACTACACAAGATTATAATGGACATCAACAAAAATGCTTCGGCGCAAGGGCATGCTCTATTTTATTTAACTGAATCAAGGTGTATTAAGAAGCAATATATTCCAAAATTTGCTGGTATTGTTGCACAAATATCAACAGCTCAGTTGTATAATTTCTATTCGTGAAGTTTTTAGTTGAATAAGGGTAAAAATGTACCGTCCGGTATAAGTTTCTTCAAATTTCAATCAAATGAGAAAATGACAAGGATTGGTGCAGCAGTTTTATTAATCTATAGAATATTCTTCTTAGAATTATACAATTTTTATATAAAAATAAGCAGGGTAACCCCTTTGCGCCGAAGCTGTTTTGTTGATGTGATTTATTACCTCAGTAGGTTAGATCAGTGACGTCATAATGACGTCATAATGTGTACTGGCCATACCTATCGTCAATCTCCTATGCAGAGTTGTCGTTCGTTCCTCTCTCAGACACCTCTGCAATGGGCTCACGTCAAGATTTTTGACATAACGTAAAAAACATAACATTTCAAGGATTATTTCAAATTAAACTAATAATTTTACATCTATTTAGTAAATATCTATCTTTATGGACTATCATTAGCTCGGACATTTAATTATAATGAATGGAAACAAACGCACTATTTCTCGTGCTTAACACCGTAACACCGTGATATACGCGAGCCAACGACAGAGGTGAATGTATGAGGCGATGGCAGAGAGTGACCTATCGTGGGTACCAAGTATGCATAAGAAAATAAATCAAAACTTTCTCTGAATAATAAATATACCTCTTATGCGTTTCTATTAGCTTATTTGAATAGAAACGCCTATATCTAGCCTTAACTTGCATGCGTAAACATAAAATGTTTTATTAAAGTCACGTATACATAATTCAAATAGCAGATGACTTCGTTAGGATGAATCATCATTTTTTTTCACATGAATCGTACTTTAATACAAAAATATAATATAATTTGTGATACACTTATGCCCCCGACAGATAATTGGAATTTTTCTAAGTCCAAGGGACATAACTCTGTCAAAAATTGCTCGATCGTACCCAGAACAAAACTTGACCTAGATATTCTTATGATATATCTGACAGGTACATGTATATCAAATTTCATTTCAGTATGTGCAACCTCTGCGAAGAAAGTAAACGGGAAATTGAAAATAAAAATTGCTCGATCATACTCAAAACAGAACTTGAACTAGATATTCTTACGATAAATCTGTATACCAAATTTCATTACAGTACGTGCAACCTCTGCGAAGAAATTGAACAGAAACTGTTGGTGGACCTACAGACAGACCGACCGACCAACAAACAGCAGAAAAGCAACATGCCCTTCCTTCTTCGAAGGGGGCAATAAAATGTTACAGTGAAATATGTGGAGATAACGAACAGTATTCAAGCTCAAAAGTCCAGTAAACATTACAAAATAGGTGCAGAGCAAACACGGACCTCCAAAACATCAGAGGTGGGATCAGGTGCCATGGAGTGAGCATCCCCTGCCGCCGGTCACACCCGCCGTGTGCTCCTTGTCATGATCAGGAAATAACGGAAAAATCCGTCGACAATTCAGTGTGTAAATAATGGTCTAACAATTGGTATGAAAAACGTCAGTCAGCATTTGACTCAATGATAAATTGTATTTGCTGACAAGGTCATTGTATCGACCATAGAACTTACGAAATGATTACTTTAAACGAGACTGCTGATATTCTTGTTTCATCAACTTGTTTGTCAATAATTTACCTCGTTTTAGAAATTGTACATGCTTAGAGCATGCTCTTGCGTATCGAATCAACTGTGAGATATAAACCCCGTATGCAGGTGATGAAGGTATATTGCTGCATAAGTAAGGGAAGTTGACGATTGAAAAGTTAAAGTCATCACGTTTATCATAAAGCTTGGTTGTTAGATTACCATTAACGTCTTTGTCAAGTAAAATATTCAGATATGAAACAGATGTGTCAAACTCTGTAGTATCTTTTATCTCAAGCTCACTGGGATATATCGTATCGACATAAGAATGGAAATAACCATTGTATATTGACAATACGTCGTCGATATATCTAAATGTCGAGTTGAAGTTTCATTCATTTCAAAGTAACTTTCCTGCGTTACTTAGTAAGGCAGAAAGTTTATCAGCGGTTGTGGAGTACCCTGTGTGTCTGGCATAGCCAAAATACCAGAGTTTTGAACAGGCATGAACACAATATTCCTCCTTTGCACTGACAGTACCATCCTTGTAACTCAGAATCAGTGTACTGTATGCAAACTTAAGGTTGTATTGCTTACCAGTCAGTGGAATGATGGGACTGAACGCGGGCGTGGAGTAAGTCTTTGTATTAGAAAGATGAATTTTATAGATGTTTCTCTGAAAATGTCGATGCTTGTTTAATCTGATAGATACCAAACGTAATTTGTCTGAGATCTGTAAGGATAAGAACCAGAAAATCAAGCAATAGATCCTTGGCATCCATGAGTTTCCATTGTTTGGACCCGCTGTTGAATGTCATTGCACACAGCGTTTTTGGAGCGGCTTTTCCGTTGTGTTGGAAGCAATACGCATACTGCGGCCTAATTCATTATACCCGCCGTTATTGCTTTTCAAAGGAGGTTATTATTTGTTGAGTATAGCAGCTACGATGCCCACAAAATCGCCAATCGATGGAATTTTGGACTACATGAACAAGGTATCTCCATTTCCTTAAGCGACCGTTGGCTGCCTCAACATCCACCTTACCTTTGTCACACATATCGACAAGCTTGCTTCTTTTGTACTAAAGCTTTCTCAACGAATGGGGGCATCTCCGTTCTGAAACCACAGCTCTGAAGAAACTAGAGAGCATCCCGAAAACCGTTACCGACTATAAGCAGATATTTTTTCTCCATGAAATTCCCGGAATTGGACTTTACAATGTGCAAAGAGTCGTTATTCTTTTCATTCGCATAGTACGGCCCCATTACATCAATAATATAACGATTTGTGTTAGTAATTATAAAAGATTTAACTGGACTGAATATGTCAATCTTTGGAACTGATATTTTGAACTCTTGTATGGATATGTATGTGCCATCCAAAACGAGTATCACAGTATCTGAGATTGGGTCAGTAAACAGTTGTTTTGCAATGTCAGTGGTGTGTGTTCACGATTTCATTTCTTGATATATTGCATTCAAATGCACTGCACAACATCAACTACCGACTGGAGAAACAAAACTAAACTGTACGAAAAGTTCTGATCGTGCAGTGGTTGATAAATCTCCAAGTGTTGTCTTATTAAACAGACAAATAGCACATTTCCTATTAGATATTCCTAACGAAATGACTGGAAGCGAAATAATTGAATTTTGTTTTGGAACACCCTGTACATCTTTATCACCTAGCTGAGGTGTGTTCAGCAGAGCGAGCGCTCGCGAGAAAAAAACTGTCTTTATTCAATATGGCGAACGTTTCACTGAAATTCTATGATGATTTTAAAATTGTTGATTTTTAAAAGATTAATCGCTTACGGTTATTCCCGGAATGCATGATCGAAGGAGATTTCAATTTTAGATACTTTGTTTACCATTACGACAAACCGAAAGTTGATATGGCATGGGATGGTTGACTCGAGTACAAGATTATTAGAGACTTCGACAATCGGGCCGTTTTTTGTCTCTGTAAGTTTGAAAATAAATACAGAGTAACAAATAAGTGGTTCCCTTGTCTTATGTCATTATTGTCTGCTTCAGATACTTAATACCACCAACTGAGCAATGGCAAAATATTTTAAGGAAACGTTATTTTAGTGTTCGGACTGTGAAGTAATTTTTTTTTAGTTTGTATGATTGTCAGAATCATAACTGTCCAGCAAATTAATCGCCCTCAGAGAGACATTCTAATTCTAAAAAGATTTAGAATTAGAGGAGCACGAGGAAAATACTTTGTAAAATATGTGCAAATAAATTTTATAGTAGCATATCAGAGTATCCTTGCATTGAATCATTGACTATAGTTTTTGACAAAGTTAAACTGTATATAAGCCTAAATATGAGCACAGGATGTGCTACTTTTCATTTAATATTGGTTTTTAAAATTTTTTGAAGATTACCTTATTCATTGATCAAAATATGGACTGTTTAATTAACACCATGGGTCAGATCAGTTGTTTGGTTTGTGCAGTAAATCTAAAATAAATAATGTCCCACAAAATACATGATATGTATGTGTACAAAGTTAATGTTTCACAAATGTATCCATGTTAACAACCTTCTGCACTTTGTACAACTAAGTTAGTAATTACTATAAGCAGTAAGGAAGCAGACTTTTAAGAATGTTCACTCATCTGAAGTCTTTGTGTAATTAATAATGCACATACCAGACTCTTATTCTTTGGGGAGAAAAGTATTTATCTAACCTGGAAGTTTTTATGTTTCATAAACTATAGTAAAGAGGAGTCAGTTGCAGTATCAAGTAAGACAAGGTTGAGGGAAAGTGATGAAGATCTAGGTAATTCTTAACATCATCCTATTGATTCATCCTATTTATATGTAATCAAACAATATGTAGTTTCATTTCCAAGTTAATAATACATCATCCCTTATAAATGATATAAAATTATTCAAAGCATATTTTATAAACATTAACTTTTATATTATTTTACTCAAGGACTGTGAATCTTTTATAAATGTCTGTACATGTACATGTAGAGGTCTGCCTTAATTGATAAAATTAAATTTCAGATTCATCTGTAGCTCTTCCAGATGCTGATATCGATGTTCCATCAGGAAAGCAAGGAGGTGAAGTTTATGATTAAATGATTGAAATCATCAATGTCCTTCACATACTAATGTTTATTTTTTTTTTATTTTGTCAGCATTATGGTTGGTAAATTGATAAATATCTTCCTCGTGGCAGTGTCATTTAGCTGTTCATTTATGAATAATTCAATGTATCTGGAAAAGGTGCCTGTTGGGGCCTGAGAATATCTTAGTTGAAATTGTATCTGCTAATCTTTACAATTACGACATTTTAATTTCTGTTTGTCTAAATAATTATTTCTCATCCAACTACCCTAATTCTAAGTGTTGAAATCAAAAGACTGATAATAGGGAGATTTCCATTTTTATACCCCCGCTCCGAAGGAGAGGGGGTATACTGTTTTACCCTTGTGTGTCTGTAGGGATTAACTTTAAATTCATGGTTAGTAGGGTTAGTGGGGATGTTAATTCCTGGGTTAGAGTAAACTTGGTATTAAAGTGTACAGATACTGTACAAAGTAACAATTCAGCGATACATCGACCGTATTGATCGCAAGGGCCCACAATACACATATCATATTTGCATGTACCTATTGTTATACAGCACAATTTAATTTTCATTGTCTTTTTTTGAAAATCTTCCTGCAACATAACAAATTTTAATGTTCCAATATGACTAAATACAAGGTAGCAAAGAAAAAATACAATGTTAATACTTAGCTCAACCTATAATTAACTTTGGTTAGGGGTGTAAAGATATTCTTTTTATATTTTCAGTATCTGTGGAGGTAAGCAAACAAGAATATGTTATGGTATCAGTGAATTCAATTGTTGACAACTGTATCATTATACATGTATTGCATAGCACGTCATGATATGTATCGTATCGTTTGGTAGCTTGCGATACTCAGGCATATTACAGGGCTATATCAATTGTTATGTCATCTAATATATCCATCTACATCAACAATAAAGTATGAACTGAACCCATTGTGGCTGTGTCCACTATTACATAAACAGGTTCTACTGGCTCTGGAAATTATAATCTCTTCAAATTTTGTGAAAGAAATAATGACCGAATTTTTATATAACAGGAAATCAAAGACAAAAATGAAAAATATAAAATTTAATAATATTATGTCATGTACATGTGAATTTAATATCTAAGTCTGCACATGAAATATATATTCCTATGTGAGATTTTAAAAATAAATCACATATGATTCTGTATCTGGGCCTAATTCTTGTTGGGTTAATGAGACACAACTTTTAAGCTGAGCAAGTCAAAAAACATCTTAAGCATCTCATTCTATTATACACTTATCATATGAAAGATATAACAACAAATGATTAAATCACTAAATGGTGTTTACAGTTGAATACACAGTTCCATAGTAGTTCGCGACCTTATATTTTGACCAATGATATACGTCGAAAAATAAGCTCCGCCCACCATTACGTACCTCGGACAAGACTCGGACATAAGCGCCATGTTGTGTACGATTAGTACGGTGATGTTTACATTGTTTTCAACGTGAAAATAGATATATTCTGAAGAGAAAATGGTGAAACATTGTTCATTTGGAACGTGTAATTCGGACAGTCGGTATAAAGACAAGCTTAATGGTGCCAAGTTTATACCATTTCCCAAACCAAAGACGAACTTGCAGAAGTGTATGCGGTGGATTGCGTTATGTCATAGGCCACAGCATCAGCTAAATGTCAACAAAATAACAAAAGATACGTATATATGTACTAAGGTAAGGTATTTTGCTCTTTATATATGTATGCAGTCTTTTATGATTAATATATCGAAATTTGTAAACCAGCGGAGAAAGCGAACAGGCATATTTGTTCAATGAAAAATAAATATCGGCCTGTTGATTATAGCAAGTTATACATGTTGCTGTATTTGATTATTTTCAATCGTCAGTCATTAGATTAAATAATAAGCATTATATTAATGATGAACGTTATTTATATTATAAGTGCATGTATCATCGAAACATAGAATGGTTCTACAGTTAGAAGTACTTTTACAAGTAATATTTTTGTTTCTTAGCATTTCTTCAATATTGATGGGCCAACAGCAGAGTACCCAGACCCATGTGATGCAAAAACGGGGGAATTTAAGAAGGCAAGACATCTTCCATCCCGTCACCCTTTCAATGCATTTATTGGAAATGCTACTTCCAGTGACGTACTGTCAGTTAGGTAATATATGGATATAATATAGTTAATTACACATAGTTTGTTTGTTGTTTACGTCTCTCTCGAGAATTTTTCACTCATATGGAGATGCACCACTTGCCGGTGGAGAGCTGCAAATTTTGACCTATGCTCGGCACTTAGGGCCATTGAGCAGTGAGGGATCTTTTTCGTGCCAGCACCTACTGCAACACGGGACCTCGGTTTATATGGTCTCATCCGAAGGACCTGTTTCCATGTCCCACAGTGGGATTCGAACCCACAACGTAAGGATCACTCCTTATCTTGCGACTCTACAAGTGTTACCCCCAATGTTTTATTTTCTTATCTTGATCATAATGTAATGTTTATTGAAAGTTTTGAATACATTTTTTTGTAGTGAGGTCATTGAAGATATGGAGACCTGTACAACCGAGAGTGATGTTTATCTTCAGGAAACTGCCTGTCAAACAAGTGAACAGTGTAGGTTTGCGTCTCATAATTTCTAATTATAATATTTCAGCCTTGTTTATTGGTGAAGAACCTTACCAATCATTCTAATAGGTCAGAGGAAAAGCAGTGTATATTTGTAGCATTAATTTATTCCATTATGATAAATAAACACAGATATTTTACATATACTTTGACTATATCAGATTCTCAGCGATTTAACATATTCAGCACCATGCTGCAAGTAGAAATTTGAAAGCATCTCAAACATTCTGTTTTGAAAAATTAAATCCTCTTTTATATTTTTGAACAAAAATGTTCTTTCTAGTAAAAACAACGAATTTGCAGAAAGTAGCCCCTGACACCATCATTTGACCCTGTATTTGAAAAAAATAGTCATGGTTCTTCTTTAGTTCAAATTTTCCATCATTTTCTTGAAGCCGGAATTTTGGAATCTGTTGTACTGCTTCTGAGATAGTCATATCGCGTGCAGTAAATGGGCATTTCACTTCTAGGACACCAGTTTCCCCCTCAAAACACACCTTGCCATCTGGTGAGGCAGCTAGATAAGGAAAATCAGGGTTTATAACCAATCCACAATCATGAATATGCCTCTCCTGGAAGGATTCCAAATATTTTTTCTTAGCTGCATTTTCATTTCCTTTACCATAAGATGTGGCACTAGTAGAAAAGTGTTTATTTGAGGCTGGAAAAATATCCTTTAGAAAGACGTCATTTACAGCCTTTTTTCGTTTGCAGATTTTTCCGAACTGTGAGGCTGTTAGTCGTTCCTTTCTTTCTTTGAACCATGTTTCACAATTAGCTTGATCGACAGTCTCTTTTTCATTTTTCTCTGCATCTTGCATAGTTGTGGCAAACATTTTCACTATATTGCCATATTTTTCATTCACTGTAATATTTTTTACAATTTTTGGAAATTTTGTCTCCCCACATTTCCCAGCATCAACTTGAGGATGTTCTTTAAAATGCTGAAACTAATCAAATAAAATTTTATCATATATTTTCATATTTATGTATTTGAAGAAAATCTCTGCAAATAATGAAGGTTAGTTGTAAAGGTTTATTATGTTTTTTTTCCAGTATTTTCATCAATGGAGATGTTAGCAATGGCAACCAGAATACATCAGTTGGAGAAGGAAAATAGAGAACTATGTGAAGCTTTAGAAGCCTTGCAGTCTAATAACCAAAGCCTTAGAAGCACCTACACACAAACTGATATGCATGTTCAATTTCAATGTGGAGTCTGTGTCAAACTCAAAAATAAAAAAAATATTTCAGTATTATACAGGGATAACACATTTACGTTTTCTGATGCTGATATCTTTTTTGTTTCCAAATGGAACTTTTTCAGATGCTAACCCTGTTACTTATGATTCAAATAGGGAAGAGGTAAAGAGACTGCCTGTAGATCAACAAGTATTTTTGTTCCTATGCAGAATTAGGAAAGAACTTCAAGTTAAAGACTTGGCTTGTAGATTTAATTTGAAGATTCAAAGTGTGTCAACCATACTAAAAGGCATCTCCAAGTATATATATTTACGCATAGGATCACTCAGTTACTGGCCACATAGAGATACAATTATTCAGAACATGCCTTCTACATATAAAGAAGAATTTCCAAACTGTGTTGCTATTATTGATTGTACAGAAATAAAGATACAAAGGCCCTCATCACTATTATGCCAAAGTCAATGTTACAGTGAATATAAATCAGCAACCACGTTGAAATCCCTTGTGGTGTGTGACCCAAGAGGTTCTATTTTATTTGTGTCTGATTTATACTGTGGATCTATTTCAGACAATGAAATTTGTACCAAAAGTGGATTTTTTCAGTATCTAGAATCTCAGATGAGGCAAAGATATTTACATCCAGGGGACTCTATCATGGCAGATAAGGGGTTCAAAATAGAGGACCAGCTGGCTGAACTGGGACTAACACTGAATATCCCTCCGTTTGCTTCTAAAGCCCATTCCATGAGTGCAGCTGATGTGACTTTAACAAGAAAAATCGCTGCTCACAGAATACATGTTGAAAGAGCCATTAACCGAATCAAGTGCTTTAAACTGTTCAGCAAGAAAATTCCTGTCTCTTTGTTGCATAGTATAAATGAATATTGGGTGTGTGCTTCTCTTCTCACAAATTTTCAGGACACATTAGTGAAATTATCATAGTGTTCAACCACATTTGTACATGATTATTTATTATGTTTACCCCATATTCCCAATGGATACCACCCGACATTGGATATTTTTTTCACATCCCACTGCTGTGACATAAAACATTGATATTGATGTTTAAAATATGTGATAAAAAGAATCTCCCATGATTTGTGGTTGGGTGTGATTTTATCCAACAAGTGCTTTTTTATCCCCTCGCCTTGACTCGGGGATAAGAAACACACAACTTGTTGGATAAAAAATCATATCCAATCACAAATTATGGGAGATCCTACATTTATATGTATGCAATGTTAATGAATTTTAAAAAGTGAAAGTTGAATGAACTTTTTCAATTAAAAAAAATCAAAGATATTTTGAGAATTACTGAATTAAAGTCTTTGTTGATTTCATGTCCTCCAAAAGCCATCTTACATGATATTTAAGCATGGATCCTGTTTGTATATTTCCACAAATAGATGGCTCTAATTGAACATCCTCTTGCAGCAAATATGATAGTGGCAGTGACGGATCAACCTTAAGCTTTTTGATATCCTCAGGAAACATCAGGAATTCTACAAAGAGAAAAAAATTAAACTTTAGTTCAATAGTTGAAAAACCATAACATTCTGTCCTGTTATAAATAGTTGATTTATTGTGATTAATAGCTATATGAAATTGCATTGGGCGTTTACGTTTAATTTGGTTTGTCCACATAAACTGGTTTCTTCTTTCTTGGGGTTGGTTTGGGCTTTGAGAATACCATGGAGGATAAGGGTTCCGGTTGAATTTTAGTCCCCCTAGGCTTGTGCCATTGTTGAGGCAAACTTGTGCAGGGTAGCTCTGCAGGAACCTGATTCAGTCCAAGACGCTTATAATGCTGAATAGTGTATATCAATGCCGTTGTGTGAGCACATGTTCCAGAGAGTCTACAGTAAACATTGATCAATTTTTAATCAACTTACTCACGGTACGGAATAATTCGTAATATAAATTAGCCATGAAGGAAAAAAAATAACTCACCCTGCCTGACAAGAGCAATGACTATCGTCAATGACACACACATCATAGTTTATCGTCATATTTATCTTGTGGGGATCCTCGCTCTTTTTCATAGACCAGTAACATTTTGCCGTAATTTCTACGTTTTTATTGGTGGAAGTATACAATTTTACTGCATGGAGATAACCATTAATTATACCCCCTCTCCTTTGCACGGGATGTAACGACGACATTTTTAAAGTAATCTAGCGATATACTCGCAGGAATTATTCCTAGAGCGTTTGTATCAGCCGCCGTTTTTCATCTCTCTTTGTCCGAGTCTGCTTCGTTGCTATGATGTATCTATGGTGGGCGGAGCTAATGCTGCGGCTGTGGAACTGTGTATTGTGATCTGGTACTTGCACTCTGAACTATAAAATGTGGTTCTCTGTAGCTTTTTCAATTTAAACTAATCTATAATGCATTTAAAGATTTTTTCAACATGTTTCTTTTTTTTTTTTCATCTTTTAGTTTGCATTGTGTATCGATAAATCTTGTATTCATGCATCTTACTTAAAACACTGGACATGCCGGAGCTGGAGCCTTCCAAGGATGCCATTGTTTTGATGGAAGCAGACGATAAAGAGATATGACACACAAACCACTTATAAGTAACTGTATCTGTTACATATTTAACACAGAGACAAAAAGTGGTGAAAAGTTTGTCACTTCTCATTTCCATCACATCTTACAGCAAATAAAACCAAAACACGACTATGGCGCATAAAACGTTGCTTTATTCGATAATCTTGAGATATATATTCATAATCTTGTGATGTATATTCAAAATCTTGTGATGTATGTTCAAAATCTTGTGATGTGTATTCAAAATCTTGTGATGTATATTCATAATCTTGTGATGTATGTGCTATATCTTGTTATGTTTATTCAAAATCTTGTGATGTATGTTCTATAATCTTGTGATGTATATGCAATATCTTGTTATGTATATTCAAATTCTTGTGATGTATGTTCTATAATCTTGTGATGTATGTGCTATATCTTGTTATGTATATTCAAAATCTTGTGATGTATGTGCAATATCTTGTGATGTATATTCGAAATCTCGTGATGTATGTTCTATAATCTTGTGATGTATGTGCAATATCTTGTGATGTATATTCGATAATCTTGTGATGTATATGCAAAATCTTGTGATATATGTTCTATAATCTTGTGATGTATATTCGATAATCTTGTGATGTATGTGCAATAATTGCATTTTGGGTAATATGACGCAATAGTGTTCTAGTTAAGTAAGGACAATTTTCATTGGTTGGAAATAACGAAAGTAGCGGGATGATGCATACATAGATCAATTGGACTTTCATTTCTTTCGTTTTGATCGCCGAAATATTGCCGACTCGGCGTTAAACAATAATTATCAATCAGTCTTTCGTTTTGATACAAAGAAAAGAGACATAAGATATGGATTATATATGCAGGTATATCAGTGAGGAAGATATAAATGTAATTAACATGATAAATAGAGTGAAGTCCTCAACTGCAAATCATCGAAAATCTTTTTCTCTAAAGAAAAACAATAGCTGTTCATCAAGCTTTTTTCTTCTCCTGTAAAAGAGCTGATCGGTAGTCTAGTGATAATGAAAACACAAAAAAGATTATCTTCTTGTCATATTAATCAGGGTGATTTTTTCCAGATTTTATATTTGGAATATACTCATGATAAATTTGAAGAGTATATATAGAAGTTTAAGGCTTATGTAATTACAATGTCAACTATACTCTGTCTTTTGTATGTTTTTTTTTCAGTTCGCAGCTACTGTATACATCACTGTCATATGATTTTCTCAGTGTATTACACATGTAGTAGGACAGCTGATTAGGTTTGACATGAGATATGGTGATTGGTCACCTACAATCATGATTGCTAAAACTGATGTCCAACTTGATACAACCCAATGTTTAACCTAAGTGACCTAAACTTATCTCACAGATTTTTTGTAAGCCTTAGTCATTTTAAATATACAATGTACATGCGTGCTTTATTTGGAGAGTTGTAACTTGTTTGAAGAAGTCAGATAAAACCCCTGTTTTTTCCCTGTCAATTGAAAGCAAAATATCACTGTCTAAATCTTCTGCAGAGTTGTATCAGCTACAGCCTTGATAGATGCTACTAAAATGAAACAAGACATTCCATCACATATAGATATGCTTGCAATGGCTTACATCTCTTACATAAATCATCATACTGTGAAGGCTTTCACTTGTCTTTAACTCCAATTGGCTTCATAACATTTTGCTCAAAGCTAATACATGTATATCCTGGCTCAACATCAGATGTTTGTCATAGTCCTACATAGTGAGGTTCAAATTCTAAAAAAAAATCAGTGCAGGAGTCCTTAATTATCTTACATGTATCTGATGAAAGATTCATCATTCACTGAATCAGGACTGTGTCTAAATATACCAGTTTTTCTTTTATTCAGAGGTCAGTTCACTTAACTAAGAGGCTGCATTGTGCTTTAAAATTGCCAGTGCACATTACTGCCACGTGCCAATGAAAGGATCAAAAAATGAAATACTTCATTTTTGGTTTACTTTCACAGATATTTCAACCATGTTCATCTTGTTAACTTGCAAGTCCCTCTTTTGAAAGAAGTTGTATAATATAACTTCAATATCCTTTTGTCACTTGTTCAACTATTATATACATATACTTAAGTCTATGTTCTCCCAATGTTTCTTATGGAAGTTTTGTATTTTGTAGATTCTTTAAGAGTGAAATTGACCATTTTATGTGTTTTAAAAAAATCTTACATTCATCAGGTCGCCCGCGTGGCGCAGTGCTTAGAGCATCTGCTCTAGAGTCCCGAAGTAAGGAGTTGATCCTAATGTCGTGGGTTCGAATCCCACTGTAGGACGTGGAGGCCGGTCCTTCGGATGAGACCGTACAAACCGAGGTCCCGTGTCACAGTAGGTGCTGGTACGAAAAAGATCCCTCCCTGCTCAATGGCCCTAAGTGCGAAGCATAGGACAAAATTTGCAGCTCTCCATTGGCAAGTGGTGGCACCTCCATATGAGTAAAAAATACTCGAGGGGGACATTAAACAACATACAAACAAACACACTTATCAGTTGGACAGCAATTAATGGCAATGAGTACTTCACTTATTCCTTTGACAATATAAGTATTTTAAATACACAGGTTACTTGTTGCAATATTTAAATGATCACGTTTTACAAATGAATGATTAAAAATTAGACATTATGCAGAAAAGGCATTTTTACATGTCACAGAACTACACGTGTATGGAATTTACTACCAAATTTTGCATGTCCATGCACTAAAAAGGTACTGAATTGAATTTTTTTTTTTTGTACAAAATCTCCTTCACTTTATTTATCTCAGATTTACATTGACATATCTATTACTGAACAGAACAGAGACCAACATAGTTTGTCAAAGTTTCTAGTTTTCTCTTGGTGCTGGAATAAAGGTACTGTAGTAAAAATTTATAGCAGTGCAATATTTTTAGTACATTCCTTATCCTACACAATTCTTATCATAATGACACTGTTGATCAGGGTCCCAACCAAAAAGATGCAACATGTCTTGTTAAACATGTGTTGACCTTGAATCTGGTGGTAGTAGGCAAGGTCAGTTTTCAGATGTAATGAATCTTCCTCGTATTCTGAAATATGAAAATATAATTAACATTTATGTAAACTAAGGTAAATTTTTTACAGATAAATTTCGCCAAGTAGTCGGTGATAGCCCAAAGGAGCACTGGAGTAATAAGCCTTTTTATGATATTATAAACAATAACATGTACCTAAGTATAAGTCTTTCAGATAATTGACTGCATCTTCAGCTGTTAATAATGCAGCAGAATAGGTACACTTGACTTTCACAAACTTGGAAATTGCTGTCCTAGCATACAGAGTCTGGTAAGATACTTCACAGAGAGGAGGATGCAGAACTAAATTATGTGAAACACCTTAAGCACCCAAACAATTCATCGAGCCAAATTCCTGAAAAGTAAACCAAAATATTTCAATCATTGAAAACTAAAACCATGTCCATAGTACATGAATGCCCTGCCCAGTGTTCATTGTAATGCAACATGAAAAGAAATGTGCTTTGCTTCTTTGTTAAAGATAAGGTAAATGAGAGATATTGAGGTCAAGGTCACAGTGAAAGTTAAGTCAGAAAGATGTGACACAGTTGAATAGCTGTGACTAATTTGTGTTAGTGAACGAGGTATAAAGAAAATCTTGAGAATAGTTTCTTTCAAACTAATATTAAAACAAGACTATTAGTAAAGTCAAAATGTCATGGGGAAGGACAAGGTAAAAAATAATGGACAGAGTTGATAAGTTTTAACCAATAAGTTTTATTATATGTAATAAAGATAAAAATATCTTTAATGGTTTCTTTTAAATTGAGTTTTAAATAGTAGGGTCAAAAAGAACGTAAAAAACAGCTAGTCTGCAATTAATTAGTTTTTGCATAAAACAAAACAGTTTTATCTGATTTAATTCATTGATTTTTTCATAAACATTTAAATATATAACATTACACTAAAATTTAAATTTCATTGGATTTAGGACCCTCTATACACTAAAGGAAAAGATTTTTTGGACATTGAGAAAATTATAGTGTGTAAAGGTGTAAATGTTGAGCTTATCTATTACATGTTCAACATAGGGTACCTTGCATTTACCCCCAGGAAAAATGTTCAAAGAAAATGAAGTACTGATGAACAAAAATCACTGTTGTTTACTTTAATGGGTAAAATACCAGCAAATTAAAGTGTTCAATCTATTCATCTTAGCCTATTAAAATGTTATAAATGCTTTATTTGATCACAAATTAAGAAATAAAATGTACACGTCAATTTATTTTATTCTAGATCAAAGGACAGATTACTCTATCAGTCTATCTGCATAAAAATACCACAAATCAGAACTCTTTAGTGTGCAGTGTATAGAGGGCTCTTAAATTGTTTGTACATGGCTACACATACTTTTTCTACACAAGTTCAGACACCCATTTGCAGATGTGCACATGCATTACCTTTTTTCACTTAAAATTAAGCACAGCTTCAAAGTTGGAGATAGTTATCCTTTGTATCCTCATGACTCCCCCCATAAAATTTGTTCAATACCGTTTTGGTGCCTTTGCAGTATTTGGACAGAATCATTGCATAGTATAACCAGACAAATGGAGCATATGCTTCAGTAAATTTCAGACAAGTCAAGGATCCTCCGTCATAGGAGCAACAAGGATCTGGTGCTCATGTGACTCTGGCTGCTGAATCCAATCCAAAGCTGAAAATATTAATAACATTTAGTTGATGATGCCAATTAATATTTTAACTCTAAAACGTGTGGTTCATAATTTAAAAAAAGTATAAAAATTGGGAATGTTTGCAAATTAATGGTTCTAATGTGTTACTTTTCATTCACTATGATCCCCTGTTATGGACCATTCCTACCCCTAGAGGCAACAAGTTATTAAAACAGATTAGAATCTACACTACCTCAGGAAGCTTTCTATAAAGTTTCATTTTTCCCCCTAGTAAGTTGTTCTGTAGAAGAAGATTTTTAAAGACTTTTATCCCCAATTGAAAGGCCCCATCTTACCCTCCAGGGTCATGATTTGTACAGTTTAGAAATTTCAAAACCTCATCACAATACATGATATGCTTAGTTAAGCTTTCAGGTCAGGTGAGCTAAAATAAAAAAATAAATCATTCATACAATGTTCCAAATTTTAACAATAAACCTGACAAGCCTTGCCAATATCTTTCTAAGGAAAATCCTGTACTTATTATCAAATGGCATATCTAA
The DNA here is from genome assembly GCF_033153115.1 of Saccostrea echinata. Classification (NCBI taxonomy): domain Eukaryota; kingdom Metazoa; phylum Mollusca; class Bivalvia; order Ostreida; family Ostreidae; genus Saccostrea; species Saccostrea echinata. The sequence goes on from NW_026889750.1 coordinate 41,236,663, forward strand.
TGCTCTTTTATTATAATTTAAAATATACAGAATAATATAATTAGAGTGTTTCAAAGAAGTGTAACCTTTCCTATATTGCATCATTAAAAGTGTAAATAATCTTAAGATATGGTCAGCTGTTTATTTCCTACTAGCATTATAGTTCTTATTGCCTGCCAAGAAAAAAAAACATCCATGAATAGTAAAGTGTGTAAGACTTTGACAGAAATATATGAGTATTTAAATTTCTATGTGTGGTAACTGTACATAATCCAGCAAGTACAGTACTGTCATGAGCTCATAAACATGTATATAAATGCTAATTAATTATCGATACCCTACCTCTCAAAACTCAAAAGGCATACATGTATGTTGAATTATAAATGTCTGGAGTATTTTTTGCGAAGTAGGTCAAAGATCAAGGACATCTAGACTGTTCACATAATGTTGGTATTGACAACAATCAGTGCACATACTAAATAGCATAGACTTACCTCTTAAATATCAAAAGCCTAACCGGATACATTCATCATGAACTATTTAAAAAAAAGTAGTCAAAGGTCACATTCAATGGTCTCAAAGTTTGTAACTATGGTATTTTACAAAAGTCATTGTGCAATGCAAATAATTTGTGCAAAATATCAAATCCAATGTGTGACAGACAGACACCGGGTAAAGTGATCCCTAAGTGTCACTCTGCTTAGCAGGCGAGACAAAAATAGCAAGGATAATGTGTTTGTTTGTTGAAAAGTGATTGAAGGATCCTTAAAAGTAGAAATTTTTGTTCATTAATGTACTGTAATTTTTACCTGTATTTTAAAGGACTTGTTGGACATAACTTATGCACCATGGTTTTTGTGTTCCTTCTCATTGATGTCTTCAGATTTTAAGCCACCAACACTTTAGATATGTTTTACATACAAAGCATGCATTTATATCTGAAAATGAAAATAAAAACAAACTAGAGGTACTGTGAGCACTGAGCTCACAAACTGATACCCCTGCCTCCCATGTTATTATAATGACAAAGTTCATATTTTGCTATGGGAAACCTGAAATATGTGTCCGATCAAAAGGTAAAATAGGGGGTGCAAAATGGCACAATGTAACAAAGATTTTGTAAAAGTCTCATCAAATTTCATTCAGTGGTATAAGAGGAGATGCTGATAAGAAATGGGTACCCCAAAGTATATATTAATGGATTGTTGTACAGAAAGATGGACAGCTAGACGGACGGACAGACAGATGGACACCCCCATCACTAAACACCCCCCACTTTTCAAACGGGGAGTATAATAATTATAATTAATTTCATTAAAACAAATTAGTACAGAATACACAAGAATAATTAACTGATTCCGTTAATTTATACAGTTTCCATTTTACCTCTTAACTGATCGAGGAAAAAAAAATCAAATTAATTTCACTTTACAACAGTAGATGTTCTTTAAATTAGATATAAGTACTGTACATGGAAATCTTAATGCATATTTTATAATTACCCATACAAAAGAGGTGCAGAGGTTGTTTCAAAATGATGTCATATGAAGTTATCCAATGGGCATTCACAGCTAGTACAAGCAGATACAGCGTAACTAGAGTTGACTGGAAAAAAAATATATAAAAATCATGGTGAAAATTTGAAAGTAAAGACCTGCCTTGACCTACCCACCTCCGGGGGGAGGAGGGGGGGGGAATGAATTAAGAAATGAATGTAATAATTTTTTCTTTGACCAAAGTATCAAACAAAAATTTGGACAGAAAACGTCATCAATGCGCGAAGGATGAAAAAGTTTTCCATCCAAATTTTTGTTTAATACTTCTGTTAAAGAAAAAATATTAGGCTACATTCATTTCTTCGATGAAAAAGTCATGGAAAAGTAAATTTACAATTTATAAGGGCAGAGACATATAAAAACCAATATATGTCTCTGATAAGGGTTAATCTAAAATGCGAAATCATGTACGCGTACAATCACTTTCTCATAAAAAAATGTTTATGATCATGATTACCGTCTTCCTTGGAAGACGGTATACATAATTTTCGTACGACGTAACAATTTTTCAAGATTTTCAATCGTAAAAAAATATGACAAAACGAACAGTGGAAATTGGCAACAATTAATTCGAAATAACAAGCTAGTTTTTTTTATAGCAGTTAGCAAAAAGCGTTTCTTTATTTTCAATGTTAACAGAATTGATCTTTATTGCTTGCAAGCTTTACAGCTTGTACATTCTTTTTCCCTTTGTGTTGCACTGTTTTTCTAATCTCTTCAGCACTCGGCAACACCTCGGCCGAGGATTGCCGAATGATCTCTGCAGCAATGTCAAACTTTACGGAGACAGCCGAGCATCTGTTATTGTTTCACTTGGTTAGGGCTTATGTCAGAAAGAATTAAGAAGAAATACAAAGCCAAGAAGTTTTCAAGAATTATACAGCCTGATAGGTTTAGGTCAGTTTACTGTTTAATGTTGTTGCTCAAGACGGTAAGCTTTTTAAAAAAGCTCTACTTGTGTTTCCTTTTTTATCAAAAGTGCACTCCTATACGTACCTACCTACGGTGACTTTATACAACTTTCTTCTCATCTACGCCTGGATGGACATGCAGAATTTCCTCGTTGTACAAAAACTTTAGGACATGTTCACTGGTAACAGGATTCTCATATTTGCGCAAAAGTTATCGACTTTGTCAGTGTAAAATAAAGTTACAGTCCGCAAGCCCGGACTGAGGACTCTCCTTTTCACAGCGTTCTGGCGTCTATAGTTCTACTTTCACTTTGGAGACCAATGAAAAATGTCCTTACATAGGTTATCGAAATTAAGTCGAATATTACCCACAATGCAATTATTGCATATACATCACAAGATTATAGAACACACATCACAAGATTTTACATATACATCACAAGATTATTGAACATACATCACAAGATTATCGAACATACATCACAAGATTTTGAATATACATAACAAGATTTTGCACATACATCACAAGATTATAGAACATACATCACAAGATTTTGAATATACATCACAAGATATTGCACATACATCACAAGATTTTGAATATACATAACAAGATTTTGCACATACATCACAAGATTATAGAACATACATCACAAGATTTTGAATATACATCACAAGATATTGCACATACATCACAAGATTTTGAATATACATCACAAGATATTGCACATACATTACAAGATTTTGAATATACATCACAAGATTTTGAATATACATCACAAGATATTGAACATACATCACAAGATATTGAACATACAGTTAAAACTGCCATAGCGACCCACTGTATTAAGCGACTCACTGTCATATGTGACCGTAAAAATTCCTCCCAACGCTTTTCCCTATATATTATACCTGTCTTAAACGACCACCTGTCTTAGGCGACCAGCGACCGTGATTTTCCTGACAATTTTTTGTAATTTCAGACAATTTTACCTGGATTTAACGACTATAAAATTTCCGATTCCTACTTTCGATTTCGGTCGAGAATGCTACGTTTTTTGGTTCAAAACATCTACAGACACGCATTTATTTCATTTAATAATTATAAAATGCGAATTTTACGAATAAAACATTTCAAAATAAATATTTTTACTTACGTTTTGATATTTATTGAATAAACATTAAAATCTAATACATAAACATTCACGTTTTTCTCTTCAATGATCGAGTGCCATTTTGAAAATAGACGTTCGAGGTCGATCCCAATATCATTTCGTGCTGTAAGGGCCAAATGGAAATTCAGCTATAAAACCTGCCTGTTTAACTTTTAATTATCAAATAACTAATTCCTAGATGTTTATTTAAGTGAATTGTGTCACCAACGGGGAATGTAAACACACGCTAAGATAGCACCCATACCAGGTGATAATTGAAGCGATTGAAGTAACTGATGACAAACAGGCAATTAGACGCGGTAGTTCAATAATGGAAAAAAAAAATAATTAGGTTAAATAGATTTTTAGTCATAAATATAATTTAATATTTAATAATATATAATTTAATTTGTTACCAAGTGCATAACAAAAATCATGATACAGTTTTAATTCTTAGTAATGTGCAAAGCATACGAAGTTATATATGGGCTATCATGTAAAAAAAATATTATTAGAAACATCTTTGCAGCTTTTTTATACTGTATAAAAAAAATTAATATTTTCAAATGTTCACAATACATGCACATGTATTTCCCAATAATCAAATGACTCGTGTGTGGATCAAGCAAAATTTATTACTGAACTGGACAATTGTACCTTAAGTGTAAAAGCATTTAGAGTTGAGCAGTACCTATTAAAAAGCGGAAATAAACAGAATATGTTATAAAATACATGTCATTCCACATGCAGTGTAATATTTCCAGCATTGTTTATTTGAACACTGCGGAAAATAAGCAACCTGTGTATTAAGAGACCACCTGTCATATGTGACCTTTTTTCCTTTCTCCGTTGGAAGGTCTCTTAATACAGGTTTGACTGTACATCACAAGATTTTGAATATACATCACAAGATTTTGAATATACATCATAAGATTATCGAATAAAGCAACGTTTTACACGCCATACAACACCGATCTTGAGCTTTGTTTTGGTTGTGGTATTTTTATAATATTGAAACCTTTCAGGTGTTCAAATTCCGGAATGAGGATATACAGTAGTTAGACAGTTTTCATGAAAAATACAGCTTCTCATCCATCGATCGAAACATTCGACGCCATATTGGATTTGAGGCGAACTACCTAAGAAGCAAGTTCGCGAGCGATCGCGAACGCTCTGACGATCACCTCCGTTCAGAAGCGAGCGCTCGCTCTGCTGAACACACCTCTGGTGTGGTACATGTACTCACATTTATTACCTCAGTGACATTCCTCGCTGCTGTAGCAAAGTATAGAGACGTGTGCATAACTTACGTTTTGTTTTGCCCTTTATTTTTACACAAAACACAGCCATAGGACCTCGGAGCTGGCATGTTTGTTTTGGTCTCACAAAGCCGCATTTTCGACATTTTTCGATTAAAACGCTATACACTTATGAATTTCCTAACATAAATTTGTTTTTAAAAAGCAAACACGTATTTTAATGTAAGTGTTTTATAAAAAGGTATATGAAAAAAAGTTTCACGGGATTTGAATTCGCTCCACACCTGGCTTTTTGCGAAAATAAATAAACGCGTTCACCACTGCGCTATTCAGTCAGCACATATATTCCCTGCCTTAAAGAGGCTTAAGCAAATGGCATTTTTTCGAGTTTTCTTTTCCTGTATGAAATTATATAAAATAATTTGAAAAGACATCATTCTACTTGTTTTTGTTATGTTATGAATATTGACGCTAATTATGTAGTGTTGAGAATGCCACAACTTGACTTACTGAAAGTCCAACGATGATTGATTGTATATTGTTTTACGCCCCGTTCGAGAATTGTTCCTCACATAGAGACGTCACTATATACCAGTAAAGGGCTTCAAATTTAGACTTAACTCGCCACTCAGGGCCATTTAGCAGTGAGGGTTCTTTATCGTGCCATCGCCTGCCGTGACACGGGTCCTCGCTTTTAAAGGTCTCATCCGAAAGACCCGAAAAAGGTCTCAGCCGAAAGACCCGCAACTTTTCACTTCATAGTGCCGTGCGCATGGCGAAGGAATAGTTCCTACCTTTTTCTTTTATAAACTAAGGTGAGCCGCTATTCGAACACACGACCTCCCGATGGGTCAGATTCCAAAGTTGAGGTCAATGATTGTATGTTGTTTTACAATTGTCGTTTGAGAATTTTTCATTGATAGAGAGACGTCCGCATATACCGGTAAAAGGCTTCAAATTTAGACCTTTACTTGGCACTCAGGGCCATTGAGCTGTGAGGGTTTTTTCCGACGCCTACTATGACACGGGGCCTCGGTTTTTAAGGTCTCATCTGAAAGACTCGCAACTTTCACTTCAAAGTGGCGAACGCTTAGCGAAGGAACAGCTGCTACCTATTTTTTATCGACTTAGGTTAGTCGTGGCCGTGATCCGATTACGGAGCGTGCGCTCTACCGACAAAGCTACCATGAGGATCCGGTATCCATTGATAAGTTAGTGATAATAATTAAGAAGGATATACAAAAGAAACTTTGTTAATTACAAGTATTAATATATATGTATCAAAGTGATCTTATAACGTAGAACACAGATGACGTCAAAATTGATGACTTTCCCAATCCGGAAATATTGCATCCTCAACTGAATCCTATAGAAGAATGAAATTATTTCTAGCGCCGGTAATCAAAAAATGTACAAAACGAGAATAAAGAAGGCTATAACTTCGAAGAAGGAAGGTGGTATTAATAATTACATGATTAAGTACTGCTCAAGAGTACTGTAAGATACCGTAAGAGTCAGGCAGGCCCAATGCAGGCATTGCACACATTAAATTTTAAATCTGTTTATTTCTTTTCAATTGACATTCATATCGAACCTCTTTAAATTCATGAATTAAAAAAAGTTCATTTCTTTTGTATATTGTGATATTTACTCCCAAGGTAAATTGATAGATTTGATTAAATTTCTATAGAATATCATTAAAATTCACCCTTTTTAAATCAATAATACTTACAAAAAGCATTCAAAGAAATAGCTTCTCATGATAAAATTCTGTTCATTGTAATTTATGCTTTAATATAGAATTGTTAATTTTATGTGTTTTCTTCATGCTATTAAATATATAGCTTCTAAAGTTAAGCCCCTTTCCCCAAATTTAACCACAAGAGTTATCTCCCGTTTCCTATAATGCAGCGGGGTATCAATATGGCAGCCTCTACTGGAAGATGCTCACTCAGTGTTTATTCCTCAAGTTCTTGTGCTTTTTCACCCCTTCATCCATCAGAAACAAATTTGACAAGATTAAAAGACTGCAAGAGAAGTATTGTTTCAATGGAGTTCGATCTGGTGTAAAAGGAGAGGCTGATGTGTTTAGTGAAGCAGATCTAATTTGCAAGCGGGTGGGACTCTTCACTGTTGAAGAAACATTTAACGTTTGTCCCTATCACAGAAATTTTCTAGGTATACACTGGCGTCCCAAGACCTCTTGTCAGTATACTAACCATCAAGGAAATGCCAAACCATATCGAAGTTTTAACTCTCACATGTGTAAGCGGATGGTTTCCTAGTTTAGAATTTTAGTGCCTATTGGTTCCGGTAAGTTATCTATTTATCATGTTTTTATTCATCAAGAAAATTTGAACTGGAATTATTTTAATTATAAAATGACACACAGTAACAGTTGAATATCTCATGAGGGTTGTCATTATGAGACAAGGACTGTCATAGCTTTAGCAACTGTTCAGAGGGGAGGGGGGGGGTCTTAAGGAAGCTCTAAGCACCAACATAAAATATTTTTGGACTTTGTGAAAATTTTTACCATATAAAGATGTACATATTGAATTTTTCTAATTTATTTTCAACGTAGGTTACCTACCACATTTCTCCAGGAAAAATGTTCAAAGACAATGAAGTATTACTAAACTGAAATCACCTCTCTTTATTTAAATTGGGAAAGTACTTGAAAAAAATGTTTTCAATTACTTTATCTTGGTCTAATATAATATTTAGAATGCTTACATCTATTTTAAATTGTGTCATATATACTGTAGAGTTCCATGTATTTCATTTTACATCAAAGATCAGATCACCCTAACCGCATAAAACTACCTTGAAATTTGAACTCTAGTGAGCAGTGTTTAGAGCTTCCTTAAGGTTTACCTATTCCAAATATATTCTTTTGAAATAAATATGAATGTAAACAACATTGATTGATTTGATCAGCTGATGATTGAAATTCTATAGACTATTATATTCAGCATGTTTTGAATTTTTATCAACCAGGATATAAATAGAAAAGTATTTTTTGCAGTTTGTGGACCCAGACAAATATATATATATATATATATATATATATATATATATATATATATATATATATATATATACACGATTGGGCAACAGGCATGCAATGCTTTTAAATACCTCTCCATACAAGAAGTCAAGGTTATAAATACAATGAACTGAATAAAAATACACTAGTATTACAATACGAGTAAACACGCATACACACACACAATCTCTCTCACACACACATATATATAAAGATACATATAAACATTGAAATGTTAATTCAATGTTGAGAAAAAGAGCTAAAGAAAACTCTATGGATAAATAGTAAATCTGTCATTCAAAAATGACTTCTAGAAATAAAGAAGATTTATATATCAATTATTGTAATTGATTTATTATACAGAGATATGTAAAAAATAATAATTAATAAATTTTAATAGTTTTCTTTTATTTTTTTTTTTAGGAATATGCAGAAAATGCCATGGATATTACTTGAATCTTCCATCATCAACAGTAGGAGAGGTAATAAATGCAGTCTTATTTTACTAGAGTTAATTCGCCCCTTCATACTCAGAAATGATTTATTTTCTTTTGTACAATTAAATAAATAATATCATTGGCTAAGCAACCTTCTCCCTGTTGTATGAAATAAGTTGCTACATCCATAGTTGCATAGTTGTACACAAGTAAGTTAAGGCAAGGCATGGGCATTTTAGCTCACCCGAGTCACTCAGGTCATCTATTACTATCCGTTTTTGTCCGTCGTCGTGCGATGCATTAATCTATATATTTTTCATAATTTAAAGTCTCCTATGAGCCATTTTTACCCAAAATCACTTTTTAGCTCACCTGAGCTTTTCTGATCACATTTTGTCTGGCGTCCATCAGTCTGTCTGTCCAGCTGTCCGTCTAAACTTTTCACATTTTCGACTTCTCAAGAACTACTGGGCCAATTTGACTTGCCACAGAGCATCATTGGTTGAAGGGGATTCAAGTTTGTTCAAATAAAGGGCCACACCCTCCTTCTAGGGGAGATAATTAAGAATAAGTGAAAATTTAGTGTCGTCTTTCAAAAATCTTCTCAAGAACCATTTAGCCAGAAAAGTTGAAACTTATGCAAAACTTTCATTATATAGTGTAGATTCAAATTTGTTCAAATCATGACCCCCGGGGGTAAGGTGGGGCAAAAAGAGGGGATCAAAATTTTACATGGAAATACATATGAATTTTTTAAAAAAAAAAAAATCTTTTTCTCAAGAACAACAAAGCTGTGATCAGTCATATTGATATAGAAGCATCATCAGGTAGTGTAGATTCAAGTGTGTTCAAATCGTGACCCCTGGGTTGGGGTGGGGTCACAATGAGGGATCAAAGTTTTACATAGGAATATATAAGAAAAAATCTTTTCAAGAACAGAAAAGCCATGTTTAGTGTAATTGATATGTAAGCATCTTCAGGTAGTGTAGATTCAAGTTTGTTCAAATGATGCCCCCCAGTAAAGCCATTTGTTATACTGATATGGAAGCATCCTCGGGTAGGTTAAAATTCAAGACCCCCCCCTCCCCCCCGTAAACTTTTCAATACTGAACTCATTTGTGTTTTTTCCTAGTCAGTGTGCTCAGGTGAGCGATGTGGCCCATGGGCCTCTTGTTAAAGAATTAAAACTTATGAGGACAGTCATTTGAAAATCTCCCTCTGAAAAATTATTACTTTAAAAATCTTTCTACTAGGTATGAAAGCATCATTTTATACTGTATACTCTTGAAACTTGTATCCTTGAATAACCCCCAAATTGTTACATCTGCGCCCAAGTGAGCTACGTGGATCACATGTCAGACACATATTGCAAAACTGAAATTTTCTGTCTTCAAAGTACATGCATATTATGCATGTATACATTGTAGTATGTGCAACTTATATATGATCTGTACATGTATAACTTTTCATTTTGTAACAGAGTTATGTCAAAGCAGTACAGTTTGCAGCCAAAGTTCTAACTGGAGTCATGAAGAGGAAGCATTTCCCCTTCATGAAATTCAGTTGGCTGATGTGAATGCAGCCATCAACATCTTAAGCCAGGGTCAAATTAGTCCTCTTCCCTCAAGACTCAGCACAGATTTGATGGATACTAAAGAACGAACTTTAAGGTGAGTGAATCACACCAATGCTCTAAAATTCATTAAAATCTGTTTACTTTTTTTGAGGATGAAAATAATATGAAACCATCATTGAATTGTTAAATAGTGCCCCCTGAGGATGGGTTGAACCACAACAGGGTAGAAGTTCATGTATATAGCATGTCTTGGGCAGGTTGGGGGAAACGTAAATTCCGCTATAATAGTGGTATATCACTATTATAGTGAGATTCCGCTATATTTTCAGCCGTAGTTGTCCTCTATTTCATCAAATATTATACTTGCTGTTTAAAGCGCAAGTTATGATGGGTATGAAAATTGACAATAATTGGCATCCTTACATATCATGAATTTTATTTAATTTTCTACCGATGCGTTTGATAATGCGAACACACTTTTTAAAGCGGAAGTTACATTTTTAATATAGCAACCAGTGATTGTAGTGGTACTGAACAAAGACAGACTCTTAATATCTCTCACACATGTGCACAAATTAGTGCTTTTAATGAATTTCAACCCATGTTGGAATAGGTTTGTCGAATTTAAATAAGTAAAAGATGATTTTTGCCTGCATAGTTACTTGCCCGTTATGACAAATGAAAAAAGGTTCAGCACATGTACAATTTAATGGAACCGATTTGTGTCGTCTAAATCGTAAGCAATAAATATATAAGATTTTACTTTTACAAGTAATCTTAAATTCATGTATAATGTTTCCTTTCTTGATGATGAAACCATGAATTTAAATGATTATTCTTAGCAAGAAAAGAATCATTACACTTGTGCATGGAATTACCTGTAGACGTGACGTAAAATAAATTCTGCATGATTTATTGATTCTCTAAATTGCATGAAATTTTATATTTAACTACGTTATGCACTGGAAAAGAGACGATGAAATCCTAATAACCATAAATAGATTATTCTGGTGTAAATAAACGAAATACAAGGAGAAACAGAAATATGAAGATAACGAAAAAGGCCATTTGAGCAATAAAATTTTTTTTGTAGAGCGAATAGGTAGAATTAGGTGCTATGGAGGAGTACGCATCCCCTGTCGAGCTTGGACTTTGCAAAATTCATTTATTAATAGTTATCTTGAATTAGTGCATCGTTGTCTGCGCCACAGCCGCTGAAATATTAAGCCTGCTTTTTTAACTACACAGAAGCCATTATTTACACATTGAACTGTCTTCGCGTACGGTTATTTTTTTTTTGTTTTTTCCCGATCATGACAAGGAGCACACTTATCGGCAAGGGATGCTCACTCGTCCATGGCACCTGATCCTACCCCTGATGTCTTTATAGGTCCGTGTTTGCTCTGCTCCCAAATTGATTTGTTTCAATGGACTTTTGAGATTGATTACTGTTTGTTATCGTCATATTTCATACAGTATTTAAGCAAATTGAAAAAAAAATTGAATCCATTTAATTTATTTTTTGCCTTAAAGTTCAAAAACTTGAGTATATTACATCATATTTTTTCTTACATCTATTTATTCATTTTCTGTCAGAAAATGTACAAAATTAAGTAAAATAAATCACTGCATTTTCATCGATTTATTTATTGTATTTCTCTGACTTATATTGTATTAAATTCTACAAAACACGGGTACAATGTATATCTAAGTTTGGATGTAATTAACATAATTGTTATAAACACAAATGGACTTTCAACTCATTTTGTTATTTGCAAGCGGGAATAGGTGGATATGTGATTTTTTTTGAAAAAGTAGGAATAGGTGGAAGACACTCTTAAAACTGAGACCCCTTGTTGTTCGTAATGTGTATCGAATCAATTAATATTGTAAGACATTAATCCCATGTGCAGTAATATGGTATATTGCTACATAATAAGGAAAGTTGACGATAGAAAAAAGTAAAGTCATCACATGTACCATGTAAGTTTAGTTATTAGTTAGTCATCAATCTCTTTCTCTAGTAAAATATCCAGATATGAAGCAGTTGTGTCGTACTCTCTGGTGTCTTTTATCAATAATTTTCAACATACTTCTATTTTTGGAAACTGCAGCTATATCATAACTAAATGAACCTTTAATGATTTTAGTGCCTCATCATTACGTGGTTTAATCATAATTCCTGTATTACATGTAAGCACCAATGTTTCTTCTGAGAAATTGCGCCAAATATTCCCAACAAAAAATAGTTTATACATATAATTTTTGATAGACTTTTTAAAAAGATGTTTCTTTTTTTTTTATCTAACTTTATTTATTGTCATAAAACAAAAATTAATATTTTACAATTTTTTTTAGCATCCCCGAAACTACTGTCATATAACGTGTTTGTAATTACCTGTTGAAATGACATCTTATATCATTGTTTACGATTTATTGCAATTAAACTATACAAATCGGTTTCATCAGAATAAAGCAAATATGTAATGAGCTTTTTTGTTTGTTTGTCATAACGGGCCTCCATACCCGTTACCATGCAGGCAAAAATCATCTTTTCTTCTGTAAAATAGACAAACCTATTCCAACATGGGTTGAAATTTATTACAAGCACTAATTTGTGCACATGTGTGAGAAAGATTAGGAGTTTGTCTTTGTTCAATATTGCCACAATCACAGGTTCCTATGTTAAAAATGTAACTTCCGCTTTAAAAAGTGTGTTCGCATTATCAAACGCATCGGCAGAAAATTACATAAAATTCATGATATGTAAGGATGCCAATTATTGTCAATTTTCATACCCATCATAACTTGCGCTTTAAACAGCAAGTATAATATTTGATGAAATAGAGGACAACTACGGCTGAAAATATAGTGGAATCTCACTATAATAGTGATATACCACTATTATAGCGGAATTTACGTTTCCCCCAACCTGTGGGTACCCTAATAATCATATAGAGTTGACTAAAGAACAAACTTTACCTATATTGAATTTTATTTTGTTTTCCATACACAATAACCTTTGTTTATCACACCCCCTTCAAACGATGAGGGGGTGGAGGTATAGGAATCACCTGCTGTCCATCGTATGTCCGTCCGTCTAATTATCCTTCCGTCTGAAAACTTTTCACATCTTCAACTTTTTCTCAAGAACCACTGGGCCAATTTTAACCAAAGTTGGTACAAAGCATCCTTGGGTAAAGGAGGTTTTAAATTATTAAAATGAAGGGCCAAGCCTCCTTACAAGGGGAGATAATCAAGAGAAAACAAATATAAGGTGGGGTCATTAAAAGATCTCCTCAAGAACCATGGGGCCAGAAAAGCTGAAACTTATGTGGAAGCATCCTGGGGTAGTGTATATTATAAATTGTTCAAATCATGACCCCTAGGGGTAGGGTGGGGCCACAGTAGGGAATCAAAGTTTAACATTGAAATATAATGGAAAAATCTTTAAAAATCTTCTCCTCATTCACTGGGCAGAAAAACTGAAACTTATATGGTAGCATCCTGGGGTAGTGTTAATTCTAAATTGTTCAAATCATGACCCCCGGGGCTCGGTGGGGCTACATTAGGGAAATGAGTGTTTTGTCTTGAATACTACTACTAATTACGATTTCATGAATAAGAATCTTGAAAATAAGGTTCAAATGTGTAAATTTCTTTTTTAGGTCACCTGAGTCACTCAGGTGACCTATTGCTATCTGTTTTCGTCCGTCGTCGTGCGGGTGTGCGTCGTGCGTAAATTTTTCCCATTTTCGACTTCTTCTCAAGAACCACTGGGCCAATTTCCACCAAACTTGCCACAAAGGATGGTTCAAGTTTGTTCAAGGGCCAATGCCTTCTTTCAAGGGGAGATAATTTAGAATTAGTTAAAAATTAATGTTATCTTTTAAAAATCTTCTTCTCAAGAACCACTGGACCAGGTAAGATGAAACTTATGTGGAAACATCCTCAGGTAGTGTAGACTCAAGATTCTTAAAATCATAACCCCCAGGGGAAGGGTGGGGCAACAATGTAGGATCAAAATTTTACAAACAAATACATAGAAAAAATCTTTTTCTCCAAAACCACTGGGCCAAGAAAGGTGAAACTTACGTGGAAACATCCTCAGGTAGTGTAGATTCAAATTTGTTCAAATCATAACCCCCGGTGGTAGGGTGGAGCCACAATGGAGGATCAAAGTTTTACATAGAAATATATAGGAAAAATGTTTAAAAATCTTCTTCTCAAGAACAGCAAAGCCATGATCAGTCATAATTATGTGGTAGCATCCTGATGTAGTGTAGATTCAAGTTTGTTCAAATCATGACCCCCGGTTGTAGGGTGGGGCCACAATGGACGATTAAAGTTTTACACTGAAATATATAGGAAAAAATTTACATTGGAATATGTAGGGAAAATCTTGAAAAAATTCTTTTCTCAAGAACAGCAAAGCCATGATTGGTTATATTTACATGGAAACATCCTCAGGTATACTAGTATAGATTCGAGTTTGTTCAAATCATAACTCCGGGGATAGGGTGGGGCAACAATAGACGATCAAAGATTTACAAAAGCTTCTTGTATCAGTTTATTTCATACTCTATGGATCTTTTATGGATTGTTGTTTAATACTCAGGTAACCGTTAATGCCCTTGGGCCTCTTGTTGTAGTCATGTTTTGTCTGTTTGAACATTATGCAACCAAAAGTCCAATATCCTGGAAAAGAATCTTAGAGAATGTTATATATACTGTAGTGGCAAACATTTTTATCAAATGAAAATATTTTGTACATTTGTATGACTATGTATTATCCATATTTCAGGTATTACTGTGAAGCGTTATGACTACAGTGAAGCACAGAGTGGAAAAAGTTACTGTGATGCTAAAATTGCTCATAAGAGGTCAAAGATGAGAATCCTATCTTCAGAAGGCCACAATATGTGTACAGCAACCCAAATGAATGAAGCAACTGATAGTGGAGCAGGAGTAAAGGGAACTTGCATTGCTGTTGTTGATGTTGATGTCACCAAACAAGAAGTCACAAAACATTCATCGAAGGGAGGGAACTTCATATAGAACATAGAGTTCACATCAACAGGAATATTTTTATAAGGAAATGGAGAGCCTACAGAATCGGAAAGGGGTGCTTTAAGAACAAAGAGAGTCTTCAGAAGCTAGGACAAACCCCAGTCTGCTACCTGTGTGAAAATCAGCAGCGACTTTAACTTTCCTGAGGACCATGGCCAAATTTATTTCAAGACACCAAAAACAGAATGGATCAGGATCACATGATCAGTCTGATAGCATATCAAATGATAATGAGGAGGAGGGTGAGGACGAACTTACTGGAATGAACTCTAAATTGTTCTTTTGTCCTGAATATGGATGTGTAAAGTCATATCAGACTTTTGATAAACTTAACGAGCATCTACTCATTGGGAATCATGTGTGTTTAAAAAATTGTCAGAATCTTCTCGTGACAAAACAAAGAAACTATGGGCAGAAAAATGTGATAGTGTGTTGGCAGCTACTCGTCCTAGAGTTGAACACGAGTCAGAGGCTTTAGACAGTGTGGATTTGAGAAAAGAGATACTGCAGATTCTCTGAAAAAGTGAAGGATTGTAAACCTATAGGGTTTGAGACAATTATTTTAATCAGAAAATAAACATATTAAACTATTTACAATGTACTTAAGATAGAGTGCATTGACCTGTAATCCAATCGGGATATGGAAGTGTAAGACTTTTCTGTAATAATAAACAAACCTGGTAATCGGATTGAGGACAATGTAAGCTACCAGGATGTTTATCTATCTTGGGACGACGATGCAGGAACAGTAACGCAACATTGCTAAAAATTATCTTAACATTATTTTAACTTTTGCACAATACTAGAACGTTGGACTGAAGCTTATTAAAATTTATGTTTCAATTACAATTTATTTTATAAAATTCCAGGATTTTGTACGAATTTATTGAATAACTTGTTTACTTGAATCTGATTTGTCTATTTCATACGTAAATGAGTATTATGTATTGTACATTATAAAATACGATCTACGGCGCTCTTCGGGGGAGCCACTATACGATCAGCTTTACGACTCACAACTTTCAGTAAATAAACTCTTTGCAAACATTTTGGTTTCATTGGCTTACAGGATTTCTTGACCGTGTAATTCAAGAAAGGAGAGGAAAGTGGTAGAAAGGAGAATCCCACAGCTGTTGCATTAGAAATGCGAACTCTGGTTGAAGATGGAAGAAGGAAGTTTTCTCCATGTGAATGGTTACAGCCAAGTCAAATTTCATCCTTTTTTTCCAGATTTGCTGTAAGTTGCAGTCATGCAAATGTGACTTGTGTTGACAAGTGTGAATAAGATTCAAGCGACAGTGATTTGCTGAGTGTTTTATGTGAACTTCAAAATGCAGAAGTTTTTCAAAATGTCATTGCATGGTTGACATGAAGCAGACAGTCTAATGTTTACATCTTAAGACGTTTAAATGACATCTCCATGGAATAGTTTTGTCAACCTTAGAAATGCAATGTAGTTGATTTTTGGTTTGGATGTTATTTTCCCTGAGCTTTTGCAATGAAATTTTTGATATGTATATTAGGAAATCCCCTAATTTAGCTCACCTGATCCAAAAGCTCAAATTTTGAGCAAATTTTGTTTGGAGTTGGCTGTTTGTCCTCTTCTTAAAACCACTGGGCAAATTCAAACCATGTTATTATATAGGGGGAAAATCTGTGGTAGAGCATTGTGGCCATGGGCCTTTTTTGGGATTGGATCAAAAGGTCAAGGTAAACAGTCCTCTATTGATTTTGAAGTCAAGGTAAAGGTCAATTAATTCCTATATGATGATATAAGTTTACAAATGACATCTCTATTTTTCTAATCTTTTGTAATTAAACTATGCAGTGACGCTATACATTTTAAAAAAAGTTTTTAAAAATAACAAGAATTTTTTTTAATGAAATTTGCTGTATTTTATTGTTTTTTATTTGAAAATACAGTAAAATTGTAATTTTTCTGCATATTTGTTTTTTTTTTAATTCCAAAAATGATATCCAGTTGGTTACCATAGCAACAGTGAACAATGAAAAAAATGTTATGTTTAAAGCTCAAGTTTGTGAACATACATTACATATAAGTCATCAAATATATTTTTCATCATGCACATGTGCCACCCTCTGCCTGAATCTTGCATGGAACAGTACTTAATAGCTATCATCGGCATGTTTTGTTAACGTAAGCAGTAATGACGGCAGTTTTGGAATGATGATCTCGACCATGTGCTATTAAATTATAAGACGTCTTTATATGTACATGTTATTTCTCAATAAGAAGTGTTGATCTGTCTTTAATTAAGTTCAAGTGCAGTACTTTGTAGTTATAAAAATCTCTATTATTCTCGTAGTATTACTGGCCGAATTTGTAAACTTGACAGCTGAATTGTCACCCATCATTAAAAAAATGTTCGTCCTCGAATTGTAAGTGATATGATTTAAATATTATGTAGTATTTAAAGATAATTAAACACATACTCACTGATCGTCAATATATACATTGTTATAACCTATACATTAAATTAGTAAATATTTAGAATGATTGCCAATTAACATCAATAAATACTTGAAATGTATAACTGAATAGATTATAAAATATGTACACAAATGAATTAAGAATAATTTAATTCTAGTTGTAACGCTGTATTTGATTGGATAAAAAATTTACTTTATATAGTATAAAATGGGTTGCCTACGTCACAATGACTTGCGTCAAAAACGTATTGATCCGCCTGACGTTGCATTCAAATTTTGTACAAATTGAAGTCATTTTTTAAGGACAATCATCTTTTTTTCTTACACCAAATGTATGAAAATTAAATTATAAGGAATGAATTTAATAGCTACCCAATTTATATGGTATAAACTGGGTTGGAACAGTTTACGCTTTTTTATAAACCGCTTCGCGTTTTATAAAGCGTAAACTGCCCAAACCCAGTTTATACCGTTTAAAATGGGTAGCTATTAAATTCATTCCTTAAATGAATACATAATTACAATACTATTTCAATGCATACATGCAGATCTTATGAATAATATATATATTAATTAAATATAATATATATATATATATATATATATATATATATATATATATATATATATATATATATATATATATATATATAAGAGATTCAGTCGATTACTAGAGATTCAGTCGATTACTAAAAATTATTTCAAATTATAATTTTAAAAAATTTAGTCACATTTGAAAGAGGCGCAGAAACAACCACAAAGACGGGCACATGAAGAGGCGCGCATAGAGCAGACACGGGATTAGATCACTCTCCATGGGTGAAAGTCTAGATGGTAGAAACTTGTGTAGCAGCATCACAGATTAAAGTAGAGGTGAAAATGTAAGAGAGGCTAATCTGGACACTTTTGGGTCCATCAAAGTAGACTGAGGGTCCCTAGTGATTACAGACTTTAATACTGTCTGGTACCGGGATGCAATTCTTCTCTCCAATTAATGGCCGAAGAACCAAGGGGCAACCAGGTCAATCTACGTCCTCTTAGATGACGGGCTTCAAGGTTCGCCTTCTGCATCAGAACATCTACAATATCATTACAATCAAAACTGGGAGCACCTGAAAAAGAAAAATTGGGGGTTATTTACAAAATCCAGATGGTGGTAGGAGGAACGAGAGGACTTGCTCTTGTGAAGTGTATAGAATGGAGTGTTGATGGATGCTTGATAGAAGTTTTAGGGGCAACAGACAGATGACAGCTGCAGGTTCAACGACGGAGAGAGAGCAGATGGAGCTGAGGTCAATGGTGTTACCAGAGAGTGTGCGGATGGAATAGACTTCAGGTAGGGCAAGCAAGCAAGTGTCCAAGTTTAAAAAGTCATAGTCAGGGATGCTGACCAGTAAGAGTGGGTCAGTTGAGGAGGTAACTGGTTTCTGGAATAGAAAGCACTGGAATCGTGGCCTAACCTGAAGAGGAAGCAGTCATCTGAGGGGTGGACAGGGAATCATTCACAGCCAAGCAAGCAGCCTTTTCCGTAAGAGAATCTCCAGCATCAGTGAAGATAGGTGGCAAGGGAGCTTCAGTGGGTGTTGGAGGGACAACAGGTGACTGAGAAAAGGTCACAGAGGCCACATGTGCTTAACAGGATCCTTTGTAAAGAGAGCCTTTTTTTGAAGCCATCTTCCGCACGGGCAAGTCTGTCTAGCCCGTACAAGTCGACTTTCTTCAGGCTTCCCTACGAAGACAGAAGGGGATCGCATAGGCATTAGTGGTATGCCCGATTTTCCAGCCTTGGAAACTTCTGGCACTCAGGATGAAATTGGAGACACAGAGGTCCTAGTGCGTCGCCTTGAAGATTTCCTGGGATAGTCCTGGGGATCTTATGGAAATGCTCCTCTCAGGACGATACTTTAGCAATGAAGGAGAAAGCACAGGAAAAAGGAAAGAGTCGCGTTTCCTCACAGTCTAGGTTCGGTGTTTCCAGCGGTGCCTATGTACTGCTCCATAAGATATCTTCTGGTAGCTGGGTAGTAACAGATGGAGCATTCTAAGATGTTCCAATGAACTTCCTGAAGGTGTCTTGCCAGTTGTTTCCTGAACTTAAAATTTCTTGGACAGAGCCGTCAGTCAAACATCTGCATTTAGCATAAGTAGATATGAGAAGACAAAACATAATTTTGTCGCCCGCGTGGCGCAGTGGTTAGAGCATCTGCTCTAGAGTCGCGGAGTAAGGAATTGATCCTTACGTCGCAGGGTTAAATCCCACTGCGGGGCATGGAGACCGGTCCTTCGGAAGAGACCTTATAAACCGAGGTCCCGTGTCGCAGTAGGTAATGGCACGAAAAAGATCCCTCGCTGCTCAATAGCCCTGAATGCCAAGCATAGGTTAAAATTTGGTGGCGTCTCCATATGAGTGAAAAAAATTCTCGAGAGGGACTTAAACAACATACAAACAAACAAAACAAAAAAATAATTTAAAAAAAAATAATATTCCGGAACAAAATTGAGGAAAGTTTCTGTAATCTTCATGTCTCTGTACTTAATTTTACAGAGTACTCGGGTGCCAGCCTATAATCATTCCAAATATGGCTTTGAGCAGCTTGTGATGGACAACTTTCTTCACTGAAGGACCTCTAGAAATTTCGTAAGTCAGGTCAGAAAGTATAAGGACCCGCCCACTTCTTGCAAAACTTAGGATGCATTTTAATAGCCCTGTTTATATTTATTAAAACAAAGTCACCTTCATTGTATTGATACTGTTTGCATTGTGATCATACTTTCTCTGCTGTCTGGCTCCAGCCTTTAACATTGCTGACCTTGTCAGTTCATGCACATCAAACATTGTACATGTGCTTTGTAATTCTAGTACATAGTCACTGTAAGAATTAGCAGGAACTCTGGAAGTGTCATGGCGGCCATGTAACAAATAAATAGAAATCTCAATTTCTTTACCAACCATACGTAAACATCGGGTCTCTCCGGTACTTTCAAGAATTGGAGATCTATACATCTTCAAGATATATACAAGATATATTGCCAACGTAAGGAGGGGCAAGTATAAAACCCTATCTCTGGGATGTTTTCCCATATACATGTATTTTTTTCTAGAGGTGTGCAATATTACCGGTATATCGGTATATTGCGGTAAATCCCATGGCGACAATAAATCGCGATATGAAAGTCAGAAACCGGTATTTTACGATATATATATGAATATATAGAACAACTTTTAATTGTAAGAAAATGTTGAAATAAAGTGTTTTATCTTGTCCACAACACCTCAGGCATTTTTAATCGTGTCAAATAACTACACCGGATGTCAAAACTATGATACTAACTGAAGGGTCCGGGTATGGTATGAGCTTTGAAATTCGGAAAATCTAGATTCTCAAAAGTGATGTTCTATTTACTTTAATACTTTCCTTATTAATGAAATTATATTTATTTAAAATTTTTTTTTTTTCAAAACGTTTAACAACTCTGGTTTTCCGATTTCTTTCTCTATATGTCATATTTTTGCGGGAAAAGTACGTTTTGGTTTTAGTTTCTAGTGTCAATTTGTTAAAAAGAGTTCGAGGTGGTGAAGAACACAAAGGCAAAAGCTGCTATTTGGCAGAACTTTTCACTGAAGAAAAGAAAAAGTGATGGGGTGTTGCTATCAAATATTGCAATTTATAAACACTGCAATAATGAAGTTAAGTATTCCGGTGGAACTTCAAATTTAAATGCTCACATCCGTGTGTTTCACCCAGGTGCAATGGGGTAGTTAGAATAATCTAACTGTGTCTCGGTACAAGCCCTCACCACAGTTAGAATACGTCCCATATACTTGCAATGTAGCAAATCGGAGTGGATCCACTCCGAAATGATTTTGAAGTAAACAAAAGGAGTTGCACTGAAAATAACTACCAAATTAATCATAACAAACCTTTTTGAGATTGTATATGCCTTTTAACCAAAAAAATAATCCATATTAAGACGAAAATTCAACTCCTTTTCTCAACGTTTTTTTCTCGCTTCAAATTTACACACCATGTTGACATTCGGAACTCTCTGGATGGATCATAGTAAAGCACTGAGTTCGAGTTATCGCCCGTGTTTATTTCGCTACATTGCAAATACACGGAACGAATTCTATCGTTAAACCGGGTCCGTAGGACAATATCATTTTAACGATAGAACATTCTATCTACAATGGAGATGCATGGCTTGGCTTGCATTCCAGTCAAGCATGACAGAAACAATAACACAGACACGATACCATCCAAAATACTTACCAAGCCAGCGTCATCTCAGCAGACATTACCAAATGTTATGGCAGTAAAGTATCCACCAAAATCATCAAAAGCGATGGCAATTACTGATTCTATAGCCAATTTTATAATTAAAGATCTGAGACCATATAGAATTGTTGACTCTCCAGAATTTCGAGCAATGGTAAAGACGTTGGATTCTCGCTATCAATGCCCTTCTAGGAAGCAATTTTATGATGTTTTGATACCCCAAAAATATGAAGCAGTCAAAACTCAAGTTCAGGATCGGTTGAAAAATGCTGGCCAGGTAAATTATTATCAACATGATCAAGAATAATATTGTTACATTCACAATACATTATATACACTGAGGGAGATTTTTTTTTAAATTCATTATCATTAATGCAAACCAATTTTACATGTGTATCACATTGAATTTATTAGTGATTTAATGTAATTTTAATAACCAGAATATTTATTTTGATTTAAGGTAAAAAATCATTTGAATTATTTGTGACTATTAATTCTCTGATTTTTTGTTAGATTGCCATTACAACTGATGGATGGACTTCAAGATCCACTGAGTCTTATGTGACCATAACATCGACTCACATTACTGACGAATGGAAATTGCAGAACTTTGTTCTTCAGACTCGGTGTCTGCCTAAAAGTCATACAGGTAAAATAATTTACTTATTGAAATATTTTAGTAAATACTCTTGAAAGAAACTTAATTGATGAAAATTACTTTTGAAATTATTATTTTAATTTTTAAATTAGGTGAAAACCTTGCTGAGGCAATTACTAAAGCTTTGGATGAATGGAACATACCAAGGACACCGCTCTTTGTGGTATCAGATAATGCAGCAAATGTGACTAAAACAGGAGATCTACTCAAGTGTGAACTCCATCTTGGATGCTACGCCCATACTCTAAACTTAGCTGTTCAGAAATGTTTGGGAGTCCAGTCAGTTGCACGTCTTCTTGCCCGAGTCAGAAAGATCGTTGTTTTTTTTCCACAGAGGTAGTGTTGCATCTGCAATGCTGAAAACACAAGCATCTCTATTGGAACTTCCTTATCACAAACTTGTTATTGATGTTTGCACTAGGTGGAACAGTGCATATGAGATGCTTGATAGGTATTTATCTATGCAGGCAGCTGTAGTTAGTGTCCTGGTAAGCAAGGATCTTAAAAACAAGGATAAAGACTTAAAGTTTCTCTCTGATGATGAAACTACCCTTGCTGAGGATGTTGTTACCTGCCTTAAACCACTGAAGGCAATTACCACAACAATGTGCAGTGAAACAAGTCCTACAGCTTCCATTATTTTGCCTATTCATTACCAGCTACTTGATTATGTTCTTCTCCCAAAAGAAGGTGACTCTCCAACAATAGTAAACATGAAAAAGTCAATGTCATTGAATCTGAAAGAAAGATATGCTACAAAAGAAAACATGTTGAACAAAGTAACAGCCCTTGATCCTCGTTTCAAAACACTTCCATATTTACCTGAGGAAGATCGATTGTCAGTTTTTGACACATTAGTGAGGGAGGCAGGAAATCTTTCTAACACAAACACACAGATTACTGTGAAGACTGAGCCAGTGGACAATGCTGACAATCCACCCATTCCTCCTCTGCCTGTATTGCCTACAGTTTCAGATGATTCTGTCCCTCATCCTCCTGAGGAGAATCCTATTCCTCCAAAGATCATGAAAATTGAGTCAAAATCGAAACCTTCATCTAGTACCCTTAATGACATCCTTGGTGATGTTTACATATCTAAAGTGTGTCCACCTTTGAAAAAGCCTAAGCTTCAGGCAGCAGAGGATGAGATATCGCAGTACAAGAGTTGCCCTGGTATCCCATTGAATGCTAATAAATTAAACTGGTGGAAAGAAAACCAAGGACAGTTCCCACTTTTGGCTGTACTTGCTAAAAAGTACTTGTGCATACCAGGCACAAGTGTGCCATCCGAACGTGTCTTTTCTACAGCGGGGGACATAGTGTCTGCCCAAAGGGCAAATCTCAAGTCAAAGCATGTAGACATGTTAATTTTTTAAAAAAAGAATATGTGATTCAGTGATTGTGGAGTACTTCAACTCAGTTTTATTGAATCTTTGGAATCTAGTCATGAAAGTTAAGGCCTAATGAGCTTGATTTATTGTTTTGTGTAAATGTGTTTACCTAGTAATGCTAATTGCCAGAACTTCAGGTTTTTAATGAGCAAACACTCAGATTTCTTATTTTATTTTTTATCATTTTAACTGTTATTTCAATTTTATTTACAGTAAAGTGTTCTGTAAGTAGTTGTAGTGTCATGTTTTTCTATTAAAGAGTAAAGAGTTCTTCTAAAATAAATAAATTTAATACAATTTATTAGTTTTTATTCACATTTATAAATGTAAATGTATCTGCAATATATCGCAATATATTGCAATATTCAAAGTAAAATATTGCAATATATCGCAATATGGTTTTCACCCACAATACCCAACTCTATTTTTTCAGCATACATTTTAAAGTTCGATTAAATTGCTCCACTAGGCCGTCGCTCTGAGAATAGTAGGGGATTGTTCTCGTTTTATACATGCCTAATACTTAGCATATTTATTTCTCAACGGATTTTTCCGTACGCCCGATCCTGACAATGAGCACTTACTTCGTCCCACCTCTGATGTTTTTTTAAGAGGTCTGTGTTTCTCTGCTCCCGATTTGTATCATTTCAAGGGACTTTTGAGCTTTATAACTGTTCGTTATCTCCATATATCGTGCAATATTTTCACAATCATCTGACTGTGTTTTTGATTCGACTCTAAAGAGCATGTTCTGAATATGATCAAATTTTAAACCGAGGCAGGTTAATCAAAAATAAGTTGGCGTTTCATGGTTTTCAATGTCAAAGTTGAAGATAACGAACAGTGATCAATTTTTAAGTCAGGAGTTTGCAAATCCTATGGTCGTTATAATGACCTTGTTTGCAAGTTAAACCATTCGTTCCGTCTTATCTCGATTGATATGTTTCCCACGAATTGTTAAACAATTTAGACTTCAGTATTACTTCATTTACCTGATCAATACAGAGGGTTCATGGCGGATGTGGCCAGTCAACAGGCATTGCTTACTCCTAGGCACCTGATATCACTTCTAAGGTTTCCAGGGGTCTGTGTTTTTGTTCTGTTCCCGAAAAACTCTCTTCACAAATTAAGTCACGTGCACCTCTTTACGGTCCACTACGCTTCCGACAAACCCTTGACAGATTTGTAGCTAAAACTCGGTGTAATAGAAATTTCACAAGGTTTTACATTCCCTTAATTGTACGCATTTGAAATAGTCTTTTTGTTACCAAAACACATTTTAAGTTAACAGGAGGGAATTCATGAAAACTGCATTTGTCATTATTAGGAATGAGTTTTGTTTTTGTCTGTGTTTGCTTACAATGGATTAAAGTCGCCCGCATGGCGCAGAGGTTAGAGCATCTGCTCAAGAGTTGCAGAGTAAGGATCTGATCCTTACGTCGCAGGTTCGAATCCACAGCGGGACGTGGAGACCGGTCTTTCGGATATGACCGTATAAACCGAGGTCCCGAGTCGCAGTAGATGTTGGCACGAAAAAGATCCCTCACTGCTCAATGGCCCTAAGTGCCGAGTATAGGTATAAATTTGCAGCCCTCCTCCGTCAAGTGATGGCGTCTCCATATGAGTGAAAAATTCTCGAGAGGTACGTTAACAACAAAACAAACAAGGAATTAAAAGCTGTTGGCTAGAATTCAGTGTCGCTAATATCGGCCGTAAACACATCACAGTAAAAGGGTTTGTGGGAGCGTAGCGGACCTACAAGATGTCGTAGAGCATGACGATGTCGATGTATCATTGTCATTATATCGACTATAGAACTTACGAAATGACGACTTTAAACGAGACTGCTGATATTCTTGTTTCATCAACTTGTTTGGCAATAACCTACCTCGTTTTAGAAATTGGTCGTACGTAGAGTATGCTCTTGCGTATCGAATCAGCTGAGAGATATAAACCCCGTATGAGGTAATGAAGGTATATTGCTGCATAAGTAAGGGAAGCTGACGATTGAAAAGTTAAAGTCATCAGGTTTATCACAAAGCTTGGTTGTTAGATTACCTTTAATGTCTTTTTCTAGTAATATATCCAAATATGAAACATATATTGGAGACTTTTGAGTTTGAATACTGTTCGTTATCTCCTTACATTTCAGGAGGAATGTGACTGTGAATCATGACCTTTTTTATGCTTAGGACAGAATGCAATACAGATGAAGGGATTAAGGCATTAGTGTGAATAACGCAAAAAAAAAATCCTAGTCCTATTCGAAACATGGATTTACAAATCTATTGCATGCATGGCCAAGGAGATATAATTTTACATTGAAATATACCGCTATGTTAACGATAATCCTAATCATTCTTATATATGCACTTTCTGGTCAAAAGATCAATATTTAATACCTGACTTTAGGCAGGGTTGTTTCTAAATTCTAATTTGTTATCTTCCAAGATAACTGTGGATAAAAATAAAATGACATTTTCTTCTTTCTCAGATATATTTATATGACTGGAACTTCCATGGTAAATAATGACAATGTTTTAACCAAAATATCCAAAACTACCTTTAGAATCTTTCTACTCATAAGTTATTATTTCTGTTAATTCTTAATTAAGGTGTTTTAAAATTAGTGCATGGAGATTACGAACAGTATTCAAGCTCAAAGTCCATTTAAACAATATGAATTGGGAGAAGAGCAAACACGGATCTTCAAAAACAACAGAGGTTGGATCAGGTGGCATAGAGAAGAAAGCATATCCTGTCCACCGGTCACACCCGCCATGTGCTCCTTGTCATGATCGGGAGAAACGGGAAAATCCGTAGACAATTCAGTGTGTCAAAAATGGTTTAACAATAAGTATGAAAAACATCATTCAGCGTTCTACTTAATGATAACTATTTAGATTGTGTTTGCTCACAATGTCACAAGATCATTTCACCGACCTTAGAACTTGCGAAACTTGACTCAAACGAGATTGTCGGCATTTGACTTAATGATAGGTTGTATTTGTTGAAAAGGTCTTTGTATCGACATAAAACTTGCGAAATGATGACTTCAAACGAGACTATTGGTATCTTTGTTTCATCAACTTGTTTGCCAGTAGCTTGCCTCGTTTTAGAAAGAATGGAAACAATCTATACGAATTTTAATGAGACGATCGAAAATATATTTGATGAATTTTAAAAGTTAGAATATTCTTATGTGCACCAGTGGAAATAAGTTATTCATCATACGATACCTTGTTTCTTGACGAGTTCCGATTATCAAAATGTATTATTTCTAATCCATGGTTTTTAAAACTTAATGTACATACACCCCTATGTTTAAAAAAAGTATGCCAACAAATTATAGTGTATTTACTTACATTTCAACGATCTTTTTCAAAATTGCTAAAGTTTTAATGATGACATTTGTGCTTTTACTTTGTTTATTCATGTCTTCAAATAGTAAACAATTTACCCACAGTTTGACTTTTACATTTGGGTCACTTATAAATTATAGCTTTCAAGAGTGCATGGGCAGGCTGTACTTTAATCAGTAACATGATTACCGTATGGATTAAAATGATGATATTCATGAAATATAGCCTTTCATTCTAACTTCTATTGTGGGCAAAAACTTTGTCGTTGTCTTTTAAAGTACAATGCAGGAAAGATTAAGAAAAGTAGTTTAATGTCTTGCTAAAAAATACTGCAGTGAAAGTTTAAAATTTCGATAAACATAAGATTATCAGAAAAAGCTAAGGAGGCCATTGTACTTTTACTTCAAAAATCAGCTAGTTATAACTGTACTGTACATAGTAGAGTGAATGATCTAAATCATACTTCCCATTCTCAAGTGGTGTAAATCGGATGTGGATTCTCAAAAATTCAAAATCGCCATTTTTTTTTTCAAAAGTCAGTAACACCAAAACTTCACATGTTAAATTAAAAACTAGGCTTTTTATATCAAAGACAACACTGCTTCTTCAATAAAAATGGAAGTCGGAAATTTTCATATCTTAATTGGCCCCAGGGTCAGAGGAACTGGAGTTTGAATTGGGCTCTTATGATCTTATAGTGAAAATGAATAAATTCTTTAAAAACTCTTCCTCTCCGTGTATATTTGACCGATAAACTAGGTGGATGGGGTCACGATGAGCAAGGATGCCTCTTCCAATATTGTGAAAGGGTCAGGGGTTGGGGGAGGGAGGCTATTGATTGTATAGTGAAACTGCATTATTTCTTTGAAAAAATCTCTGATCCTGGGTATTAAGCAAACAAACTAATACATATTTATTGATAGTTATTGATAAGCAAGGGTGCCTCCGTCAAAATTATGAATTTCATGGCCCTTGGGTCAGTGATTCTGGTGTAAGGGTTGTGCTCTATTGATTAATATATGGTCACAATTTTTTTTTTGAATGTGATATCGATGGAACTTTTTAACAGTACACAGAGACGTAAGCGTAGTCATGAACATCGGTCTTACAATAAACCTATTACACACGATGTTTCCTTTGATTCATTACTACCTTATGTTAATAAACAGTTAGGCCTTCATCACATTCGCACCAAACTTTACTCTGTCCCTTTGAAAGTTTTGAATACTATAGATCTATGTATTCTTTGTTATCCCCCCGGATCGAAAGATCTCGGGGGTATATTGTTTTTGTCCTCTCTGTTTGTCTGTCTGTCTGTTGTCAACTTTTCCCTTGCCCATAACTTTTGATTGGTTGGAGCTATGACTTTCATATTTCACATGTGTATTCCTTATGACAAGAGCTTTCTTTGGGTACCATCATATTTGACCTTGGAGTTTGACCCACTTTTGCAAAATTTTATGAGACTTTAACCTTGGCCATAACTTCTGAACAGTTGGTGCTTGGGATTTCAAACTTAACATGTATATTTTTTGTGACAAGGCCTTCCTGTAGATACCAACCACTTTGACCTTCTTACCTTGGAGTTTGACCTACTTTTGAAAAACTTTAACCTTGGCCATATCTTTTGAACAGTTGGTGCTTGGGGTTTCAAACTTCACATGTGTCTTCCTTGTGACAAGACCTTCCTCGGGATATCAACCTCTTTGACCTTGACCTAGGAGTTTGACTTACTTTTGAAAAACTTTAACCTTGGCCATAACTTTGAATGGTTGATGCTAGGGCTTTCATACTTCACATATGTAATCCTTGTGACATCAACTTCCTCTGGATACCAACCAATTTGACCCTTTGACCTTGACATGGGAGTTTGACCTACTTTTGAAAAACGTTAACCTTGACCATCACTTTTGAATGGTTGGTGCTAGGGCTTTCATACTTCACATATGTAATCCTTGTGACAAGACCTTCCTTTGGATACAAACTTTGACCTTGACCATGACATTTTACTTACTTTTAAAAACTTTAACCTTGGCCATAACTTTTGAACAGTTGCAGCTAGGGCTTTCAAATTTCACAGGTATATTTCTCGAGACAAGACCTTTCTTTGGGTACCAACATTTTTTATCTTTTGGCCTGGATTTTGACTTGCATTTGAGAAACTTTAACCTTCGCCATAAGCTACCATACGGGGGCATCAGTGTTTCACAAATACATCTTGTTTGAAAATTGTCTTTCTATTTAAAAAGAGAGTTTAATGAGGAAAGTATGTTTTAATGATATACATTCTAAGTTGAATAAAAATGGAAGGATTATTGCTGATGTAACAACCAATATTGAACGACGTAGTATAGAAATATACATAAAAAAATCAATTTAACACATTATACTCGGTAGTAAACGAATTAAATTATATCACATCAACATTTCGATCAGTATGGTGTATCAAAGCCGTGAGCTCTATAGTTTTCAATATATTCAGGTTTGAATTAAGAGTCCTCTCCTCTCCCCTTTTGTATGATTTCTCTTTTTGTAATTTACGACTAGAAATGCCCCCCTCCATCGTTATTTCCTGTTTTTGAACTTCAATGGTATTTCTTGTGTCTTCTTTGATTCCTTTGCCATTTTCACAATTCTCTGAATAATTCGAGGCGTTTTCTTCTCTGTCGGAGTTTACATTAGTAATGTTAGTGTCCATGGATGTATCTGTCGTCCGGCTACTTCCGGTGCCGTTATTGTCTGAGCTATTTTGTCTCATTTCATACGTGGAGTTTGAACTCCCCAACAGGAACGATAACTCCCGTTTCTTTTCTCTAGTGTATTTTGTTTTGTTCACTTCATGGTAGTATTTCCTTGCTTCTATTTCCGATCGATGCTTTTTGTCCTCGGATAAGAAAAGACCTTGATCAAAGAATGAGGATATTTAAGAAATTTACATGGCTTGAATAAATTAGATAGACACTTATCATGACTTATGTAGGAAAAATGAAATTGTTCCATAAGGAAAATATTCTAAAAGTAGAAATTTACCTTTTAAACTTTTCCATCGAGTGCTCTGAATAAAAAATAAAAGTGGTGTGCTTTTTATATTTGATTTGAAAAACAAAAATCGTTTTACTGCAAGATTGAATATATACGTTATACATATCGTGGTTAATTGTAAAGATTATTTTAGAAATAGGTGCTTGTTCGGTTGTTCAAAATATATAATGATATAAAATTATTATATCTCATTATAATAATATTATTACATGTATAAACGCGTCATCTGACTGGTCTAGACACTCGTAAACGTCGCGTATCCTACGAAGAAATATGGAATCCAACCACTCTAGAACACTAAATTTTCCTTTTGGAATTTTTATTCTTTATTTTATAATTTTGCCATTATAAACTCTACTATACAATATAAACTTGAGTTTATTCACAGAGTGTCCCCATTAAATTTGCCGGGATATACTATATATTAGAAAATAAAGGTAATTTATGGATGTACCTCCCCCCTCCCCAATAACGTGATGAACTTTTATTCTTACTGGTCCAGAATTTCTTTTAGGTTGTGCTTCGTCAAACTTAAATTGCTTCCTATGGGCCTGCGTAATTGAGTATCACATTTACAATGAGAAGAAAGTATGAAATGTACTTGACAAAAAGATTTTAAGAACACAGAAAACCTCAAAACTTGCAAAAAAGCGCTTCAAACACTTTATTAAACGTGAATTTGAGAGCAGCAAAAGTTTGTTTTGATTCGGTATAAGAAACAATTCATTACATGAATGTTCGGGAGATATTTCGATGATACAAACTCATTAAGCAAATCATGTCATCTTACTTGTTTACATTTGCTGAAGTCCTAGCCAAATGCAATGAGAGAAGCAGGGTTAAATAAACATTACCAGTCGTATGAATTTGGAATTTTTTTTAAATCTTAGATTAATTAGGGATTATGGATTAGGGTCCAATAGTGGGGGACCTGCCTTTCAATGAACATTTTAGTCTAAATTAAAAGTAAAAATTCACTTTTAGAAAGTTTTTATTGGGGGGGGGGGGGCTGAACCCCCATCCCCCCAACCACCCCAACTCAAATAATATTTTCCCTAATGTTATGTTCACCTGAGTGGAAGTCGGTAGCAAGTGAAATAGCTTTCCAAAACTATTTGTATCAATTTTGAATTCCCCGATCTATTTTTAGACCAATGTTGAGAAAATAAATCTTTATATTCATCTGGAAGGTCACGTGCAGGTGAATATAACGTAGTATTTTTTTCTACATTGTTGGATCTTAGCCAATCAGAGAGATAGGAATTATTCAATCATATAAAAAAAGTTATATTCAGCCAGGAAATAAAATTCCCCGAGGGGAATGTGATTTTTCTTGGCAGGATAATATTCATATTTCTTTCAAGAATATGCAATGAATATATACATCATCTGAAATTTCGAGGTCTAGTACCAACTTACATGTGATAGACTGTGTTCTGTCGAGAAGCAATGTAAGGCACAGTGTTTGATCTGTAATATTTAGAATAATTTCCATTAGTGTACTCTCTGGAGGAAAATATGGATTACGATTTCAAAGTACTGTTGATAACATAGTTTATCTGTATGTGTTGTATTATTCTCAAACCTTGCTCTCCAAAACGCATCTTATAAGATATACATAACCAACCTGAAATATGAATTTACAATCATTTTTTTTTTTTTTTTTTGCACATCTATTTTCGAACAAAAATGAATATTCCATTTTAAAATCAGAAAATGAATCCAAGCCATGTTTAAAAAATTGTGTGTTTACCCTCTCCCAACCAACTGACTAAAAATGGCCGACTCAAATCTCTTTTTTATCCTCCAGGAAACAATTATATTTTTATTCATTCCAAAGTTTTCTCATCCCATTAATTACTATTTTATCTTCATATTCGCAATTGTTTTTGAATTAAAAAATTCCCTTACCTACCTAGCCAACTTTTTTTATCCTGAGTCGGGAGAGGGCAAACAAAGATTTTTTTTTTTTTTTTTTTTTTTTTTTTTTTTTTTTTATAAAAGATGGCCTCATATACTTTCATTTCATTTTATATTCTTATTATATTTTATTTGCAAACTACTTTGCTGAAGGAAGTTTTTCAAATGTATGCAGATACTCCAATCTTCGTTATTGTTGGATGATAAGGTAACGTACCAAACAAATTTTGCATGTGGAATGCAGAACAATCTGAGAAGAATTAACATTGACTAAGTCCATTCCTAATACAGCCTCCGTCAGAGTTAGTGACAACAATATTAAAGACTTCAAGAAAATAAGTCTGAAAATTACAAAAAAAATTAATAATTGTAAAGAATAATTGTTCGAAATTAAAAGAGAGGAGGAGATTTATAAAGATTGAAGATAATATCTATAGGACAGCACGAGTGAACAATGGCCTTAACTACATTATAGTGTTAAACTCTATGTACACACATGAAACGTCTTTTGAACACAACCTCGCTTTCCTCTGTAAGTTTAACACGGATTTTCCACACTATGGTAGTGAAAACAAGGAATGCCTATTCAAAGAAGAAATATTTCAGTTTGCTAGAAAATATTCGATATATCTGCTTTTTTGTGTAAGTCATACAAGCAACGCGTTAAAAATTTGTGTCAGTGATATTTACCGATTTATAAATGAAAAAAAAACAACTTCGAAAACGATGAGTATAGATCGAAGATAACCTTCAAAACTGGAATAAAAAGAAAACTTACCAGAATTATAAATGTCACTGGCAGCATAAAGACATAAAACTGCCAGGTGGATTTGGAGATCCAACAACTGAAAGAGATATAATAATAATTTTATCTACAATGTTTAACACTAGAATTATAAGGAAGTAAACTATTTACTTATGCAATTATGTTCCTTTACCTGACACTACATCTGAAATTTACAACGAATTTTTGATGTGTATGAGGTGATACCCGACAAAGGAGCACGTTATATTTCGCAAAGGAGCGTGAAATAATTCGCATAAGTATTAGTGATCTCCTTATACACACCATAAATGGACACTTTTCTAAAATTTGCCTGTTTACTTCACAGCTTCACAACGCACCCTCTGTATCACACTTGATACATAAAAGATGTGCATATGTTATAAAAAAAAAAAATACCAATCACCACTCCGTTTTGATCTTGAAAAAAAAAACAACAACAACCGAATAATTGATATCATGATGTGATATGTCCAGGGATTTTACTATGAATAAGATGCATTTGTCATGTGGCAAAAGTTTCGTTGTGGAATCATTAAGTAATCCTACTTGATAAGAAATCGATGTGCTTTGCTGTTTCCTTTTTTTTTATTTCCAGCTAGCTCGGCGAAGTTTGAGGCAAAACTTACATCATCATTTTTTCATCAGATGAAAACTTTGGAAAAACAGCTGAAGTAGTAGTGAAGAAAACCGTCAAAACCACTGGGATTCCTGAAAGATATAACATACAAATTACAGTCTATCGTCAAATTCACCGGGATTTCTAAAAGATAAAGCACATTTTATAGGAATTTTCAAAACCAATTTTTACTTCTATAAAGTTACAGAAAATCCTGCCAACCAAAGGAGATCAAGAAAGATAACGCACAAGTTACTAGCAATTGTATGCAAACATTACAGGTAATCTTTGAAATTTAACATATTCTCAAATAAAACGCATGTTATTGCGGAAAAAAAAACAGGAAAAAGTTAAGCTGGTTTTCATCATCAAAACTTTTGAGTAATGACAATTATGCTCACTGGTATTTAAAAATTCGGCATGTATATTTGTAATTTTTACTGGTTTCAGTTTGCAAATTCAAGCTTACTTAACTGCAATAACAGTAAATTACATTCTATGGTTTGTGATTTTGACATTTTTATCTTACAAGATGTGAATTTTTTTTTATCACTAAACTTCTTACGAAAAGATATGCGACCTAGTATGGTTAGGTCTAATGTTGACTGGCGTTTTTTTTCTCGAACAAATAAATAATAAAGGCCATTATTTTCATACAGAATTGTCTACGGATAAGAAAGGACTCACGACGGGTGTGACTTGTCGAGAGAAGATGCTTATTCTTCTCTGGCACCTTATCCTACCTATGATTTTTTATGGGTTCATGTTTGCTCTGCTCTGAATTTGTATTGTATAAATGGACTTTTTGGACATGTTTACTATTATTTTTACATTTTAACAAATAGGTTCAGTAAATTACATCATTTAATAAATATAAACAGTGAAGCTTTTCCACCACCAACACCCCTTGAAAACCGGATCTCCATAAATATCGGCCAATTTCTAAAATCTCTTTACAATAAATTCTCCCAAAACCGGTCATCCCTGTGAACCGGACAGGGGCCAATTTTTTAAATTTATTTTTTAAAAACCAAAGGTAAAAAAACACAAGTAATTTTACCTCATTATACCGGCCATATTTTTATGGCAAGAAAATATAATTGCATTACCAAGATGTGTAATAATGCCTGGTCAGAATGAAATCTGTGATAATTGTTTAATCTCAAAGGGTTCAAATGTTTTTTAGATTGTCAACTTAAATTGAACAACAGTTCCGAGGACTTCTGTCTCAGGACAAAGTAAAGTAATAGGCCATCGGCCAGTAATACATTAAAGGCCATCGGTCTCAACACTTTCCTATGCAGAGATGCCGTTCCTTCCTCTCGTCTTCAAAGGGGCTCGCCTCAAAGTAAAAAAGATATATTCCAAGGATTAAGTCAAATTAAACTATTAATTCTAGATCTATTAAGTAAATATCTATTTTGAAGGACAAAAATTAGATCAAACATTTAATTTGGATGAATTAAAACAAAGCACTATTTCTCTTGCTTATCACTGTGATATACGCGAGGCAACGACAGAGGTGAATGCACGAGCCGATGGTAGAGAGTACGGTTTCACCTTAAGCCCATTAATTAATTATGCAAACTGAACAATGGTCGAGGACACACGCATACTAGGCCATGGACTTCAAATTTCATGTCTAGCAGCCCAGGTCAAATATCTGTTCATCGGCCTAAAATACCTAAGAGGTCATCAATCTAATCTAATAATAAATTTAAGCATACGAAGATCATCAGCCTTAGCACTATAAGTCATCAGCAAACTTACCAACTCAAATGTTATTTAATTAAATTATTACGGTTGTGGTAATTTGATTATTAGTACTTCTATAGACCTGTGCAGTACTTCAAATTTAGACCTGTCACTACTGGCCTAAAAAATTACTGATAGTGCCACTTTTACTGGTAATTTCTGATATTTACTGATGTTATACTGATGGTACTGAGAATTGCTGATATTTGCTGATATTTTTTTTACTGTTGTTACTGAAAATTGCTGTTGGTTCTGATAATTACTGATATTTACTGTCGTTTTTACTGTGGGTTCTGATAATTACTGATATTTGATGAGAGTTAATGTCGGTACTGAGAATTGCTGATAATTACTGAGATTATTTCTCTAGGTTCAGAAGGCTTGAAAATGGTTTATTTATTTATTTATTCATTCAGAAATAACATTACTCTTTTTCATATTTTTGTGAGGAAAATTTCAAGTAGAATTGAACTTTTTTTTAAGAAAAAAAATGATAATACATAATAATTAATACATTTGGTTAATCCATATCTAAGAAACAATATTTATGAGAGGTACATGACTGATAATGAAAGATGAAATTGCACAGGTGAAAAATACATCTACAGGTTATCCTAAAACAGACTGCCTATGCACCTCTCAGGTGTAAAAATCACAATTTTACCCAGATAAGAAGGTGCTCCCCATTACATATCTGTATGCTTTTCG
This sequence comes from Saccostrea echinata, assembly GCF_033153115.1. Classification (NCBI taxonomy): domain Eukaryota; kingdom Metazoa; phylum Mollusca; class Bivalvia; order Ostreida; family Ostreidae; genus Saccostrea; species Saccostrea echinata. The sequence goes on from NW_026889750.1 coordinate 41,272,621, forward strand.
CGATTGGCCGAAGTGGGGCAAACCCAAGCAGATTTAGATTTAGAAAAGAAATTCAAAGATTTTGCTAGGTGGGAATACATCAAAATGAGACCCCCCTCCACTCCAGCCAAAAAGGGGGTATAGGTGGAGTGGTATTAAGGAAAATGAAATTCCATTAAAAATCATTCAGACTCATTCTTACGTTAAATTCAAATAAAAAAAAAAGTATATATGGAAGGGGAGGGGTATGGGCAATCCTGTCCGCGAGTACCTGTGGGCCATATATATATATTTTGAGAAACATTGTCAGTCTTTAATTTTTCCCTCATTTTTTTAATTGTCTGAATGGAAGTTCAGAGGTATACATGTACACTGTACATTTTTAATGCAATAAGTGTCACACAAAAAGTTTTCTTTTTAATTCGTGAAAACAACAAAGCGAAGATGCAATCAATATATATTAATAGTACATGTAAATCATTTCACTCTAATCTTGAAAATTTTATCTAGGTCCCGAAATAACCAGATACCGAGATTATAAGACACCGGCTGGTAATGAAAAAAAATGGCGATGTATTGGTCAGGAAACTATAAAGTTATTAGTTAAAAAGTGAAGGAGAATCACCATATCTTAGAAAAATAAGTCACCGATTCCTACAACTTTGTGGTAGGCCTAGTTTTATGCACTCGATATGGTGCCTCAGCCTACTAGCTTCTTTATGACTTTGTCGGTAATTTTTTGGATCTGCACGTGTAACATGCACATAATGAAGACAACCTTTGGGTTTCACAGAAATGCGTCGACCCACTGGCAGGTTAGTATGCAATGTTGCAAGTGATTTCAGTGTTATTTTTTCAACATTTTTGTGTCAATTTTGACTTACTAATGGAGGTGAAACCACCTTGACTCGTAAGGAAATTCGAGATACACATGTACCTGCAGTGACCTTAGTGACTTGAACGGAAGCTAATACACACTACACAGATAATGCAACATTTTCAAATAAGATTTTAAAAATCTGCTCGTTGAAACTGACATGAATTTCATCAATAAGTGACAATGCAAATAACACATTTGGTTATGAATATCATTTAATATTATTTTTCTACATGAAAAACATGAAATAATTTCCATAAACATGATATATATATCATTGATAATGCAGTATAGTGCAAGTTTCATGATTTTTTTGTTTAAACTATAAATAGACATACAAAGACATAGAGTACTACATGTATAGAAAGTGAATTTCGGTAAATTTATACAAAAAACACATTTCAGTACAGTATAGCCACATTCAAATTCGTAGTAACACACTTCAGTCTTGCTCTTTCATGTTTGTGCATGGATTCGAAGCTGGTAGATGGACTAATACTGACAGATCTTTAAGAATATGTAATTTATGTAATAAAAATACTTTAGGTGATTTATTCCATTATGTAATGGAGTGTCCATACTTTTCTTCATGAAACTTATTGATAAGAAGTATTGTTTTCATGTAAATACTTATAAGTTTGAGAATCTTATGTCCACCACAAATGTTGACTCACTGATAAAGCTGTCTTTGTTTGTTAAAAAGATATTGGCCTGTTTTCAGTAATACTCTTTCATTTGATACTACTCTTCCTTACTTGACTTTGTATTTTGTATATATGTAAATATGTTCATGTACCTCATATACCATTGTACGGTCTGAGAGAAATAAACAAACAACAAAACAACAGGATTCAAAATCAAAAATTACTGTCATTTTGTTGCATGTTTGGATCTAGTGGATTTCTTTCCTTTCTTGGTGTAAGCTGACAAGGGGACATCACTGTCTGAGCTGTCGTCATCATCAGAGAGGTGTATGGCTGTCGTTGGGGTTGAATCTTCTAGATTTTCAGCTCCACGATTGTCTGCTCCTCTGAAAGTTCGAGAAAAATCATTAATAAGATTATTTTGCAAAACATGTAGATTGACTTGCTGAAGGAAGACAAAGAGGCCGGGCTAAAGGATAATGATTTCCTCTTTTCAGATCAAAGCACTGTCACAAGATATTCTTATGATTGCACTGAATTTTAAGTTATGTGAAGAAATAATCAATAGCTACATAAAGATGCATGAGTATAAAGAGTGATTCCTAACAAGGACAGTTTTATGATTTATTCACAGTCTTACACATTTATAATGTTATTTTCACCCTCATTATTTATTGAATGGTTTTTATTTATTCTTTAAATGTAAGGTTTTTTTTTTGGGGGGGGGGGGGGTGTTATGAGATCAAATTTTTCTCTCAGGAGCAGAACTTAACTCGTCTAATCTTTAATAAAATACACATAGAAATAAATAAATTTATATTAGTCAATAGCATTGACAGATGCTTATAATAATAACTTACATATCATGCTCGCCCCTTAACAAGGTGCTTGTTTCGGTTAATGTGTTGGCTCTTCGGTTTCTGGACTTGCACAAGAAGCGATAAACTGATTTTTGTCTATCCTTGACAGCTTCAGTTCTAAAATCAGAAAGACATACATTAATTAGATAATCATAATAAAAAAAATACTGCAGGATTAATTATTTGCACTATAATTTAATATTGTGTTTCCTGGCCATGTTGACAGTGAACAAATGTATATTTCTGAATATAATATACATGTATATCTATTAACAAAATAATCAAAACAATTTACAAATTTAAAATAATATTGGTACATACAGAGTATTGCACATATGTTCCTAATTATCAACATGATCATGGTAATTATAATCTCATCAATTGCATCTTACATGTATAACTGCATCAGTCTTAAATAAATTCTTAATCTAAAAATTTTTGCAATGAAAATACACATGTAGTTTACATTTTTTTTTTAAATCATTTATTTGTCTTAAGTAAATATGATGAGAGTCAGAGCACTTTTATTTATTTATTTTTTTTTAGCTTATAAATTAGAATTTTTGAATTATCAATGCCATGAGTTCTTTGTTAGTTTGTTGTATAATCTATGCAAATTGTAGTGACCAGAGGGACCCAGTGAGTTTATCACCTATTGTTCCCCCTTGCAGTTGTTATGTTAAAATATACAAATCCTAGCACTTGGGTTTTGACCAAAGACTGAGACTAATTTTTTTTTTTTTTTTTTTTTGAAATAAAAGTAAATTTAAAAATTATGTCTATGATAATGTAAAAATGTAATTTACTGTTTTTAAATTTTAAAAAATGAGTAAAGTTTAAAATGCAACTGTTCCTAAAATAAAAAAAAAAGAAATAAAATTACTTACTTCTTCTTCCCATAGAATTTAATCCAATAGATGGCTTTTCGCATACGCTGCTGGACTTTCTGTCGGTTTGATTGAGATTGGTCCATGTCTTTGGTGAAGGATGTCATAATTTCACTGGTTGCTTGCTCCCAACTGGCATCTGTTTTCCCACTGAGATTGTGCTTTTGTATAAAATCATGTACAGATTTCTAAAAGGAAAAAAAAGCAATTTATGTAAAACTTGTCTTCTATGTATAAAACAAAAACAAGATAAGTTCATTGAATTAAATGTATTATGTTTACTATGAAAAATAAATAAGTTTAGGATTAAGACAAGATAAATTTACACTTTTGTTGAATACGTTAAATATTTCCTCCTTGTTCTTTTTTGAACAATTGTCAACAATTAAAGGGTTGTAAATGAATAAGATTTAATGGTTTACAAATGATAATTAAGATAAAATTATCTTATAAGCCCTATATATTAACTCCTCTAAGTCTTTTTAACATTCAAAATAATCGACGTGTAACTCTGCATCATTCACTGATTTTTTTTTTATTTATACCTATATTGATAAACTGTAGTAAAATTTACACACCCCCCCCTCCTTCTATCACAAGATTAATAGATTGAATCTTAGTTAGATTACCATGATGTATATATTAATGTTTCAGCTTATAATAGCTACCCAAGCCCCAATACATTTGTTAACTATATAATCTAATGATAATCAAATTTAATCTGATCCATATTAACAATTTTACAAAATTCTCTATGTCTTGATTAATTAGCATTGTTTTTTATATTCATCATGCATGTTGAATAATATGTTTTTCATGCATGTGTATTATCTAGATATCGAGCTCTGGCTAGGAGATATTCTTTTGTCTCAATATGAATATTGTTATTTTCTAATTGTCAATCTTACTAAATGAACATATACTAATAGAATTCAGAAAATATAAAATTAAATTATTTATTTACCTGCAAAATGTTGTGCTCATAAGTTCCTCTTTTCCAAAATTGCTCGGAATCAAGCCCCTGGGGAACTTCAAGGTCAGTTTGTGTACCAGTGGATGTTTTTGATGCATTACAAGGGCAAGGGTTTCCAACATGGAATCGAACACAACAAATGCAGTTATAGTCACAAGTCTTTGAACTATTTTTGGGCAAATATGATGTACTGTGCTGCACAGAACCAGTTGCACTATAGTTGTAGTCCGCATTGATAAATAACAAATTTTGATAGAAAGTACCATCCATGATGTAGTTTGATACTGATCGAACACTAGCTGTCTCTTCAAAATTGTCCTAACACACTCTGAATATTGTTTGCTTAAAATCTTTGCCTATCACATATTGTAATGAACTTCTCCTAATCATGATAATTTATATACTCTTTCAATTATGGGAACTCTGTGATTAACTTAATCAGTGGACAGTTCAAACAACTTAATTCATGCAGGTAAATTCTTCTTGATCTCTAATTGGGAAATTTTGTTAATAATTTAATAACTTAAACTGACCTTTAAAGTTCCTGGCCAAAAAAAAAAAATGCATGCATGCATATTTCAGCTAACAATATAAAAGTATAAAAACAACTTAACATATGTACCGATATGTGGGATGCTAGCATGTGTTTATGCTCTTTTGTCATCAATCCTTATTCTAAAAAAATGCACGAGACTGAATTTTTAATATGCATTGAATTGTTTCTGGTTATTAAAAATAACTAATGTCAATGAGTACAAATTGTCATCACAAGAGAAAAATTACATGTAGATCTTTATTTTAAAAACAAATTAGGTATGGAATGATTAAGAAGTTGTTACTTTTAAAAGTTTGAAAATATCAGGGACCTATATACTAACTACGTTAGTATATAGGTCCCTGAAAATATATTGGCTCATTAAAAGTTCTGTTGCATTTGAATGGTCAGGAATGTGATGTGCTGTTAGTGGGGAAATCCATAATACAGGCATTATCAGCACTTGTTCAGAATTACATGTACATATATAATCACAATGTTTAATGATCAACAATATACTTGTGTATGTAAATGCATGTAATTTGTTAAAGGTATGAGAAAATATATAAACCGACCGGGACCTCGGTTTATACGGTCTTATGCAAAGGACTGGTCTACGCCCCGCGTCACATAGTGGATTCGAACCCACTACACAAGGATCAGATCCTTTCTCAGCGACTCTAGAGCAAACCCTCTAATCCCTGTGCCACGCGGGCGACTGCCTACTGGTACTTAGCTGAAAAGGTCTCAAAAGGAAAATTTAGAATAAATATTAAAATTATTTGCCATGTGTGTTGGTTTGATATAAATGTGAATTATGCGTCATATGTAATGTTTTCCTATGAAAATTAATTAAATTTGTCTGATCTTTTCTTATTGTCAACAATATGAAAAATTCCGTCATAGAATATAAAGGGCACTTGAAATGTAAGGCAATATTCTTAATATTCCTTAAATGTCTTTACATCAATACATTTTTCCTTGTATGTACAGGAATAATTACAAATCATATTTAAGATAGCCGTGTAAGATATAAAGCATATCTAAATAGCGTGATTTTATATTATTTAGCTTTAACAAATGATTTGAAATGATGAATAAATTTTGCGAGTTCTTCAAGGCAGATATTAAGAAATAAAGATATTGAGCCTCCTAATTACAATTTTTTTTCAATTTGACACATCAGTTTTAGTTGTTTTCTTTTATTTTATTGATGACAGCTATTTTACTTTTCCTATTTACGTCATATCAAGGTGTCATTCTTCTAAGATGTCATTATCAAAGGTCAAATCTCCACGGAGGTTCTAAATATTTAAAGGAAAGTGCAAATATGTTCTTAGTTCAACGAGTAATATCCATACAATGTTTATTGATGCATTATCGCAGATATATATATATTTTTTTGTTGTTTAACATCTCTCTCGAGAATTTTTCACACATATGGAGACGCCGCCACTTGCCAACGGAGGGCTTTACTCGGCACTCAGGGCCATTGAGCAGTAAGGCATCTTTTTCGCGCCAGCACCTACTGTGACATGGGACCTCGACTTAAACTGTCTCAACCGAGGGACCGGTCTCCACGTCCCGCAGAGAAATTCGAACCCACGACGTAAGGATTAACTCCTTACACCGCAACACTCTAACCACTGCGCCACGCCGGCGACTTCTCGCAGATATAGATTATAAATACTTACCCAAGCCAATGATAATGAATCTAGAACATCTTTTCTCGGCTTTATATTCTTTTGAGGTTGATGTCAAGATGAAAAAATGGAATATTTCCAACAATACAAATGAAAATGCTGATATGTAAAAGAAATAAGCTGCTATTTCACCAATGAACCCAAGAATCTACAAATGAAAAAAAAATCAAGAAATAAATTTTAAAGTAAATCAGAAGGAAAAAAGTATAAATTACCCCAACCCCAGCTTTTCTCGGTGTTTTTAAGCAAGTGATGTTTTCATTCATCGTTTATTTAACAGAAAATAATCTACTGTAGCTAAAAAGATATTAGAAGACCCAATTGAGATCTAAGTTTTTGACATAGTAAATTAAAGTATCAAACTTATAGTTTTTTCCGATAGAAAAGTATTTTTACTATTGAAAAGTTTTCAAGATTTTGTCAAAAGTCACTTTGTTATGAAATCCGAATTGCTATATTTATATCATTTATCAAATACGATATTTTTATACTAAAAGGAAACATTTCTTTTACCGCATATTTTCCCCAAACTATCATTTGGAGAGATTTTAATGTTCTAAATCAACAGGCACTTGTTTCGTATATGGGGTATCCCCTTCTTTTTCTTACCAAAAGGTACCTAACTTAATTTCTGACACTCCTCTTCAAGCTCGTATTTTATTTATTTATCAACCATTAACCTTGAAGTCTTTAACATGAAATAGAGGTCTGTGCTTGCTCTGCTCCCGATTTGTATTGTTTCAATGGACTTTTGACTTTAAATTACTGTTCGTAATCTCCATATTTCACTTTTAAGACTATTTTCTTTCCAACAAATTGTTCAAGATGATCTTCGTCAAGCCTTTTTGTTGGAATCCCCCTATTTACATGTATTCCTAGATAATTACCTCAATACATTTTAAGACTTTACAGAACATACACCAACTTCCAGTTAGAGTCATTGTGTACAATAAAACCAGAGGCTACCGACTTTTCATTCTGAGGGCTCTGTTTTTTTTTTTTTTTTTTTTTTTTTTTTTTTGTACAACTATAACCCTAACTGGAAGTCAGTGTATCCTGTGTAAAGTCTGTTGAGGTTATTTTCGAGGAATGAATAAATGAGCGGTTTAAAAGAAGCTCGATAAAGGACGTCTGAAATGATTTATCAGAAAAGAAAAAAAGTCTCTAAAAGTGAACTATGTCATGTTTAAGTAGGCTTATGATTGATAAATTAATAAAATACAAGTTTAGGAGGGTGCCTGAAATAGAATTAGGTACCTTGTGATAAGAAAAAAAGGAATGACTCCAAAAACGAAAGAGTGTCTGTAACCTTATATCAGAAAAAAAAACTCTAACGTAAAATTTCACCTAATAAATCAAACTTTAAAGTAAAGTATCAAGTATCATAGTAGATTGAAAAACAAGGTACAGTATGCTAATTTTACAATGAATCATACTAAAAAAAGTATTATTGTAAAGTACGGTTACGTAATACATGAACGTTAATTTATTCTCACATTTCCTATAGAATACAACTGTGTGATTCAGTTTTACCTTATTTTCCATGCCCGTGTGACACATGAGGAAAACAATGTTGTTCAGGAACAAAACAATGTTGAAACTCAAGTAAAAGACGTAGTGATCACCAATTAAATATCTATAAAAGTGGGTTACAAAAAATTATTGAAGTACTAGTAAATCTATAAAAACATTCAAACCAACCTCCAATAATTCGGAAGGAATGTAAATAACTGTAAATGTAAAAATGTCAACATGAGAGTGTATATTCACATCACAGCCGGGGTATTACTAGTGGGCATTCGCTCACAGACTTCTTGTTTCCATTCTTATGTTGATATGATATGCCCCGGTGAGCTTGAAGTAAAAGATACCACAGAGTCTGACACATCTGTTGCATATTTGGATATTTTACTAGAAAAACACGTTAAGGGTAATCTAACAATCAAGCTTTATGATAAACATGATGACTTCAATTTTTCAATCGTCAACTTCCCTTCCTTATGCAGCAATATACCTTCGTCACCTGCATACGGGGTTTATATCTCTCAGTTGATTAGATACGCAAGAGCATGCATGAACAATTTCTAAAACGAGATAAGTTACTGACAAACAAGTTGATGAAACAAGAATATCAGCTGTCTCGTTTAAAATCATTTCGTAAGTTCTATGGTCGATACAATGACCTTGTGAGCAAATACAATTTATCATTAAATTAAATGCTGACTGATGTTTTTCATATTAATTGTTAGGTCATTATTTACACACTGAATTGTCGACGGATTTTTCCATTATTTCCCGATCTTGACAAGGAGCACAGGGCGGGTTTGACAAGTCGGCAGGGGATGCTCACTCCTCAAGGGCATCTGATCCCACCTCTGATTTTTAAGAGGCCCGTGTTTGCTCTGCTCCGAAATTTGTATTGTTAAATGGACTTTTGAGCTTGAATACTGTTCGTTCTCTCCATATATTTCACCCAGAAAAGCTTTCTATCGGTAGGTGAAAGCTGGGTTTAGTTTGTTTGTTGTTTAACGTCCCTCTCGATAATATTTCACTCATATGGAGATGCCACCACTTGCCGGTGGAGGACTGCAAATGTATACGTATACTTGGCACTCTTGGCCATTGAGCAGTGAGGGATCTTTTTCGTGTCAACACCTGCTGCAACACGGGACCTCGGTTTATACGGTCTCGTCAGGGCTTTAGGCATGCACCCCAAAATTTTTCAGTGAGCTGACTGTCAAGCGATTCTTTTCCTCCAAGGAGTGGTTATCTTCAGTTCGGGAAATCGTGTTAGATCGAACTGTTCCAACAAAGATCTGGCGTAAACAAGAAACCTTCGGTAGTTTTTGGACTATGCAAGAGTTAGTAACTCTTCATCTTCAAGGCTCCGTGGATGATCCTATTGGAATTGACATTCATGCAGAACCTTGTATATACTGAAATCTTTTTGCCGACAAGATCAACTGATCCACATTCATTGTTTTACTAAGGATGCCGCACAGCAGAGAACAAATACAAGGGCTAAAATCTAATCCAACTGAGAGACTTTTATTAGAAACAGAATCTCCTTATATGTATGTAACAACAAGGAGGGGAATTAACACATCCGCTTTCATTGGCGATTTTGGAAGTTCAGGGGTTGCACTATGTGCCTAAACATTTCCTCGCCATGAAGATATGGATAATATGTCTTCAGTTTCATGTAAACCTAAAACATTTTATTTTATTATACTTTCATGCTAAATACTAAACTATGATTGGTTTAGACGCATTTAACAATCCATATTGTTACCCTCAGCGTTAGCAACACACTTGAAAACGGGTAACACAATAAATCATGCGCGTAGTAGAATTCTCAAAACGTCACTTGTGCGTTTGAAAGAAGCCTAATGAACTTGACGTCAATCAAACTTGCGACCGATTTGACTTAATTGAAAACAACAAACGACAGACGAAACATGCTTGCGAGTACAGAAATAGCGAAACTTTAGATGATAAACGACTCTTTGAGCATCAAACAAACAATAAAGAGGTCGGTAATTTTTTTGAAGCTTTTTTTATTGAGAAAATCAGAGTTTGAAAGCTTTCTAAATGTGAACTTAACGACGATCGACAATTTCTTTGCTGAAATCCAAATCAATAAAACATTAAGTATAATAAGATAAATGGTGCCTCTTTTCAGGATAACAGTCGAAATTGACACCCTAAGGAAAACCATTGTCAACCTCCGCGTCATCATTTATATACATGTATAAAATGGAGAGGTGTATGGTAGAAACGTTAAGCCTTACATGCACATGTTAATGTACATTGGGATCGGGTTCCCTTTCCCTTGGCAAATTATTGCTTAAGTATTGGTAACATTGGTAACATGATATATTTATATTGTTTGTTCATTTTTTTACAATAAAGCTACTATAATTCTTAAATCATGCCCCTAAAAGATCTCGATAATAACTCTCTTGTACACCTGTCATTTACATGCAAAAAAATATACATAAATAAATGTAAGAACATTTTTAAAAATTCAGCAGTCAAAGGATGTTTTTATGACTAATTTTACTGCATGCATGAATTTTGTACTTTATCTAATTTATTAAGCTATATAAAATCATTACCTCCAATTTATTGCAAAGATTAAAATGCAGACAAGTAACCCAAATAAAGAGATCACGTGACTTAAAATAACAACCACGGATGCCCGACTGGATGATACATCGAAAGGACTCTGAAAATAGGATTTTAATTAACAAATGGCAAAAAAGATGATACTAATCATGTGAAATAAATCAGACACGGTGTACTTTTCTGAGGAATGATTAAGAGGAATGTCACTTGAATAACGGATTAGAAATATACGTAATAAATTTCAAAAATGTCATACACGTACTGTCATATTAGAGGTAAGTCCTACTATGATTATTAGTACTGGAAGATCACAGTGGCATGTGACGGCATCTGTCACAATAGAAACTATGGAGCAGCTAGTATTCCTCCACGAATAAACATTGGGCTGCCTAGTCAATACACAAACGAATAATATATGTACAACTTAACAATAGTTCAGACTTAAAATGTATTTTCAGGATTATTTAGTTTTTCAAATAACTTTACCTTTTATTTCTTTCCCATGAAAGACATGCATAATCTTCAATATCACGGTGTTTGTCCTTAAAATGATCATGTTCATATCTTTTAGAATGCATTTATAAAAGGATATTTTTAAAAAATAAATCCTTTTGATGAAATAATTTTGAAAATATGAAAACCATAGACATAATATTTCAATAACTAGAGTGTTCCAAAGAACGCATGTGTCGCCTGCTTTGTAGCTTCACTAAAGGTGTACATAAAACTAAGAGGGGTCAGCTTTTTATTTACTATAACATGATAGACTGATAGTTCATGCATATGCCTGCAAAGAGAAAATGGCATCCATGAATGGTATAATTAGACTGCGATAGAATCTGACAATCAAAGAAAATAAGGTACCATTACTCTCAAATGAATAATTTAATAGAAATTATTATAAATGACTATTTTTCATTTTATTTAATACGTGTTTCCAACAATCCTCCGAAAGAGATTTCAGTCTGTCTTATTACAATTGTCAGTCTACACGATCCATTGTTGAATACCGACCCCGACGCATTTTTATGGTATTTAAATACGTTTGTATGGTAACTGAAAAGCATGCAGTTTCAAAGTACTTTTTTATAAGCTAAACGTGTTTCCAATCATCATTCAAAAGAGATTTCTCAGTCTGTCTTTACTGCAGTTCTCAGTCTACAAGACCCATTGCGGAATACCAATCCCGATGTATTCTCTTAGTATTTAAATATTAGTTTGTCCAAACGGTTTCAAAGTACACTATCATGAGCTCATAAACATGTACATGTATAAATGCTAATTACCTATACCCTGCCTCTCAAAAGTCATAGGTTTAATTAAACTGCCCGAGATATTTTTGCGAAGTAGGTCAAGGTCAAGTGGATTGTAATGCTGGATTTTTTTTCCATATTGTCTTATGACAAACAGTGCACATGCTAGATAGCATAGACTTACTTCTTCAATGTCAAAAATATGCTGTATATCGGCACTATGAAATATTTTGAAAAGTAGGTCAAAGGCCAAGGTCAAAGGTCACGAGTTCAATAACCATGGTAATTGACAAAAACCATAGTGCCAAGCATTATATGTACAAAATATCAAATCCATACCTCTTACAGTTCTTGAGATATAATGTGTGACAGACGGACAGACAGACGCCGGGTAAAGTGATCCCTTAGTGCCGCTCTGCTCTGGAGGCGACACAAAAACGAAGAAAACTTCACGTTTTAAAAATTACATACTTACAATATTTACAGTTATATTAGCTGATACGACATTCAAAGATGGTGATAATTCTGATGGTACACTCTGTTCAATGTACACGGCTACCAGATCCGATACAAAAACCATTTCAGGTATTCTGTATTGAGACAACATCGATATAGCATTCAGTCGTTTATGGAATTGAAATATCTTAATTGAACTTGATTTTGTAATTTTACATATTCTTCAGTTAAATTTAAAATATATTATTCAGTTTTCATAAAGTCTATTTAACATTTCAATGAATATTGGCTAAATCATTGTATTGACTTTAACAACAGCAATAATTCTTTTATTATATGATTAAATGATATAAAGTAATAAAGTAGTCTATGCCATTTGCTGTAGTCTAAACCAAACGCAAATGAGTGAAGTGGGGTTAAAATAAACATAACCAGTTGCATTAACTTGGCATTTTGAAAATCTATTTCAAGTGCGATGTAGAAAAAAAATTAAATGTCAGACACGTATACGAACGATTTTGAAAAGGGAGGGGGCATTATAAGAAAGAGAAATTGACAACTTACAAAAAAAATCTTGACTAGCCCCCTCCCCCCCCCCCTTCCCAAGGAGAATTATCCAAACTCCTAATTTTATTTCGGGGTAAGTCAGGGTCTATTAATAGGGTCTTTGGAGGGGGCAACCAGCCATTCAATGAACATATTCATACTATGTGAAAAGTTAAGATTTACGTTCAGAAAGAAGTGTGTTTGAGGAAGGGAAGACCCCCTACACCCCCATCCCAATGCCAAATGCCTAAATGTTATGTTCTACTGAGTGGAAGTCGGGTGTCAGTGAAATAACTTTCCAAAACTATTTGTATCAGTTTTGAATTTCCAGATCTATTTTTAGTCCAATGTTGAAAAAAGTAAATTCTTATGTTCACCTTGTGTAGGTGAACATAACGTAGTACTTTTTTTTACAATGTTGGATCTCAGCTAATCAGAGAGCTAAGAATTATTCAATCATATAATAAATTGGTTGATTTTTTTTTAATTCCTCTGATCAAATCTGAATTAATAATATTCATTTGCAATATTTTACACAACAATGACATTTTCAAATAATATTTACTTTCAACAAACTTACCTTAAAGGCCATTGGGCAGATAGATGGCTTTCAAGATTTTGGAATCTAAATGATGTCAGATTCACACCTGTTTACAAATAAAATAGAAGAATTTTGAGGTAATGTACAAACATGCTTTAATTGTTTGTTAAAAACAATTTTATTGATAACAACACATTGTTCATCACCATGAGAGTTGTTTGATACGAAAGACTTGCTTCTTTGGCTTCCAAGTTCCTCTACTTCTGAAAACCAACAAGATTTCTCATTAATACTAAGCCTGGAGTAAATGTCGTGAAAGTTTATTTTGCATGATTTCAATGTTCTACCAATATTGTCTGTCATGATGCTATTTCCACTTCCAGCCTCTACATGGAACAATTGTTTAAAGGATCTACGGGCCAAATACGCCGACATATGTAAAATATTTATTCCTAGGGTCAGTCTCTATGAAAGGAAAAATAAATGTATTTTATAACACTTTTTTTATGTAGTAAGTTGAAAAAAAAAATAATACTATGAAAATTCTGTCACCTTCCAATCAGAAGCATTCGTCTTTTCTTTTCGTTATCTGATTATGTACTAATGTACCTGCTTTATTTTCAATGGTAAATCCTTCGTTACCGTCAGAAGACGATCCATTATATTTATGATATCCTGAGGAAAAATATAAACTTTTATCAAACAAGCGATTTAAATTTTTCAGGAAAAGGTTCATCTTGAGTGGATATCACAGTATTTACGATTTCCCTTCATCAACTTACGTACTTCAAATGAAATTCTGTCATCAGTTGTGGCTACTTCTGGAAAAGCCCACATATACTCCAAAATCCGCCGTAAAACACTTGTAAGGAGTTCAGCGTCACCAACATTTATTGTCGTGTTCTGGATTTGAGCAAAGTAGTATAGCTCTTTTAAAATCTTTGTTATTGTTGTGGAACGATATCCCTGGCGAAGTACCTCCACCTAAAATACGAATGCATTAATATTTATCATCAAATGGATAAGCTTGATATATGATCATTCCTCAGTAGATGGTGACATATGATTCTCTAGTTCAGTTTAGTTGTCAGCATACCTTGTCATATATTTCAATCAAGTCATTGGATTGACATTTAAGGAGATTTGGTTCATTCCATCTACAGATTTTACTGCTATTGTCACAAATACAGGAGCGCTCCGAAAAACCTAAAAACCGTTTACTGAACTAAGAATAAGTAATAGAACAATTGATTTTACGAAATTGTGAGAAAAGTGGAGCAATATCATCTATTCATTTACTAGTAAAGAGAAAAAAGGCTTAAATGAATACAACGATAAATGAGCAATAGCTGGTTTGCTTCGAGAAAATGAACAATTTTAAGATAGGAAAAAACATTTAAATTCTAAACTTGCAAACTACCTCCAAATTTAGGAGGACAACTCTGTTTTGTAAAATGACCATTCTCTGTTTCCGGCCATAGAATATCCAAGTATACTTCTGCAGGACAAACCAGATGTATATCTATAAATAAACAACATTGTAATAGATTTCTACTGATTTCCCATCATGAAAATTAAAACAATCTTTGGTAACACTATGTTGAAGGTATCATGTTTTTCAGGTATCTTATACCTGCTGTCAAATTCTAAAAAGAAATATTTAAAAAAACAAGAGGCCCAAGGGCCTTAACGGTCACCTGAGTATAATACAACAATTTAGAAGTTAAATACACTGATAGATGAAGCATTGTTGCCCTAGCCCCCCCCCCCCCCTCCTCAAGAACCCCAAAAACTGAGGCCATATATTTAAAAATTTTGGAAGAGGCATCCTTGTCTATCATAATCATGCACTTAGTTTGTTTAAATAATCTCCAGTAGCAGAGAAGTTTTTCAAAGAATCAATGCATTTTCACTATATAATCAATAGAGCCCCGCCCTAACACCAGAACCCCTGACCCTGGGGCCATGAAATTCACAATTCTTGAAAAGGCATCCTTATGCGTTTAAATAGTCTCCAGTAGCAGAGAAGAAGATTTTCAAAGAATCAATGCATTTTCACTATATAATCAATACAGCCCCACCCTAACACCAGAACCCCTGACCCTGGGGCCATGAAATTCACAATTTTTGAAAAGGCATCCTTATGCATCATAACCATGCACTTAGTTTGTTTAAATAATACCCAGGAGCAGAGAAGAAGATTTTCAAAAAATTAAAGCATTTTTACTATATAATCAATAGAGCCCCGCCCTAACACCAGAACCCCTGACCCAGGGGCCATGGCTTTCACAATTCTGGAAGAGGCCCACCTCCTCATCATAACTACGTACTTAGTTACTTTATTAAATACCCAGGAGCAAAGAAGAAGATTTTCGAAGAATTAATGCATTTTCACTATATAATTTATAGAGCCCTGCCCTAACACCAGAACCCCTGACCCTGGGGCCATGAATTTCACAATTTTGGAAGAGGCACTCTTGCTCATCATAACTATGTACTTAGTTCCTTTATTTAATACCCAGGAGCAGAGAAGAAGATTTTCAAAGAATTAATGCATTTTCACTATATAATCAATACAGCCCCACCCTAACACCAGAACCCCTGACCCTGGGGCCATGAATTTCACAATTTTGGAAGAGGCACTCTTGCTCATCATAACTATGTACTTGGTAACTTTATTTAATACCCAGGAGCAGAGAAGAAGATTTTCAAAGAATTAATGCACTTTCACTATATGATCTATATAGCCCCACCCTGGGGCCAGAACCCCTGACCCTGGGGCAATAAATTTCACAATTTTGGAAGAGGCACTCTTGCTCATCATAACTATGTACTTAGTTCCTTTATTTAATACCCAGGAGCAGAGAAGAAGATTTTCAAAGAATTAATGCATTTTCACTATATGATCTATATAGCCCCACCCTGGGGCCAGAACCCCTGACCCTGGGGCCATGAATTTCACAATTTTGGAAGAGGCACTCTTGCTCATCATAACTATGTACTTAGTTCCTTTATTTAATACCCAGGAGCAGAGAAGAAGATTTTCAAAGAATTAATGCATTTTCACTATATAATCAATACAGCCCCACCCTAACACCAGAACCCCTGACCCTGGGGCCATGAATTTCACAATTTTGGAAGAGACAGTCTTGCTCATCATAACTATGTACTTAGTAACTTTATTTAATACCCAGGAGCAGAGAAGAAGATTTTCAAAGAATTTATGCACTTTCACTATATGATCTATATAGCCCCACCCTGGGGCCAGAACCCCTAACCCTGGGGCCATGAATTTCACAATTTTGGTAGAGGGCTCAATGCTTATTACAATGATGCCAACAGTTTGACTGCTTCATGTCCGGGAGTAAAGAAGAAGATTTTTAAAGATTGCATTATTTTTGGTGGTTTTAGCCCCACCCCTCAGGCCCCGGGGGGGCAGGGACCATGAAATTCACAATTTTTGTTCCCCTTCACCCATAGATGCTATATACCAAATTTGGTTGAAATTGGTTGAGCGGTTCTAGAGAAGAAGTTAAAAATGTTCAAAAGTTAACGCACGACGGACGACGCACGACGACGGACAAAAACAGATAGCAATAGGTCACCTGAGTGACTCAGGTGACCTAAAAAGTGCTACCTCTTCTTTAAAATGGGTATTTTCTTGGCACCAGATCCTCGGGGGGGGGGGGGGGGGGTATTTGCACTGCTCTACATTTGTATTGTTTAATTGGACTTTTGAACAGGATCACTGTTCATTATCTTTACATTTCATTCACAGTTAAATTACATTCTAGGTTATAAATAGAACATTACTAGAAACCTTGCATTCTATTGTAGAATGGGCCACTTTCAACGCTGCTCTATTCGATTTTAAAGCAGAATGTGCAACTTTTTTTTAAATGCAAAATATCAAACTTTCAGAAACATTCCCATTTTTTTCCATGGCAACAGCAGCATTTATGGAAATTTGAAACCCCAACAACATGAGAGACATACATTAATATTTCTTATTAGAAGAAGAAAAAAAAATCGAATTAAGAAGACATTCCTGGTTTTTGTTTCTTTTTTAATATTATATCAGTGCATACTATCTATTCAAAATATATTATAAAGTCAGGTACTCTTCACACAATTGCTCTGTAAAAATATAGTTCCATTCATGATCAGCAGATACAACATTACGACAAATGTTTAGAATATCGATGTGTATGTTGCACATGGAAGACAACAAAATTAACCTAATATGATTTTAAGAAAATCATTTTATCCCCAGAAATTTAAATAAGAAGTATTCATATTCCTACGCGAGCTGCCTCCTCAGCCTTTTTCCCGAAAATATGTAGGTCATTTTTCGATTGACAATCTTTTCACAAATTACAATACTTTCATGATTACTGTTCGTTAATTATCAAACAATTTCTTATGATAGACAATGATAATCATTGTGTGTGTGTGTGTGTTTTCTTTTTTGAACTGTTTACTGACGGAATGGTTATATAACAGCTGCAATCGCAACTTCTCAGTACTTCCCGACAACCGAAAAAAAAAACGAGTTTAGATGCAATTGACTTTCTGATCGAACGTGTTTAGATGCGATTGACTTTCTGATCGCACGTGTGTAGACCTGGACTATTTGGTCTTGCAATCACAGGTGTGTGCCCTGTTTGCTAGTGACGCAATACTGGTGACAGTATTTGCTACGGATTGAAGAACTAGTTTCATAACAAGTGCATTTTTTTTTCTTTTAGAGATCAGCTGAGCAAAGTACGTGAAAATTCGAGTAAAATTAAAAGTCGAATATCTTGGATATGGGGTAACCCGTATCTATTCTTGTTTAAGAAGTCATTTGAACTTGAAAAGTACAGATAAAGAACAGTAATCAATCTCATACGTCCAGTAAAAAAAAAAAAGAATCCTGAATAGGGGCAAAAAAAGACCTCTGAGAACAACAGAGGTGGGAGCAGGTGTATGGGAGGAATAAGCATCCCCTGTCAACCCGTCACACCCGCCGTGAGCCTTATGTTTTCATCAGGTAAATGAAGTAATCGGTAGCGAAATTGCAATAAAACTGATGACCTCACAATTGGTGGAAAACTTGGTCAAAATAGCCCTACGATAGGTTGTATAATTTTTAAACAAGGTCATTATAACAACCAGAGTAGTTTAAAACACTGTACTATTAACTTCTTTGTCAGTTTCCTGCCTCTGTTTAAAAATTCAAAACTTGCTTTTAAGTATAGAATTAGAAAGAAATAAACTCCATTTGCAGGTGATGCGAAATATTACTAATGAAAGAAAACTTAAAAAGTTTCAAAAGATATGGCTGGGAAGTTTCCTAGAAAAATGAGATTTTAAAATTTCCTCTGTTTCAATGCAAACGTGGTGAACATTAATACTGTGAAGTTTCAATCAGATTTTACAAGCCATGTGAAAGACCTCCTGCAAACAAAATTACAACTGGATCAATAACAATATACCCCCCCCCCCCCCAAGAAAATCACACACTACAGGACGGGAGTTGCATTCTGTTACCTTTGACCTTTAAATGAATAAGAAAGCTTTACCTTTGGCGACAAAGATATGTATTGTTACATTTCTCTCTCCTACTTGGTTCGTCACCTGGCAGGTAAAATTTGTATTCTGTGTTATTCCTTTAGCAACCAACTGACTCCCAGCTGGTAATAGCGTCTCCGGTATGCGGTTAGGTGTATGCCATTTTATTGGAACTCCATTTTCAAACCATTTGTATTGAAATGAATTATATGGCTCATTGATGGAAAAACATGGAATTCGAATCGAGTTATTAGCTGATATAATTAGCTGTCTATTTGGTACATAGATCAGAGGGCTCGACAGAACAACTATATGTATAGAACGGCGTTTTTCTGTTGTCCCAGCGGTGGCTACACAAGTGAATTGTCCTATTTTGGGGAAAATAAAAAAAACGATAAATGTAACATTTCACTCGTACAGGATTTTCAAGATATGATTCATGAAGTAGATACTTGTACAATTCTGTTTCTAAAAAATTTAGCCAAGTGACAAATGATTGCATATTTGCAGATACATATAGTTTTCGTATGACGTATTTCCAACCAAGTTATTACGTTGGCTGCAATCTTGGAGGTGAAAGTGCAGCTAGTGAAATTTCCTCTTTAATTTACAAAAACTAAACTTGTGTAGCAGGAATATATGGGAAGCAATCTTTACAATATAAAAAAAATGAGAAAAAGAAGGCCTTAGCAAACGTGTATTCTTCATAAAAACAAAGTTTTCTATACCTCAAAGGCCAGTATAACAACTTTAAAGTTGTTGAATAATGAAGGAATTCTCCAATTTGGTGGCCAACGAGAAATAACTCTTACTAAATTAACATTTTTCTAAAACTGTTTACCTACCTTCATCATATTTCTTTACTTGAGCATAATATAAAACCGAACGTATAATTCCTTCAGTATTGGACATAACCACTCTATGGTAGGCACTACGAGGAGAGATCGAGAAATCTACCAGCATACCATCCTTGTACCATCTGAATCTGGTGGAATTATCTCCCTTTACAATACATGAAATGGTTAAAAACTGGTTTTCGTTTGTGTAAGCTTCATAACCTGCTCCACCATTCCCCGTAACCATTTCGACGATTTGCAATTCTACAGAAAAAAAAGTAAATAAATCGGTTTATTTGGACTGGTAGAGTGTGTTCGAAGTATTTTTTTCGTCTGGAATTCATTTTTTGTTCAACCACAGAATTTACAATAGATTTACAGATATTTTTAACATCTTCAATATCCAAACTTTATTTTGGCAAAAAATCAACAAAGCTTGTAAATCAAGGAACAATTTACCTTCGACTATCGAATAAGTCAATTTATTTCCCCCATTTATATCTTCGGGTAAGTTATTGCGAAGTCTATTAATTACTTCAATCGTAGTGTTCTTGTCATGACTGTCTATCGTAAAACGTAGTTCTTCCATTTTTAGCACTTCTGATCTAAGGAAAGAAGTATTTTTCCCAAGGGGGAAATGGAATTTTAATTATGAAATCAAAGAAATACACTTAAATGTGCAATTGAAGGATTTAAAAAAAACATACTTCACAATAATGGTTAATTTTCAATACTAATGATAGTGACTGAACTTAAAATTAAAAAAAAAAAATTTTTACACCTTTTAGTATCCTCGGTAAAATACTTCTTGCTTTCAATTTTGTGTTGATGTAGTTGACTTAAAATCTGTATTGAAAATAATTTTAAAAAGAGTAAGAATCAAGGTAGCCAATAAGCAGTGGTTAGTCCTAATCTAATGATTTGTTTCTCCTCAATCGATTGTAAATGTAGAATATGAAATACTTACATAAGAAAAAATATCACTTTTATTATTTGCTGATTCATTGGACAATTGTTCTCCCCATTCAATGTGAATATTTACAATCACTTTTTCTGTAAATGCATATATTAGTTAAATTACTGTTTCAAAGTTACACATAAATGTTGTTCTCATTAATGTGTATCCAGACACCTTTATACTAAGTATATGTATCTGGTAAATCTTATCAATAGCATCAGATAAATAAAAGACAATTAACACAATGTTTTATTCTACATCAATTTAAGCATTAATTTTTGTTTCATAACTGGCATTTAAATTAAATAACATAGTAAGTCCCTTATGAAATTTTTGCATTACTATGGTATTTTTCTATTAAATATCATTAAGAATGTGTAGAAAGCAAGCTGAAGTGAAAAACGTGTCATGAATTCACGTATTTTCATTAGTAGAAGAAAGAAGGCCTTTACAGGATATCGATTAATAATTGCTTGATTATCTGATTGCCTCATTGTGCTCACAAAAAGTCTCGTGATTATTAGATACCTTGTACTGAACACGTTGTTCCATCATTGTTCAGTCGGTACCCGTCCTGACATCCACAACCCATTTTCCCTGGAAGAATCTCCAAACAGATTTGATCACATGCTAAGTAGTAACATTCTGAAACATGAATATGGCTCACTTTTCAATTTGCATATTTTTGTACTCAAAAATATATATAGTTCATTTTAAAACAAGAAATATTCTTTATTTTAACTAATCTGGTTTCCTGATATTTATTGCTAGTTTCTGCAGGGAAACCAGTAATTTTGAAAAATTTAACATTTACATGTATGAATATGTCGTTCTGCTTTGACAATATATGTATATACCTTATGTCCCTCAAATATATATTTAGATTGCTCTGTGAAATACAGTTAATATCATCTACCTTATATTGTCACCTGAGAATTACAATGTTCTTAATGTTTCTGGATTTTGCAAAA
This sequence comes from Saccostrea echinata, assembly GCF_033153115.1. Lineage (NCBI taxonomy): Eukaryota > Metazoa > Mollusca > Bivalvia > Ostreida > Ostreidae > Saccostrea > Saccostrea echinata. Next base: position 41,294,321 of record NW_026889750.1, read on the forward strand.
TTCTGGGGAAATTTTGTAAAAGTGAGGATCAATCAGTTAAGGCTATTATTTTAGTTTTATTATGCTCTATCTCTAGAGGGAAATAATTTGCTGGGTTTTTTTCATATTGAATTTCAGTTATAATTAATATACAAACATTGCATTTCTCAAGGTTATGTTTTTTGAGAAAGAGAACAGAGTAACTAATATTTTATCCATGTATTTACACCTGTTATAAAGGTAACATACCATCTTGTTTGATTTCGCACCATTCTCCAGTGTATCCGTACGGACATTCACAAATATAATTTAAGGAACCATTCAAATAGCTATAAAAACATACATTTTATGTTGAAAACATCAAAAATACAAAAATTACAAAATATTGAAAATGTGACAAGTTTATATATTTATTTCTGAAAAAAAATTCAAGTGTTAGTTAACATTTTATTTTATTTATTTTTTTTAGGGTTTTTAAAAAAAAAGAAAAAAAAAAAAAGAATGAAATATGAAGATAACGAACAGTATTCAATCTCGAAAGTCCAATGAAACGATACAGATACAAAACAACTTTTTTTTCACTTTTGCATTCTGCTCTGTTTTAATCATACAGTGAAAAAAAACTTGTATGATAGCGTACATGTAGGTACTAAGGATCATAGTTACGCAGTTGAAAGGGAATATCGCTTACATTGTATATACATGTATTAGGTTATATGTCGAATAAAGTAAAGGAAAATACTCATTTAAGTTTTTGCTCAGTATTGATCATTCATAGGGTGGTTTAATGATTTTCAAGATGATTTAGAGGTATGTTGTTGCCCATGTTGTCAAGTAGATGAGCAAAATGCACGCCAGTCCATTTGTGTTTTAAGAGATTCCATATAAAATAAAAAAAAAATGTTACATGTGATTAGTAAAAATGTCTACATAATTTCCTCTTTTAAATAAAAAATTAATAATAATAAATGAATAAAAAGGGGAAAGAAAAAACACAATCCCATTGCTTTTCATTGTCACTTGCAGTTGAGTTTTTAAGTATCAATATTTTCAAAATATAAATAAATAAATAAATTATTTTAAAAATAAAAAAAATTACTTAGAAACAATTTAGAATAACGAAAGAAAATAAATGCAAATTAACAGAATCAGTATTAAGGGAAAATACGATAGTATACACCTCTCTGAAATTATTAGATTTTCCCGCCAGGCGGGTAGCCAATTACGTGGTCTGTCTAAATCAGTCAACCACTCTAAACGACTATTTTACCATGCCTATTCTGTCTCTCAAAAGTCTAAAATTGTTTTTAAGTGGGTTCGTCATACAACGATATTGGACAGATCCTTTCTCATTTTTGAGTGTTTGTCCGCATTTTGTACAAAAACAGAACAGTCCTCGAATATGGTTGCGTAAAAAACTTATAAAGTGTAAGAAAAATGCGATCAAAAGGGCCGAATATACACATCGAAATCGTCAAAATTTACTAGCTTCCGGGGGCTTCGCCGCCCTGGGCCTTAAGGCGGCCCCCAAACCCCCTGCCTACTCGGGCGTCCACATCAAAAGTACCCTGCCTACGCCCCTGCCTTTTCCCCCTGTGTCATTGACCTTGTCCTAATGACCTTGTGAGTTGAGCTGGTGCAGTTGTTTTATAGATGAACAAGTAATATTTTAGTGTCCCTTTCAAAGATTGTGACAGATGGACAGACACGAAAACGCAATGTGTATAGCGCTTGTTTTATTTATTTATTTATTAACTTTATTTATTATTATTATTATTATTGCGAAGGTTGGGACATGCTGTAATTACATGACTCTGAAGGATTAATAAAATTGATGAGTCTTTATATATTTTATATATGTAGGCCCCGCCCCGCTCCTAGACCTCAAACCCTTTCTCCAGAGACATTAATTCTATTACTTTGCAAGAAAATAAATTTTCATAAAATGAATAATTTTGTCCAACCAAAAAAGACCAACCAGAGTGTCGATTTTTTTAGTATGAACGGTTGCTTCAGTAGATTTCTGGAAAAAATCAAATATTTTAAGGAATTTCAATATATGGTCAAAAAAGCCCACACTGGCCTCATGCGCTTTAAGTTTAACAATTTAAGGAAAGAGCTCATTACTTAATTACAGTATATAGTTTGTCCGTTAGATGCCCGAGGCACATAAAGATAAAGGATGACTGCATTTAAGACAAAATAAACTTTCAAAACTATCATTTTTCTTATCATTGCAAGAATGGTCAACATCCTATCTAAAACTTTATGTAATTACGCTTAATAAAAGTGTGTATTTACGAAGTTCGAGTCTGTTTTCAAAGGCAGGGGTCATCACAATTTCTTGAATCTCCGTTCGATAATGAGGACGCCCACTTTTTTACTGACTGTATACATAGTCAGCGCATGTTTGTCTATTGTTTTACGTTTAACAGAAGTTGTATATTTGCATAAATAATACTTTGTCAAAAGGAGAATAATAGACGAACATGCGCTCATGGTTAAAGAGAGGAAAAACTGCTTCTTCCTACATTCGCTCTCTGTGTTGTAACCAAGGATTGTGACATGTTGAATATTATAATTCACCACGTGATTTCTTACCTCAGGTAACTTTGTGAATACTAAAATCCGTTACATGACTTGTAAGGTTTGTGCTAACTAGGACATTGTGTTCGAACACGTAAGTCATCTGACATTGATATAAAATCTGCTTTAATTACATTGACGTGCTTATATTGTTAATTTCGTTTTGGAACCTTTGTCGGAAGTGTGTTTGTGCCATACATTATGGAGAGGGAGATTGGAAAAAGTGATCACGTTCTTTTTTCCAAACATGTCATTGTTATTTATCAAGTCTAACTTTAGACCCATTCTTACAATGTTAGCTCCACCTCTTATGCATATGTAATGTTCAATCAAGGGCAGGTAAGTGTAAATTCACTATATTTGGAAAGCAGTAAGGACAAAAAACTTGAATCATTTTATTGTATCACAGTATAAAATCATTTTAAGATTTAAATTTGGTTCCAAATTGACAGGATTCTTTCATAAACATACAAAAGTGAAATAAGGTTTAGACATAAAAGCAACAGAAGCAACCGAAAAAGACCCCAAAACAGGCGTTAATTGAGTCATCCTTTGAATTTTCAGTTCATTTAGACAGGTGCTTCTTCAATAAAAATGGAACTCGAAAATTTTCGTATTTTCTTCATCCCTTTGTGGAGTGTACTCAAATTGAGTGTCAGTACTCCAGTAATTCTGTGGTGAACAGTTAAAAACCTATGTATATTTGTATTGAAAGGTGTAAAAAGTTAAAAAAAAAAAAAAGTGGACAGTTTAGTGGTGTAAAATCTCAGACACGCTGATGGACTGTATAGCGTGTCGGAGGTGTCCACTGATGGTGAATTCCTAATTGTGGCTGGTATATTGTTCCATGTTATGATAGTTGCTGGAATAACTAATGAATACATGTACTTGTAAACATCAACCCTGTATTGATTTGGCGGACTCTGTTTACCACAAGAGGCCCAAGGGCCTTAACGGTCACCTGAGTATCATACAACAATTTAGAGAATCCATAGAGTATAAAATGAACTAAAAGGTGAACGTTTGTTGCCCAAATGCAAGAAAAATAGGGTGATCAGGATCAACAAAATAATTAGTCTAGTATTCATTAACAGTTCATAAATTAGGTTCTAATCTCTTCCCCATTTATCACTCTCACCATAAGTATATTAACAAACTATCAGTGCTTCTGTAATATTTTAATTCCTTGTTGAAATCTCTTACATTAGCCTCTCTTGGTCTTTGATGAACATTTCATAAGACAAGTTATTTTTGTCTCATTTTTATTTATCTACTACTTACAAGTCTACCTGATCATTAAAACTAAAAAAGTACTTTTTGTATTATACAATAACAATTCTTGCATAATTCTCCTATTCTATTAACCTTTCAAGTACATTATTTACAGTGATTAATTATCAAAAGTAAATGGCAAAGGGGAATAACTCCTCTCAGTAGAATACAAATTAATAGAGCCATGGCCAGGACCAGAACACTTGAACAAATGGTCCAGATGTTCAAAAATCTGGTAAAAATACCCTTCCTTATTAAAACTTTTACTCTTTTTGCCTCTGCTTTGCCCAGGTGCAGAGAAGATTTTAAAAATTTATATGCATTTTACTACAGATTCACTATATTCACTATATTATCAATAGAGCCCCCCCCCCCCCTCCCCACCGAGAAACACCAGAGCCTCTTACCCTGGGACCAGAAGTTTGCTCATCATAAGTAATCACTTTGTTTGTCTGCTTAACACTAAGAGCAGACAGGATTATTTAATAGAATTAATGCATTTTCACTATATTATCAAGAGCCCCACCCTTACACCAGCACATCTGACCCAGGGGGTCATGAAATTTACTACTCTGGAAGAAGCACTCTTGCTCATCATAACTATACACTTAGCTTCTTTGCTTTTTAACCAGAATATTTTCAAAGAAATTTTGCTTTTTCGCTATATAATCAATAGAACCCCCCCCCCCTTTTCACCAGAACCCTTGACCCTGGGGCAATGAATTTCACAAATTTGGTAGAGTCAGCCTATCATAACTATGTATTTAATTTGTTTAAATAATACCCAGGAGTAGAGAAGAAGATTTTCAAAGAAATTTTGCTTTCTCAATACATAATTAATAGAGCCCCCCCCCCTTTTCACCAGAACCCTTGATCCTGGGGCCATGAAATTCAAAATTTTCGAAGAGGCATCCTTGCATATCATAACCATGTATTTAATTTGTTTAAATAATACCCAGGGGCAGAGAAGAAGATTTTTAAAGAAATAATGCACTTTCAGTATATGATCTATATAGCCTCGCGCTAGCACCAGAACCCCTTACCCTGGGGCAATGAATTTCACAATTTTGGTACAGTCACCCTTGCTTATCATAACAATGTATTCAATTTGTTTAAATAATAACAAGGAGTAGAGAAGAAGATTTTCAAAGAAATTTTGCTTTTTCACTATATAATCAATAGAGCCCCCCCCCCCAACCTTTTCACCAGAACCCCTGACCTTGGGGCCATGAATTTCACAATTTTGGTAGAGTCACCCTTGCTTATCATAACTATGTGTTCAATATGTTTCAATAATACCCAGGAGTAGAGAAGAAGATTTTCAAAGAATTAATGCACTTTCACTATATGATCTATATAGCCCCACCCTAACACCAGAACCCCTTACCGTAGGGCCATGAATTTCACAACTTTGGTAGAGTCACCCTTGCTTATCATAACTATGTGTTCAATATGTTTCAATAATACCCAGGAGTAGAGAAGAAGATTTTCAAAGAATTAATGCACTTTCACTATATGATCTATATAGCCCCGCCCTAGCACCAGAACCCCTGACCCTGGGGCCATGAATTTCACAATTTTGGTAGAGTCACCCTTGCTTATCATAACTATGTTTTCAATTTGTTTCAATAATACCCAGGAGTAGAGAAGAAGATTTTCAAAGAAATAATGCACTTTCACTATATGATCTATATAGCCCCACCCTAGCACCAGAACCCCTGACCCTGGGGCCATGAATTTCACAATTTTGGTAGAGGGCTCAATGCTTATTACAATCATGCCAACAGATTGACCCCTTGTTGTCCAGGAGTAAAGAAGAAGATTTTTAAAGATTGCATTAATTTTAGTGGTTTTTGCCTCACCCCTCAAGCCCCAGGGGGGCAGGGACCATGAAATTCACAAATTTTGTCCCCCTTCACCCATAGATGTTATATGCCAAATTTGGTTGAAATTGGTTGAGCGGTTTCAGAGAAGAAGCTGAAAATGTTCAAATGTTAACGCACAACGCACGACGCACGCCGACGGACGAAAACGGATAGCAATAGGTCACCTGAGTGACTCAGGTGACCTAATAAAACCACGGCTTCTGCTATTGGTGATGTGTAGCATGTGATGTACCGGAACTTCCACAATGTGATGGTAAATTTTTGTAGAACAAGATCACTCGGTTCCGGGCCCTCTGATGTTCTAGTGGTTCCCAGCCGAGTTGATATAGCATGGTGGACCCAGTTCCTTGATCCCTTGACGAATAATCACCAGTGGCGAACCTTGCTGCCCGGGGCTGAGCATCTTCTAGGTGTTGGACTACACGATGTTGGTAAGGACCCAAAACCACTGAGGGCCACCCTGGCAGAAGTTGAGTTGATATGCTCGCGTCATATGTCTGGTTATGCAGTTTATAGGACTCTTTAAATGGATGGCGTTTCTTAGAAATGTGGATGGTGGTACATTTTTGACGGTGAAAAGCCATCTGCCAGTCCTTTTCCCATTTCTCAACTGCACATAAGTCCTGTTGAAGTTGGACTGTGTCATTGGTTGATTGGATTGTCCTGTAAATGAGGCAGTCGTCTGCAAATCATTTAACAATGGATGTTACCACCCCCGGGAGGTCCTTGATGTAGGCAAGAAATAATAGGGGACCCATCACTGTGCCTTGAGGTACTCTGGAGTTCACATCTGCTATGTTGGAGGACATCCTTTTAACCAATACTCGCTGTTTTCTGTCTGATAAGAAACTTTCAATCCACTGTAGAGTGTAGCCACGAATCCCATAATAATTCAGTTTGCGGAGGAGACGTTGGTGTGGTACCTTATCAAATTCCTTGGCGAAATCCAGTAAGATGACATTAATCTGGTTGCCGTTAGGCTACTAGCAAGAACTTGTACTGTGGCAATACGTTGAGTCCCATATGAGCGCTTACTATGAAATTCCTGCTGGTGTAAGGATAGGTATCAACTGTTCCTTCCCAACTGTTCGCTCGGCACTTTGAAGTGAAAATTGCGGGTCTTTAGGATATGGCCTTAAAACTGAGGCCCAGTGTCACGGTAGGCGTTGTCACGATAAAGAACCCTCACTGCTTAATGGCCCTCATTGCCGAGTAAAGTTCTAAATTTTAAGCCCTTCAACGGTATATGGTGACGTCTCTGTATGAGTGAAAAATTGGGACATTAAACATACAATCACCCAATCGCTGCCCAAGTGCAAGGGAGCTATTTTATATTTATTTGCAAACACGTGATAATATTACTGTCTAATGGCATTAGTTTGAAAATTACAAACCCGTACTATAATCCAAAAAGCATTTATAAATATCATATTTTTGATGAGGGTTCAGCACTGGTATCCAATGACGCTACTAAGTAAAAAATGAGGTAAGAATACTTAGGCTTATTTATTGAGCTAATGATTTTGTAAACAACATCATGTTTTGTATTTAGCCTACATTTGATGTAAACTTTTACCTTGCTGGATAATTAAATGTGGCTACCTCATTAGAGATTCAGTTTTCAAGTGCAGATATGATAAAGTTCATTATACCTTTATCGACTTAGATATGAGAAAGGATGAACTCTAGAGAAAAACTGTGTTACAGGTAATGAATCCTTCATATGAAAATTATCTCATTCATTATGTCTCCAAATTTTATAAACTCCCTTTATAAGTATGATCACATTTCAGGGATTTATCAGTACCTTCTCAGGGGCCGAAATTCGGCCCCATTCCCAATTGAAAATGAGTTCAGTTTTTCCCAATTTGGCAGTATTTTTTCCCAATTGGTGAACAATGCTTTTATATTTAATTATCTTCGGAAAACACAAAGTAAAATTGTCAGATTGTCTGTAACTTTAATCTATTTAACTCATTTAGCAAAGCTACAGTCATGACACATGTTTAAAAACACTGTAAAAACATCGCCAACTTTTAATCCGAATTTCCTCCGTTTTTCTGAAAATGGTGATGTGTAATTACATAGATTTGTTAAGTTATTTCTACCTACTCAATTGATCTACGAGTGAATGGTAAGGACTGTAGGCATTATTTCAAATAGAAAAATATATTTTCAATGCATTAATACATATTAAAAGAGGACTTTGTGTACTTAGTATAATTTTTTGCAGGAGGTTTATAATCTCCAGAAACAGATTCTGCAATGACCTAAATTGGAATCTCACACACACATGTACTACCCTAAGTTGTACAAACACTTTATACTCATTGAAGTCAATTTTACTAAGTCTGTTATTCATAACTGATCTTGTATGAATTAATTAAGTTGGATCATATTTAATTGTCTGTTTGGTTGCCCAAATAAGAGTTCATGCTGAAATGTTAAATGAATTACACCTGAATACATGATTTAAGCAACACTTTTAATTTTTCCCAATTTCATCAAAAAGCCGATAATTTTTTCCCAATTCCACAAAAATGGCGTTTCCCAAAATAGGCTGATAAATCCCTGCATTTACACATTCATAACATGATGTTTGGTAGTGAATTTTTGGGACTGCATCAAAAAAGAACTGAATGGGTTTTTCCAATTTACAACGGAAAATTGAAGTATTTGGATAATTTAAAGATATGAGAAATATTAGACATAAATAGAGCGTTATAATTTGATATATGATTTTTTTTTTATTATACATGAGATAAAGAATTTTAAGAACATTTCAATTACCTGCAAATTCCTCCATTTTGACAGCGATTGGTTTTTGTCAAAGGATTACAGTCTGGTCCATATTGACAGAACTCTCCGAAATAATTCTCTGTACAATGACATCTGTATTCCGAAAAATCGACAGAGGCTAAGCAGCTACCGAGGTATGAACAATGATAGGCAGTACAGGTGGTTTTTTCTGAAGATGCATCCTTTTCTATGAATTCATATGTTATGTTAAAACCATATACATCAACCATGTGTTCAAGAACTCGAATATTTATGTCTCCCATTTGGTACACCCCAAACCGCAAGACCACATACGGAGCCGGTATTTCCAGAGTATAAATGTCGTGATAAGCGTTCATTATCTCCATTTTGGATTCATTTCGATAGTTTTCAGAATTCGTGTATTCCTGAAAGAATTGAACAGTAAAATAATTTGTTAAATAAAACTGAGTGAAATGAATCAGCGTTTTGGACGTCTCTTTGTTATGGATCACCCATTCACAGCGGATAGGAGTCGGGAATTCTTTAGGAAAATTCGGAGATTGTATAATTCCTTTCGGAGAACGGAGAAGTCCACCACAATTTCTATAGACGCTAGAAACTGTGTAGTGCAGTCGTACGAATACCATTAATTTTAAATAAAACGTTACCATCCCCATTGTCACAACTTGTTAATTGTTCGTGTAATTCGCTTTCCGTATTTATATGAACCTAATGTAAAGTTAAAAAAACTTTAATGAAAAACTCCCGTCCGTCACAATTTTACAATATGTTCTGATCTATTTTGGATTTTTCGGTTCCTCTTATTTCTTTTACAAAGAGATATTTCTACGTTTTTAAATACATTTAGCCTAAAAGTAATGTCTTGTACTTAAACTTTTTTTTTCATATTTCACCGGGTGAAACATATTTGGTATCAAAATATAGGATTGACAACATCAGAAAAGTACCCGATCAGTGTATCAGGTGAACTAGAGAAGGGATGGAATAGCATGACAAGGCGACTTGACACACTGCACTCTGACTCTCTCGGTAATAAGTTGGTCAGAAAGCCTTAATGAGTTTTTCTACCTTGTGATAAATTATTCATCAATGTTTTGACATTGTGATGACTGATCTGTAATCTTATCAGTTTAGAAATCTTTCTTTCAATAATTCTCTCTTTTACGTACGTTAATTACTCATTCCCCTTTTTGTGTATTATAATCTGAATCAAGCAATGAAGTTTTCATCAATTGTGATCGAGACATATCCAAGGTTTCACATTCTATTTATTGATATTCTGTTGTTACGCATTCTAGTAATAACTAGCATATAAATGACTTAAAGTCAACGATCCCTTTTCTAATTTAAAGATACATGTACTTACTTCTCACCATAAATGAAAAGGAAATCTTACTTTCTAATGCAATGTATTTTTTCGTCAAATTGGCTTGTCTTTAGTAACTACATGTAGTATATCAAAACATTTAAAAGCCCATTTCCGTAATTTATTCAAAAGAAAATAAACAAGCAGGAACAAAACTATCATCACCTACTCCAAAACTAAATTCAAGATCTGCATTTTGTTCAAACAACACAAGTAAAATACTTTGAAAGACTACTATACAGTCAAAATTCGTTATCTCGAACTCGATGGATCATAGAAAAAACTTCAAAATATCCGAGGATTCCAGATAATGAGTTTAAAATACATAAAGAAAGAGAAGTTGAATTTTCAAGTGACTTCGACATATCCATGGTATTAGAATTATCCGTGTTCGAGATGCCCGGGTAAAATTTGATAAGGGGGCAATAATTATCTTTAATTAATTAAACACATCAGTATATTTAATTGTTTTTGCAAAAGCGATTTGCTTTTTTTGTGAAGACAGTACGTCTGAAATATCTTGCGCTTTTCTGATATTTTTAAAATCGACCTATAGAGGTAGGCGGCGAAACAATAATGTCGTTCGCAGTCCTTCACATCGTAGTTTTCAATATCACATTGCCCACTGACACCGACCTTTGAGACGTGACTTTGAATCATCTTTAGGTAATCAGCAACAATATACTCAACTTTGAATTCATATGCATTTCAGTCAAGTTTTCTTTTCTCTAAATGAAGGCACATACACGAATTCAATACCTCGTTGCCCAGTGTCCAGAACTTTGAAATAATTTAGGCATCAACATACTAAAGATTGGATCTATTCCTATCAAGGCTTCGAGAGATATTTCACTGGCACGATTATGTGACAGCGAATTGAATAACTAAAATGACTGAGTTCAATTATTTTTATGCCGTAGAATTGATGTACGATTACAGTCTACTTTGGTAAGACCCATCTACAGACAAACCCCCCTTTTTTTTTAAATACACAAAACTTGCACAAGCGCGGGGGGGGGGGGGGGTATTACCCATTCTAGGACACATTTATAATTTGATAACAACATACGTAAATCTGTAACAGTTCATTTAATCTATGAATGTAGAATTTGGGCAATTGGTTGTTACTAGAATCTAAATGTAAATTTTTAAAAACATTATTTTAGGAGGGCATTTTGCGTACACAAATAAGCGCTTCAAAGGAATTAAAAAAAATAAACACAAACATTGAAAATTGCACTTTTATAATATGTTATTATGAAAGATGTTAAATCATGTAAATTGTCAGATCTTTTCTTTCATTTGATTTTGATCTAGATAGATTAATTCAGATACAAGTTAAAAAAAACCCCATTAAGTTACAGTAACAGCAATTCCACAATCTTCATTATTACAATTGATATATAAATCTAAATACAAGCACTTGACATCGACCGCTATCCATAGGGCTAGGGCTAGGTATAAGAGATACATGTAACATGTCGGTTTAACATTACTAATGTTTTTATATCGTACATCGTGCATTAGATGTACTACACCGTAGGTGAATTTTGATACTTTTCAAAAAACTTTAAACCTCAGATATTTTTAGGTTGCTGAAATAGGAGTATAATAAATAGCTGGCCTATTGTCCATTTCTATATACATCATATAAAGCAGATGTGAATGGCGTAATTAGATATGCTGAAAGTAATGATCATTAACTTTTCAGACACATATGAAACTAGTTGAGGCAGAAAATATGTTATGAAGTTCACCTGAAAGTAAGTCACTTTTACACAAATGATAAAGGACATAAGTTCTGCAAATTATTAAATCCGAGGAGTTCCCAGTAGCCCTCACAGTAGCTCTGGCGAGATCTAGCGAGACTACAACGAGATAAGGTAAATTATTTTCGAAAATGTGGCTAGGAAGTGACTAGCACGTGGAGACGTGGTGAACAGAAAAGTTATAATGCGTTTCATTTTTAACCACTGAATAATATCTGTAGAAATGTACTTCAATCTCTCTGGAATTCATTCAAACGTCAATAAGTATTCTTCATGACATTATTTTCTGCACTTAAGTATTAAATTTCGTTCTGGACAAACATACTTGCATGGGAACAGGGACTATATCTTTTGGCGTTAGATTAGCAAATGAGGTACCAGTATAGATTAATCTGAATGAGTTGAATTGCACTGTGGGTTACTAAAGGGATTTTACACTTTAAAAAGGCGATCGGAAAGACACAGAGAACATTTTTTCCATGCATTTGCATGCATTTCCATGCTGTCCATTTTTATTCTATTATTTCCATTCTCATAATTACAAACAATTCATAACAATTCAGTCGTTAGAGCGTTCGCTCTAGAGTAAGGAGTTGATCCTTACGTCGCAGGTTCGAATCCCACTGTGGGACGTGGAGACCGGTCCTTCGGATGAGACCGTATAAACCGAGGTCCCGTGTCGCAGTAGGTGCTGGCACGAAAAAGATCACTCACTGCTCTATGGCCCTAAGTGCCGAGTAGAGGTCAAAATTTGCAGCTTTCCACCAGCAAGTGGTGGCGTCTCCATATGAGTGAACAATTCTCGAGAGGGACGTTAAACAATAAACAAACAAATCATTTGAACGTAGAAGTCTAGGTTTCTTAAAGTCATACTGTAAGGCGATTTTCGTCTGCATTCCTTTGTTGTACTATCGGTGAATACAATTGTCAGGTGGGTTCCCTGACCTAAAAGCACAGATGATCACCGGTATTGTGATATGATAAAAAACTTTGTTGTCCATTTAATTGTTTAAATGCCTATAAAGGATGCTGCTCGTTTACCTTAACCTTGAAGCGCTAGTGTTCTGAACGTGGCACAGACTACATTTTTATATGCATTTTGTAGTTACTTAACAATAACAACAAATTACGAACGTCCGTGGCATATATCTTTCATAGTTTCTACTCTTTGTATTTTTTCATATAAACATTTTTTTTTAAAGAATGGGTGGACTTAACTTGCCAGAAAAAATGCCGTAAATTAAAGTTTCATAAAATGATTATTTCTTTCCATCATATAAATCCCCGATATCTTAACCGTGAATTCATGGTACAGATATGAATTTAAAATGCTCTTTTCGAGGTAAACTAAATAAATATCGAAGGCATGGTGCCTGAAGATTTCTTGAATATCAATAGATAATCAGGGTCACGCGTTTTTCATCGTCTGAATACATAGTCAGCGCATGTTTGTCGGCTGTTCTTAAGAAAACTGTAGTTGTATATTGAACAAAATAATGTCATATTAAAAGGAGAAGAGCCGACAAACGTGCGCTCACACTTAATTTAACAAAAAACATGTTCAAAATGAAGTTTTCGTTTCCATTGTTATGACTGAGTTAACCTTGATTTGACTTCGATTGACCTGTTAAATATTACAATTCATCACGTGACGTCCACCTGCGAGTGTACTCGTGAAAACAGTTACATTGTATTATTCAACCTGACCTCGTTCTAAATCACATCTTTGAGCGTGTTTGGTTGCCGTTTTCAGAATCTAGCAAATTAAATGTTGTTTTAATTTTGCGTGTCCACACATTTTTCTTTTTAATTTCATATTGACATCGCTGTAATATGCCATACACATATTCGAATTTCTAGAGAGAGAGAGGGAGAGAGAGGTCAACAATGACGCCGATCGATAGCCCCGCCTTCTATTAATATTGATTACGTGACCTAGAAACCACTCCGTGTACATGCCAAATTCCGGAAGACGATACTAATGTATCGTTGCTTCAATTTTGATTCATGGCAACAGGGCATTGCCTTTGTACAAATGTTCTATCTAATATAACCATGTATACGTAACTCTTTCTATTGCTTGTAATATATTTTGGATTCACTTCATCGCAAAAAGATCCAAAATAGGGCGTTAAGTCCACCCATTCCTTGTTTGGTTTTTTTTTGTAATCCATTTAATATCTATCGTAGATTGAGTTGAACCACGTGTTCGAAGTAAAATGTAAACATATACATAGGTGCCAAGTTAACGTTGCTATTCATTCAATGATTGGTCAATTGTTGGTGGTAAGATCCTTGAACGTCAATTGCTACATAATGACACGCCCATTTCTTTAGAAACGAGAAAGAAATATTCGTGTAATGCTTTAGGATACCCCACTCTCTGCGACTAACAACATGAGTTGCACTAAAATGGAAATTTTATAAAGTTAGAGGAGAGAGTTAGAGACCCCTTTTTCTGTTAAACACGTATTGTAACGAATATGTGTACATAATTATGAATTTATCGTTTATTGGAGTTACCAGTCGAACACTTGTTTACTCGGTGTTTATATAAACTGTCAATTTGATTGGCCACTGTATTTATAGAATATCTGTTCTACAGGTATTCGAGTGAACCATTTGACCGTTTTGTCATTTCTAAAGAAATGGGCGTGTCATCATATGACAATCAACGTTCTAAATAAAGCCCAAAACGTTGCATTCAAACGGAAAATTTTACCACTTCAATGCTTTTCATTGTAACACTACTAAGTTCCAATTAAATTATCACAAAATTATCATAAAAGCGACGACTAATTAAGTAGATTGTGATTTTTTAAATCCCACCCATTTCTGTTTAAAATCTTGGAAAATCTTTCAGAAAGTCTGGAAACACATTTTTATATGTTTTTAAAACAAACAGATTATGGCAATTTTCACTACCAATTTTATTTATAAAACCGATTCTACCCTATAACCTTTGAGTGGGTCAACCTACACCTACACCTGCCTTGAATTTGAATCACAATAACATTGGAAAGGGTGTAAAATACATGTAAGTTGTGCCTGCTACTCAGTCCCATTTACTTTTTATGAATAAAACTATACATAAATAAGAAATAGCAAGTGTTAATACGTTGTTTTTATACTAATTCTGACTACAGATTACCCTGTCTACCAATACAGAGGGCTAACGGTGTATAAGTGTGGACAGGGGATGCTCACTCCTCCTAAATCATGATATCCCACTTCTGATGTTTTCCAAAATCTGTCCACGACTCGACTTCAATGGTTATAACACGCGATTTATATAGAGGTCGCCAACTACTTAAAATGGGTGAAATATAAACAAGAAATTAATTCTAAACCTATCCTCTACGACTCTTAAAGTTTCAACTTGTACTCCTTTCATGGTTGACAAAGTAGCGATAAATATAACCTACGAAATCAGACTTCACGAACTGGCACTTAGTCTGACGTGGTGTGCAACAACCTCACACGATAACTGAGGCTTAAAAAGCAATGTCTCATGGATACCATTTATCTCCCCCTGGTTACCATTTTAAATCTGTTGGAAATGTATTTTTAGCTTCCGGTTCCACTGATCTCTGGGCACTGTTTCAGTAGAGATTACACGTCTTAACATAAGGTATAAACAGGGATCTTACATTTTGAAATCTTGGTAAAATTGATCAAAACTGCGGTACCTAATCAAGTACATGTGTATTTGAATTTTCTTTCAAATTTTGAAGAAACCAAGTACTGTTACAATTCTCCCACTGATTTCATAGCTGACCATGTTTCTATTGTTGTAGTTCTTATATAACGTATTCCACACAATTATTCCCTTTTTATAGACCTTTCTGGGGATAATGTTGAAAATTCAATTCTTTAAGAAACCCCTCGTTTTGTTAAACTCTTCAATTTTTATCAAATCTGTCAGAGGTTTGGTTGTGAAAAATTAATCTTAACTTTGGTCAGCTAAGAGCTTTTACTCTGTGTTTATTGATCAGAAAAGCACTGAATGATACATCTGTAAATAGCTTAATACATAAATCAACATTAAATGTTAAGTCATGAATAATTTCTTTCAGTTTTAGAATGTTCAATATTTACATTGATGAGATAGGTCTTGAAGTTTTAAAGAAATTGCCAAAAATAAGGCCTACATAGATTCCAGATTCCTTAAAATTTCAGAAAAGGGAAACTGAATGAAAGGAATTGAAAAGCAATGCACATGTTATTAGGTTGATAAAATCTTCTTATTCAAAAAAAAAATTAACTAATATACACAAGATCTTAAGAAATTGCCATACTTAACTTTCAAGCTTAAGTAATGTTTTTACATAGCTTAGAACGATGCATGTTAGCAGCAAATGTGTTTAAAATATAGTATGTGCGTATAACAGATTTTTGACTTATTTAAATACATGTACTCGTATACAAAAATGTTATCATTGATAAGTGACTTGGTTGGTGCAGAATAAATGAACTTGAATGGTCACTTTCGATTTTTCTTTACATATGCCATCAACCATTTAACAATCCAGCTATGACAAAAAGTGGAATCTTTAGTATATTGAATGAAATCGTCTTACACAGTTTCAATGTGCTTTGGTCAGTCTTAATACTGATTTAACTTTATAGCATAATGAATTTGCTTATATTGGTAGAGAAACAGATGTTTCTGTAAAAAGAGTATCTCATACACTTTATATTAATTAAAACAATTGGAATATTTTGAGGTACTTTGGAGTTCCTGAGGGTAGATTCCTTTTTGTTTGCAACTTGTTTCAAGGCATAAACTATTGACATAATTTTTAAGCTGGATTGCAAAGAAAATGAATTAATTGTTATGCGTGCTTTCAATAAGATATCAATTTCATATATTTTTATCATGTTTTTTTATTCTTATTTTTAATCTGTTGTATTCCAGATAAAATTGAATATTATACTATTGACTTTTATAATATATATCACCTGGCAATTCAAACACTTTCTTTGAGAATAAGTTTTGACATCCTTATGGAGTTACCAATTTTACATATACCAGTTAAGGTAACTTTTTTCTGAACGAATTTCCATTTTATGTTGTTTTCCTCGAATTTGTGTTACGCGTATTATTTCTTTTGGCCTATGTTTATCCAGCAAACAAGTTTTGGTAAACATTTGCTCCATATTGCCTATAATATACATGAAATATGAAGATAACGAATAGCAATCAAGCTCCAAAGACCATTGGAACAATACAAATTTGGAGCAGAGCAAACAGGATCCTCTAAAAACAGCAAAGATGGGATCAGGTGCCATGAAGAAGCATCCCCCGTTGATCGGTCACAATCGCCTCTGCTCCTTGTCATGATCGGGCAAACGGAAAAATTTTGAATTCTGATTTACTGAAGACAGAAGGATAGATGATTTTCATATTGCCCCTCAACCGTTTAATGATATGATTTTAAATTTCATCTGATGTTTTTGATCCATTCTGAAAAAAAGAGTAAAGGTCGTCATTTTCACGTTTGGCCCATCGCCTGGCGTTTTCTTCGACAGAATTCATAATCTGTATGAAATTCTTAAGTATTGAACAATCGGGTTCCTTAAATTTCAGCCCTTTTAAAATGGGTGGTCGATACAATGACCTAGTCAGCAAATAAAATCTCTCTAATAATAGGTGGAATTCTGACTGACGCTTTTCATACAAATTGTTAGGCCATTATTCATACACTGAATTGTCTATGCATTTAACAGCGACAATAACATAACAATGAGCACACAACGGGTGTGACCGGTGGACAGGGATTGCTTACTCCTTCGTGGCACCTGATTCCACCTCTTGGTTAAATAGCTTTTGCTTCGGCCAAAAAAACTTGTTGCTTCGTTCGGAAGTCGTGTAGAAAAAAATCATTTTTGACCACTGCAGCAACCCTACTTCTGTCCTTTGAACCATCTGTATAAATTTCTATTGTAGGATGTTTAGATTTTATTTCAGCCTAATTTCTGTCGAAAATGAGAGAATTTGTTTCTGATTTCTTTAGTTCGGATAAGGATTGATCAACTACTGGTTTGATTAATTTCATTGTTGTATTTCAGAAAGAGTAGTAGTTTTTACAATATCCAATGGTAGTTCAGAATCTCTTATAGAATTTTTAAATCGGAAACGAAAAGTTTTATGCATTTCTTGTTTTTATCATATAAATGTGCATTTTATGGATTAAAAAACACAGTCATGTTCAGGATTATCTTCGTTTGATTATAATTTTAATTATGTATTGTAAAGCAAGTTTAATTCATGTATATATTAAAAAAAGATTGCTTAAGAACAGTAGGGCCTTAGTAACTTAGGTGAGTGTTGTTGCCAGTGGGTCTCTTCTCTTATGTAAAATCAACTAGATAATTTAATAGGAATTTTTTAATACCCCGCCATGAATATGGCCGGGGTACTCGTATATAGTGTTTGTCTTGTCCGTCTTCCATCCTCCTGTCACACTTTGTGTTTAGCTCATTTTCAAATATTTTTATCAAACTTCATATGCTGCACATATTGATGAGAGCTATTCAACTGTATTAGGCCTAACACTTTTTTTTTATCTCGACCTTTCCTTTGGCCTCACTTTTCACAAATGTGTGTTAAACTCAGTTTCAAATAAACTATTCAAAATATTTTTATCTACCTAATAAGCTGATACATACTGATACGGACTATTCAACTACCTCAACATTTGTGACCTTGACTTTTCTTTTGAACTTCACCTCACTTTTCTTAAATTTGCATCTGGTTCAGTTTCAAAGAAACTATTCAAGACATTTTTATCAAACTTTATCTGCATCAGCTGCATCAACATTATTTGACATTGACCTTTCCTTTGACCCTGACCTCTCAAAAAAGTGTGTTTAGCTCAGTTCACAGACACTATTCAAGACGTTTTTATCAAACTTCAGTTGCTAATACATGTATTGTTGAGAACTATTCAACTGCAACATTTGTGACCTTGACCTTTCCTTTGACCTTCACTTTTCTTAATTTTGTGTTTATCTCAGTTCTAAAACACACATCAAGATATTTTTATCTTATATTTATATTTATCATTATGTTTTTTTTTTACTTTGACCTTCCCTTTGACCTCACTTTTTTGTTTGAATTTGCGCTTAGCTTAGTTTCAAAGAAACTATTTAAAATATATTTATATGTAAGCTTAATTAATGATGCATAATTTGATGAGAATTTGTCATCAGTGTCCCTTTTCTTATTACCTTGACTTTTCCACTGACCTTTAACTATACTATTTATTGTGTCTAAAACCGATTAAAAGAAAGTATGCAAGATACTTTATCAAACTTCATACGCTTAATACAAAATTTCATCTTGCATTACTAATGAACCCTGGGCAGGGCATTCATGTCAAATGGACATATTTCTAGTTTACTCCAGTCCTTCACTACTGATGAATTTCCACTGTCTTTCTTCGTTTGGGGATAAACACGTTACTTTCTCCTCAGATTGTGCGTGAAATGAAGTAAAACTACCGCAATATTACTCAGTAAATCGCAGAATAACAAAATAAAATGCAATATATTTAGCAAATTGAAACCAGCCATTGCGAAAGCGTTCCCTGCTGACAAAGCAGGTAACAACACTGTCTTTGTTTGTAAGGCTCATTATTTAAACTGTATTTTAGAGGAATTGGGATTTAATTCATCAAGTGGTAATTCAGCTTATACCCATAGTTCCTTTCTAAGGAGGAAATTCTTCAAAATCATGTGTCAGTTTTGAATATTTTTAATATATTCTCAACAACCAAGATAAATTTGAATTACCATATCTATACTGGATTCCGAAACTTTATAAAAATCCTTAAAAACAAAGATACATAGCGGGTTCCAGTAAATGTTCTACCAAGCCTCTTTCTTTACTTCTCATTAAAATCTTAACAGTAGTGAAAGAGAACCCTCAGGAGTACTGTGCAACAATATATTTGAGAAGTGATGTAAATCAGATGCAGGCACGTAGCAACGGGGGGGGGGGGGCACTTTTTTCCAAAGACTTTTTGTACTATTTGAAATGTTAGTTGAAACGCCGGTTGCCCCCCCCCTTTTTTGTTGTGGAATAGGGCTTTGTAGTAGTGCATGAATAAAATTTTGTACTGAAAGAAGTTGGAACCCCCCCCCCCCCCCGAAATAGGATTTTCGAATTCGGACAATTTTCAATTTTTCTTTCTTTTTTTTTTTTTGCTTGTCAAGTTTTTTTTTTCAGATAAGTTGAATTTTTTTATTTTTTTTCTCTGGCTGGCCCCCTACTTTCAAAAACGATGCTACGTCCCTGAGATGTGGATACTTAAAATTTCCAAGGAACTTTTGGAAAATTTGAAATCACAATATTAATTTTACTAAAATCAACAACATAAAAAACTTAAGACTTTTCAACTTTATATACAACCATTCCCCACGATAAATTAAAATCCAGGCTTTTTGATATCATTGACAGCTGTTTTTTCAATAAAAATGGAACTCGTAAATTTACTAACCTTGTTATTGGTTATTTGCAAAATTATTTTGTTAAAAAACATTCTGATTGTACACACAAGTACTCTGAAGTTGATATTAAAAAGATGCTTGACTTTCAGATTGACAATATCAATTGCTGCGGCATTCAACTCGACATTTAGATACATCAACGTCGTATTGTCAATTAACAATGGTTATTTCCATTCTTATGTCGATACGATATATCCCGGTGAGCTTGAAATAAAAGGTACCACAGAGTCTGACACATCTGTTTCATATTTGGATATTTTACAAGGAAAAGACGTTACTGGTAATCTAACAACCAAGCCTTATGATAAACTTGATGACTTTAATTTTTCAATCGTCAACTTCCCTTACTTATGCAGCAATATACCTTCATCACCTGCAAACGGGGTTTATAGCTCTCAGTTGATTCGATTCGTAAGATGCTCTACGTATGAACAATTTCTAACACGAGGTAAATTATTGACAAACAAGTTGATGAAACAAGATTATCAGCATTCTCGGTTAAAGTCGTCATTTCGTAAGTTCCATAGTCGATACAATGACCTTGTCAGCAAATACAATATATCATTATGTCAAATGCTGACTGACGTTTTTCATACTAAGTATTAGTCCATTATTTACACACTGAATTGTCGACGGTTTTTTCCGTTATTTCCCGATCATGACAAGGAGCACACGGCGGGTGTGACAGGTCGGCAGGAGATGCTCACTCCTCCATGGTACCTGATCCCACCTCTGATGGTTTAGAGGTCCGTGATTGCTCTGCTCCAAAATTTGTATTGTTAAATGGACCTTTGAGCTTGAATACTGTTCGTTATCTCCAAACATTTCATTGATATAACCATACAGTTGTACATGTTGCAAGTACTTTAGCACTTCAGTTGTTCTTGAGTAAATATAAGATGTTAAGATAGTTGTGAATTGCCAACACTCAAGAGACTGAGACTTAGATGTGTTTTTGCAACAATCGTCCAATAATCAGCAATGTTTTTGACAAATGTTTATTTTTTCAATATCAAAAGTGCGAGACGAGAAACCATTAAAAGGTATTTGTAGTACACTCTTGACGGAAATTAATAGTTCTTAAGCCTTCATTATCGTAACTTTGTCACGTAAATATGAACAAATTCCGGATCAAAAATCAGCCAGTGACCTCCGTTTCAACTTTTCATTCACAAAAATCGTCTTTGTTGCAAAAAGAATCCATAAAATTCCGCTCTTCACTGTTTGCTAATCGATAGCTTGTTTGCATAATTGCGACGGGAGATATTTTTCGAGTCTCATTCATGGTTCTTTTTTATGTCGGATTTTAAGTAAATTGTCTACTTGGAAAATCTTGTAAGTACGCCATCCATTTGTAATTAGTCTATCACGGGAAAAAACGCAAATGCTCGACAGTATAGGCTGAGAATGAAAGGAGAACGTTCGGTTATGACTGAACCGTAGTATTATCCTTCATAACGGAAGTGTCGTATAATCAATCATGGATGATTTGAGTTTTTTTTTTTAAAGCATTCTATAAATACTAAATAATGTTGAATGAGCATTATTACAAAAGGTAGTAATCTTAGAAGTACAAAAGAAAGTTGCAGACTGTTAGAATCCATGAGTACTGTTATTTTGTTTGAATAAAATATCATAGTTATTTACAGAAATATAAAAGAAAAATAAAAGAAAATAATATAAAAAAAAAAAGAGCATGTTCATTGTTCTCTATACGTTATAGTACCTCAGATGCAAAATATATTAATTTTCAGATAATATCAAATGGATGAAACAATATAATGCTAAATTTAATGATAAAGCATTAGAACTTATTTCTAATCACGAATGTATTATATCAAACCATGTCACATGCGATAACGAGGAACGTGATTACACATGAATGTGGACACTAAATTGAATAAAACCATTTTCCAAAAGCAATAAATTGTCGCCTATGGACACGGAAACAAAATGCCGCTGTTAAAATGAATTTGTTTCCATAGGAACTGAAAAGATGACCATCATTTAGCAGCCTTGTTTTTATGTTATCCATTTGATGTCAAATTTGATGATATTGTTATATTTTTTAAGGAAAATTCAAATATTAACAGAGTATTTTCCACGAGATATGTCGTAACTTTGGATGTCTTTCATTCCTGATTTCGAGTATTATTCTTGTTGAAATTAAAATAATTCATGATAACAAATTTGCAAAGTGACTTCTTACAATAGTTTCTTTTTTTTTTTTTTACCATTTTTTTCCTTTTTCTTGGGACAGAAAAGCAAATCCTTTTGAAAAGTAAATATCGACTACTTCTTTTCAAGGAATGTTCGTACATTGAAATTAAAGGTCAACTGATAGATAGCAATATGTGGTCAAATTCTTAATCTGGAACAGAAAAAGAAGCATATTCCGAGAATGGGTAAATATTATTAAGTTTTGGTTTATGTTTCTTGTCAGATTTCTGTCAGGTTTGCAGAGATACATGTACATAATGTAATGAAATGAATGATTGGTATATGTAATGATTGGTATATGTAATGATTGGTATATGTAATGCTTGGTATATGTAATGCTTTTTTGACTTAGGCTTTATTTCTGGGTAAGAAAGCAGATTTTTTAAATACATGTATATACGAGGGCTTATCAAAAAGTTCGTGGACTGATGCGATAAAATTAATACTATGTAGTCTGTGCGTACAAAATTTATGAAAAACATAAATCAACAAAAGTTTAAGAAATGTTGAAAATTTTAACTTGATACGTAGATAATTTGCCAAATTATTCTAAAATAAAATAGACATTATATGATCACCCGGCGCTGTCGCCGTTTAGTTTCATGACGTCCGACAACGTCATTGTTTCTAAATGTCCACTCCGTCTACCTTATACACTTTTCTTGAACTGATTACCTGGAGTTAAGTAAGGACTTAAGTCCGTCGTTGTTTATGTGACTTTACAATGTCATGAACAGCTGCTTCCAATGCATATAATATTGTAAATGTATCTAAACATAAGGAAAGATCCTCACTTGATTATACCAGAATACTTAGCTTGATGGAGTTCAATTTCTACCACACATGATCAACGTCACTTTTCGACGTGACTGATTTTTGACACCCTCACTACAAATTGACTTTAACTGTGCATCTTTCATCTCTCTGAATCTTTCTGGCTATCTAAAATGAGAACTCTGAATGTGTTTTATTTTTCTGTAGCCCGTTTAAACATTCCCTAGGTCTATACCAGTTTTTCCAGGTGCGAAACTTTAAAGAATGTTGGAAACAGAAACCCCTCCCCCTTTTTGACGTCATTTTTGAGCCCTTAATTGTTTGTACACTCCATATAAATTTACGATAAAATTTCATAGAATTTACAGAATGGGGTAAAAATTGCAAATTTTACGGAACAATTGTGTTGTACCACATGCCTGGATTAACCGGATTTTTTGACGACAAATGCTCATATCAAAAGAGTTTTTCTCAGTTACACTCAGGTAGAAAAAACGTCATATTTGAGGTTGCGCCGCTTGGACATACCATTGCATACAAAAACAATAAAAATTTATTAAAAAATAAAGCTTATGATTTATGGTTTATTCTATCGATAGAAAAGATGATGCTAACTAAATGTATTAAAATTCTTTGAGGTACCTAAAGCGGTTTTAATTTTATGGCGCTAGTCCACGAACTTTTTGATAACCCCTCGTACATGACGTACTCTTTATAAATATTTTCTGTTTCTTTTTTTTTTAACGGCATTTAATCAAAATGAAAGAATGATTTTTATTTTCTAAAGTGAATAGAGCTGTTACTTAGCTAGTCAGTCAGGTACTGTATTATTCGTCTGCTTTTATGTATTTGTCGTCATTATATTTAAAAAAAAAAAAAAAAAAAGGGGGGTCAAATAAAACGCTGAATGACAAATCATCTTTCGAAGGAAATAATGCCAAAACGTCTTTCGAAAGAAATCGTGCACATAACGGGATCGAGACTAACCCCTCAAAATTTATTAAGGTTTGTCGATAAAGCAAGATTTTTGGTCGAAAATTAATCATCTTCAAAGTTTACATTCATTTTTTTTCACAATTAAAGTCTTAATTCTTTTAATTGGAAAGAATCAAGCTTAAATTATTTCAAAAGCTGAATGGACAGAAAGGGGAACATCCCAAAACTTAACCATGCCCAACTTTATTTTATCATGTATTAATGATAAGTCTTCAGGATGTGTTAAAGACCAAATACGGAATATTTGCCAGGATTGACCATTAAAACGTTTTAAAATGGCCAGTTCAAGATGTATTCATGTGAATAATGTGGTAATCCAAGCTAATTTGTCGAGTTTGTTGGTTATTTCGTTATGTAAGGAATAATAAAGCTACATTTTGCATTTCGTTTATATTTTCTCCTTCTTTTAATTCAGTTAACCACAAGAGTAATGCATTTGCTCAGGAAAATGCTGACGGAATTCTAACATACTTCTTATAGTACATCTTTTTAGTTTAGAAGTCTTTCCTAAGGAAACCAGTAAGCACACAGCTTCATCGGTGTCTTAGAATAACCTCTTTTGTTAGTTTATACATCTTCTTTGATCATCATCAGCTTCTCTCACCATAAAAAGCACAATACATCACAGCTGATACCCCATACCAATGACTCTGTATCAATATTGCCAATAAAAGCTCAGCGATTCTATTCTACGTTTATGCCATTGGCATTCTGGAGAAGACCGCTAAAACTATTCGATATTTTGGTCATAATTGAAGAGCTAAGACAGGAAAACCTGCAACATCTCTCACGAGATTTCTAGGAGGTTCGTAAGCGTTTAATTACGCGGATAAAACATCTGTATTTCATTCCCAGATGTACTATTATAAAGTTATCGCATTAGATATAGGATATTAATAAATAATAAACTTGTGGACAGTTCTGTACGCTGAGAGACGATAATCAGTATTTTTATTACGATTTTACCGCCTGTTTGTCAATGAAACTCATAGAAAAATGGCATGCTTCGTCCATTACAATACACCGCAACTGATGTTTCTGTGTTCAAGGTTACAATTTATTTAACCAATGATATTTCCTACAAAACATGTATGGATGATTTAAAAAGTTACGGTCAAATTAAACATTTATTGATAAAAAGTTGTCTTTATATTGTTTTTAGTCATTATTATAGTTATTTTTATGAAATTCACAACTTGTTTGCTCTGCTCCTGATTTGTATTGTTTTAATGGACTTTGAGCTTGAATACTGTTCGTTATCTCCATATCTCATTTCAACTAGACCTTTTTCTAGAAGATATTAAGTTTACATTTTGGAAAAATGTTTTAAGGGGAAAAAAGTTAAGAAAATGTGAAGATAAGAAAAAGGAATCATTCTCATAATCTATTTAAATAATACAATTTATGAGCATAGTCAACATGGATCCTAAAAAACAGAGGTGGGATTACGTGCCATGGAGGAGTAAGCATCCCCTGCCGACCTGGCACACCCCGCCGTGTGCTCCTTGTCATGATCAGGTAAACGGAAAAATCCGTTGTCAATTCAATGTGAAAATAATGGCATAACAATTTGTCAATCAGGCTTTAAAATCTAGGTTTTGTACAACTAATATCGTAAATTCTTGTGCTTGTACTTGCATATATCTGTGCAGGAAAAAGATTATATGATTATAATTTGATATAAACGACTTTTTAAAAAATTCTTTATTGGATTTCCTGGATATTTAAAGGTGCTTAGACACAGATTTGAACTTAATATTTTCTCAAATTTTCTGTATAAAATCACGACTTATATATTGCAATAGCAATTCACACGAAAATATAATTAAAAACTTATTTTATCTGGAAATTATTGGAACTACGAATTCCGGGACGCGTTTGATTAACACATCTTTGCACTTACAAAGATTTTAACTTTATCCTTAATATTTAAGAAAAGAAGCGATTTTGTTATGTATTAATGAAAAATATTACATCTATAATCCAGAAAATTCAGAGTAGAAATGTTCGAAAGCAAACCAAACTCACAAGTATTGTCAGTTCATGCTCTGTGATGTGTACAGAGTTTAAGAAATTGAACACACCTGTGAAACGTAAACTGTTTTTGTAAACAGGGCACGAGCTCTGTTATTGTTAATGTTTACGATTCACCGGGTGTATTCAATTGTTAAACTCTGCACACACCACTGAGCACGGACTTACAATACTGTGAGCGAGTTTTGCTTTCGAACATTTCTACTCTGAATTTTCTGGATTTCTTAAGTATTAAGAATAAAATAAAAATATGTGAAAGCACAAGGATGTGTCAATCTAACGTGTCCAGAAATTCGCCAAGTTTTAATAACTTCGAGATGAAATAAGATTTTTATTATATTTTAGTATGAAATGCTATAGCAACATATAAGTTATGAAATTATACAGAAAATTTGAGAAAATATTAACTTCAAATCTGTGTCCAAGCACCTTTAACATATGATTATATTATATATCTACAAATTATGAAATGATTATGCAAACTGTAAGGTAGCAGCACCAGGTATTGTTAAATGGTACTAAAAGTGTATAGTAGTTTTAAAAATAACACAACCGTTGGAAGAGTAAAGATACAAGATACCATGCAAACATAGTATTACATTTACATGTGAATAAATAATATTGAATAAATGTCAATACTTGAGTCGTTGATAATTTATTAAAATGATAATTTTCATGAAATAGATTTGTTTTAAAAATCCAACCCCAAATCCTAACGTTAAATCATTAGTAATTTCATTATATATAAATTCGGGACACAAGTCCTCGTTATTTCTAACTTGAGACTTGTTGGCTAAGACAAGCCGTGCTGTATTCAACTAATTTTACTTGTTAAAATTCTAAGGACCAAATATGAATTTCTTAAAGAGGCTATTTATCAAAATATTAAGAATTCTAAAATTCAGTGACATATTTATATTCCTAAAAAAATAATATTAATGACATAGTAAACAATAGCAAGATTTTTCGTTGAAGAGACATGTTACAAGAGGCAAAAACGTGTGTCATATCTACCGTGTTTGTAATAATTAAAAAAAAAATAATAAAAACGAGATGAAATATAAATGATTACAAAAATAATTTAATGAGAAAGATTTTAAAAATAAAACTGTAACTATGTTGTCTTAATCGGTTCAAGTCCTTTTAAAAATAAAATGAAATTCCATCAAATTAAATCATCATTGGAATAAAAACTAATATCCTTTATATAAAAAATGAGATGAAAATCCCTATATAAATCTACTAAATCAAAAAGGAGCAAATGACTAATGAAAAAATCTTAGCGTCTAATTTTTAAAATGACAAAAATTAACTACATAATATAATTGATTTTCATATCGATCCTTTCAACTTTGATTGATAAATTCAGAACATTAATATCTTTGAAAATGATAAGAATTATCGACAAATTTCAATATTTCAAAACATCAAAATATATTAAACAAAATATATACATATGCTTAGATTTTGATTAAGCAACAAAATCAATTAAGATAAAATGTTTTGTCGATTTTTGGCTTTATAGACTTGATTTTGGCTTTATACTTTTATAGACTTGATTTTGGCTTTATAGACTTGATAAAATTATCATACTGGTTTTTGTTCCCAGTATTGGTATACTTTTGTCTATGATAAAAAGAGTGAAGTTAATGAACAGTGACCGATCTCTCAATCATAAAGCCAATAATGTATGATTATGCATAATGTCATAAGGAATTTTGCCTTAATGAATAATGAAGTACATATTGCATAATACATGTATGTATGCAAAATGAATAATGTATAATTATGCATTACTGTATTCCAAGAAGTTCAAAATAATGTTTTGAACTATTTGTTCTCACCTGATTATGTTGTATTATGTAATGTATAAGGTGATGCATACAATTAATCCATTTTATAATGCATTTTCATCAGCCTTAACTTTTTTGGTTTACCAATGTAAAATGATCCTATCCTTACTCTTCACCAAAATATTAATTTCTGTGAAGGAGAAACTTCAGATCGAACATATAAAAGACTTGCTATAAATCAAATGTACATTCTAAAAGACTCCAAAGAACTTTTGGAAAAAAAAATAACTCAAAAACTTTTTAAACATCAATAGCATTAAAACATGTCACTTTTCTATGCTTTATACCACCATTCCTTACCATTAAGGAGCAGAATTTTTGACATCATAGAAAATTGCTTCCTCAATAAAAATGGAACTCGTAAATTTTCCTATCTTGTGATTGGTCATCTACAAAATTACATTATTATCATTCTGATTTTACAAACAAGTCTTCTAAAGTTAATATTTTAAAAATGCTGGAGTTCCTCATTGACATACGAGGGGTGATCAAAAAGTTGGCGAACTAATTGAATTATTTCCATAAAAGAAATAAAATTAAGTTTTAGTGTT
This sequence comes from Saccostrea echinata, assembly GCF_033153115.1. NCBI lineage: Eukaryota > Metazoa > Mollusca > Bivalvia > Ostreida > Ostreidae > Saccostrea > Saccostrea echinata. The sequence continues at coordinate 41,322,902 of NW_026889750.1, forward strand.
CTTTATCTTTTAAAGTTGTCCTCCGATTTTAATGCACATCTGCCACCGTTCTGCCCATGCGCGAATCACGTGATCAAGGCAATCACGTGACATGATCCGCAGCAGTCTGCTCACGGAAGCTAAAAGATTTTTCTGAGTCTTATATTTCTTACCATGCAAGTTATTTTTAATAATAAGAACAGTCCATTTGTCCGAAAGAGCCAAATCTCGGCAATAGAATGGTTGGATAAGGATATCCTTTTCCAAAATGAGTATTGTGACCATCACAACCCGTGTCTTATGTCTTGGGAGCCTCGTTTTTCAAATGTTGATATAGTATGGGCGCATTCTTTCTATCGTATCTGATATGTTAAAAGTCTAAAGTAAACGATATTTTAGGGATTCAATAATTATATTATTGTTAAGATATTCAACTATTTTTCAAACTGTAACTTGGCATTCTTTTATAACAAATTGCTCAACTACGGACACATCTCTTCCCCAGCTTGCTTTCACTGGGCAACAGAACAAACATTATTATCAATCATCTCCCTTCCTTCAATAAAACAATCAATTAAATAAATGATTGAACTTCTCCCAAGTCTTTTGTCTCCATAAACCCTGTACAAATTATTATATGCTACTACAAAGGAATTTCTAAGATACACGTTAAACTTTACAGCCGTTCGTTGCTCGAGACCGACTGAGTCAATCATTTTTTTTTCCACAAGTCACCTACATATTGACGTCATTTTCACAATGTGACGTCACAAACAAGGAGAAAAAGATAACATAACATCTGCTATTTATAGAACATGTGTATGACTATATGTGTGCCGAATTTCATTTTGATCTGAATTGTGGTTTGTTCTCTATAGAGATAGTTCGCGAACTTTTTAATCACCCCTCGTATCAATATAATCTTTTGAGACCAGGCCTTGAGACCATAAAATGAGAACAGAATTAAGTCAAAATTTTGATTTTGAATATCTTGAGTTGTATTTAACATACATACTTAAAATTTTGCAGGTTTGTATAATATTCCAGTATAAACATATGATGTAAATTCTGTTCTGTTATCAAAATTATTTCCAAAGTTATTTGGATTTGAAATTTTGACTTAAGTCTGTTCTCAGTTTATGGTCTTGGGGCCTGGTCTTTCAATTTCCAAATTAAAAAAAAATCAAGAAATATTGCAATTTTACTTGTTTTCGATCCTGGGATTTTAATTGTAATGAGATAATATTCTCTATAAGCGTCAAATTTATAGGGGGCAATTAATAAAGAGTTGTCACATTTTAATGTCCGTGTTGACAGCATGCGCAACTATTTATCCCGGTTGCGCCAAGGGATATAGTCCCTACCCTGTGGAACAATAAACCTGTTACTGTTTTTATCGACAAATGTTAGATATATATACACTTTAATATTTGCCATCAAAAGTGATTATTACATTTTGTGTTCTAACTTTTAATATAGCTCTCGACTCAGAATGTAACAGGAGCACCGCCAAGCGGAGATTTTTACATGTAGTTATTTTAAGATCACTGCGAAATTAGACAAAAAAAGTAACATATTCTAACTTTTTCTTGGGGATTTATACCATTGTTTTTGTTGATTTTATTAAAGGTTTTTATTACAGATTGATTCAAACGTCAATCTGCCACTTGTAATGATACCGGAATTTTCCGCTAAGAAGTTTCATCAAAACATTTTACATTCAAAAATAATATGTAACTGCATCAGTAACAGTAGTACTGCAGATATGTATGCTTTTGTTAACTACTATAACAATATATATATAATATATATATATATATATATATATATATATATATAGAGAGAGAGAGAGAGAGAGAGAGAGATAGATAGATAGATAGATATATCGTTAGATTACTATTAGAATTAATAGGGGTTATCTTTTACAATGTCAATGAAATTTTTTAAAAGTGTTATCCTCAGTACTGGGGTTTCCTTTCAATTTTGTGAACAAGCATGTACATTAACAAACCTCTATACACCAACAAAGTTGAAACTCACGTACATTTGCGATGCTATATTCCCTCCGCAACTTAAAATGATAATTAACCGTTCTAAAAAAAAAACAACAACAAAAAACAAACAAACAAACCAAACAAACCAACCAACCAACCAAACAAAAAACAAATAGGAATAATACTCAGAATGATATCAAAGATTCGTCATACATTTTATTTTTCAGACCAGTATGATTCCATCGAGTGAAATACATCATTATTAGCGCTATTGCTTAATAGATAGCTATACTAAAAAAATTTCAGACAAAAAAGACTTTTGTCTCTTTAAAACTTGTCTTTTATTGGTTTCTCATCCACATCATTCTGGTACAAAAGCCTATCAAAAGCTGGGGTTCTCGATTTTTTGATTCTCGTATTTATGAAATGCTACGTCTGAATGTTACACTACACATAAAGGAAATTCGGCGACTGGAAGCTTGTGTACCACAGGCTATAATTCCAAGAGGTTTTAATGCTGCACATACCGCAGGAGCATGGTACAACAAAAATATTGCAGACCACGCGTGACATCAGCAGCAATGAATCGCTTCATTGGTTTGCGTCATCATCTTTCCACAATGACGTTGTCTAGAGCATTAGCTATGCCTGAACTGCACAGAATATAACACAAGACCGTTTGCAGTTGACTACGGGATGGTGAAATGAACCTGAGGGCTTATTCATGCCATTGTTCTGACCCCACAAGACCGCCAATATCGACTTCAAAGGACTCAGACCAACAGATTATGACCACAGCAACACAACAACAATCAACAAGAGCTACAAGTCCAGATTTTTTTTTATTACAAAGCTTGATGGAAGAGTCAGAGTGGATAAGATTCGTAATAAACGTTTTGCAGAAAACTGCCACCGGGAGGTGTGATAGATGTTATGATATGGGCAACGATATTGTATACAAGCAGGACTGATTTGGTTCGTATTTAAAGGATTTTGACGACACAACAGTACTCAGACGATGTCCTACCCACACATGTCTTTACAATAATGCAACATCCTGTAGCCATTTTTCAATCTGAAAATATTATTAGTATTAGTTATCCAGATTCAGTCAAGGGTGTACTGCGATTTACCCAGGTTTTTATTCCATGTACACCCTGTGGCCGCAGGGTCTTTGGAATACATCCGGGATAAATCTCCGTAAGCCCATGATTGGACCTAGATAACGAATCTATTACCTATATAACCAAATAAATTCTTTAAACTCAAGTCCAACGAATTTGTGTTTCAAACTATCGATATGATTTATGTGCTACAATACATCGTGACGTCATGTTATTTGGTTTTTGGTGTTACAAGCTAGATAGGAAAAAAGTCACATACGGCTCGTCTGACAAGTGCATTCTTGCAAAGCCACAGGATCTAGTCCTGCCTTGGCCATCTAAATCACCAGATTAAAACGCTTCGAGCATGCATTGGACAAAAATGGATAGAAATATTTGTCAAAGACAACTGCATCCCCAGACTCTGCAACAGCTGATCCAACTTCTACATTTAGAGTGGTATAGCATTCTAATACAGATTTTAATTTTTAACACACAAATTTGCGTCCATGGGATGACGTTTTAGCTATCATTGGTATCTCCAGGGGCATACCAGATATTGATCTTTAATGACCTTGAACTGTCAATGATTGTAAAATTCTTGAGCAATTATTACATTTAGATTGTAGACCTATTGTTAACTATATTTCTTTGTTATTAATACATCATTCTACCTGGTAACCTTATATCTGTTGTGTTTATAAAATTTTACTATGCGTGTCTTTTTTGAATAGTGTAACGAAAAATGTATAAATTACTCTTTTATGTCACATCATAATGTAAAAAGGTGAAGATAAATTATTGTATTGCCTACTAAGATTTTCAAATAAAATACCCAAATATGATATTTTTCTAGTGCAAAAGGGTCACACAATAATTTACGCGCAGTAATCTGTAACAAAAAAAAATAATAATAATAAATATTATTCAAACTGTTTTACATAAAATAAGAATATATTCATTGCCCCGATTACATTTGGTAAAATATGTCAATGGTTATGATTTTAAACACAAAAGTTACAATTTAAGTGCAAAAAGGTCAAGTTTATTGTACCGTTGCTCAGGACGATGCACACTCGTCCCCAATTCTTTTGCGATTTTGAGTCATGCTTTTTGAAAAGTTATCTCAAATATACATCTCAAAAAATTCTTGATATAAATCGTCACACGACATACCTTAAATAAGCCTAAAATTGGTATGAAAATCGTCAGTCGGCATTCTATTTAATGATAGATTGTATTTGCTGACAAGGTCATTGTATTGACCATAGAACTTGCGAAATAAGTACTTTAAACAAGACTATTGTTATCCTTGTTTCATCAACTTGTGTGTCAATAGCTTGCCTCGTTTTAGAAATTGTTCGTACGTGGAGCATCCTTTTGCGTATTGAATCAACTGGGAGATATATACTTCATATGCAGGTGATACATTTGGTATATTGCTACATAAGTATGGGAAGTTGGCGATAGAAAAGTTGAATTCATCACGTTTATAACAAAGTTTTGTTGTTAGGTTACCATTAACGTCTTTTTCTAGTAAAACGTCAGAGCTTGGAGGTGTAAGCACCCACTGCCTACCTGTCACACCCGCAATGTGCTCTTTGATCGGGTAAACGGAGAAATCCGTGGTCAATTTAGCATGAAAATAATGACCTAACAATTTGTATGATGGATGTCTGTTAACATTCAACCTAACTATAAATTGTGTTTGTGTACTGTTTATTGTATCAGTACGCATTATATGCGTAGTATGTAGGCACGGACCTTCTTTTTAATTTACTTTTCTTTCCTCTAAAGGTATATGTAATTCAAATGCATAATTTTGATGGGTAAGTATCTTCCCAGGTTTCTGGAGATCAAATTTTCCAAAATTTCTTCCGTTGTCATTGAAACACAATGGGTATATTTCTGAAATTTGAACATTTTGAAAAAGCTTGAAATGGTACGTGTAGATGCTAACTACTTTCCAGTTTAATACATGTATTTTTCTGTTGGGGTCAGTTCGAGGTGACATATGTTATTACATACAATAGCAGTTTCTTGTTAGATTTTTTGTCACCTAGGACACATATACAGAAGAATATTGATTATGTGAATGTTAAACAATGATCAGAGTTCATGAGAGGTTGCAAAGCTTAATTCATACGGGGGATAAATGAATGGAAAAGCTATTGTCTTTGATAATATTTTTCTTCGGCATTAAAGTGATTGTGCTTTATTGTGAATCAAAATAAAACCTGTTTTGCATCATGGTGTAATGGGATTTTATAAAAGGTTATTCCCCTGGCAGTCGTCAATCACTACACTTACCAAATGGAGATTTTTTATGTCACTTATGTGGCATTACAGAAATAATAATATATAGCCTTTGGGTTTGGTTTTGTTGTTTTATACTTGATGTAGATAAACAATTTCTAAATTATCCATAAATGTTCCTTTGGTATTAAAACGATATTTATTTATCTGAAGCATTTTAATATATATTATACATACCTCAGTTTAGGATCATTTTGTCGGTAATACGGATTCATTCAAGTGTCTCAAATTTTGACAATTTGTTTTAAAACCATTTAGGGCATCGATTATGATTTTATCTGCGTAGGGAACTTCATATAAACCCATGTTATTTATTTTAATTAAATTAACGGTCTTAGAAAAAAAAAATACCGAAAAATTATCCATTTTTTAAAAATATCATTATCTGTCAAAAAAAGCAAAAAAGAAAAAAAATTAGAATAATAATAAAATAAATAAATAAATAAAAATAAAAGACAGGAAAAATAAGTTAACATTGCACAAAGTAATTTGATTGGGTAAAAAAAGTACATTTATATTTTCAAATGAAATGATTTAAACTGGTCTCACTGATATTGAGATATTGAGTGCAAGTAACAAGAATTTTAGCAAATAAAGTCTCACGTGTTTCAGAGATGGAATCATGGTGCTTTTTGGTGAAAGAAAACTTGTACTAAGAATTTATCTTAAAATTTTATTTGATTTACATATTGCATTTTCGAGAGAGAGAGAGAGAATGAGACAGGATACATCTTATGTATTTTCAGACCTGCCATGAAGAGTATCCCGTCTAAAAGATTAATTATTTTTTAGCATGAAAAAAAAAATCATAAAATATATTCAAGGTTTTAAAAGTAAATACCCTTTAAGAGCGTTGCAGAGCGTTGGAGCGTCTTAAAGCTGCTTTATGGTATCCTTATAATTTATCCCCTGGACCTTGCTATAAACTTAGGGAATTGTAATGAGCGAGTCCTTTTCAAACAATCCAGAAAGAATAAAATATGTTTTGGTGTCAAATGAAAATAATTGTTTAAATAAAAAAAAATAATTTTGAAAGAAATGTAACTTTGGACGAAGTTCCCAGTTTTACTGAAAGACATACATATGCTTATATTCAAAATTATCAATATCATTAAAATAAAGAATTCAACTAAACCATTAAAAATGTTTACAGAGGCGTAGCTTGACTTTAAATTCTAGTGAGGCAAAACCATACATGTAGCAGCGAGAGGTCTGGGGCCGCCTTGAGCCCCCAGCAGGTTCCGGGTGGTGTCATGGGAAGGGGGGGGGGCACTCCGACAGAAAATGGAGTTTTGGGTTTTAAAATGCAATGAAATTTCATTTGCTGTACTAGTTTCTTTATTTAAGACTTCAGCATGATACTACATATTGTAAAAGAATGTAAAAGAGTTAATAAATTTGTTTACTAAAACTTTTGAAACATTAAAAGGTGAAAGCGCATCTTATTAAACTTTTCTTCTTTCTTTAAAACTTCAATTCAACATTATAGAACTGCTTAAAATGTTAAAAGAAATGCCATTAATTTTACGTATTATCTGCAATGTATTGTTGATTATGGGAAAGGGTGGTGGTGGTGAAAAATCTAGTGAGGCAGTTGCCTCATTGCTACAATGGAAGCTACGCCCCTGATTTATAATCAGTTACGTTTCAGCATGTAAAACAACATGAAATGTACTTTGCTGACTCTGGAACTGTACAAGTCCTAATGCTGTCTTTAGAACCTCGTGATGAATTGTTTTTGACATACAAATCATTTGAATTATTTGATTATCTGCTGTTTAAAGCAAAACACGTCATTTTTGTTTACTATAATTAGATGTTCGGTCCCTCATCGATCGCCTTCGTTAGAATCACAAAAAAGACCTTGTTAGTTGTCAGTATCATGGACGGGGATTAATAAACAGAATAAGAACAGGGTTCAGGGGGAAGAAAGACGACGTTCTTAAAATTGGATAATCAATTGGATTGTAAGATTGCCAAGAAAGTGACGAACAAACACTGTGACAATAAAAAGGCAATAAATACTTAGAATAACCACATTTTTTTTAGTAGTTGTTGTAGTAGTTATAATTGTTTTAAAGTAGAAGTAATTTAAGTATTGGTAATAGTGTAGTTTCAATAGCAAGAGTATTCAGTTTTCTTGTCGTAGTACTAATACTACTGATAGTGGAAGTAATAGTTGAATTAGTAATCAAAAAGGGCAAACGATTAGAATTTTGTTACATTAGTTTAGTTATTTTAATCTTCATTTTTTTAAAATGAACTTAAAGATTTTCTGAAAATTATATAAACGGCTTTATAAACATTGAAAAAGTAAACAGACATTGACGTGATACAAAAGAAATAGGAAGTGTTGTCGTAGAGCTCTTTTATTCCAAGCAGAATTCAATGTATTTATGTATTGACGCATTTCTATCAGCATCTGACGTATAAAGGGATCCTTGAAGGCTCCATTATACAATAGCTGCCTCTTCTTCTTTCTCATCCGGGTTTTGTTAACTATGCGCTCTCAGGGTAAAGATGTGTTTAACATGAGTAGATCAAAGTCATTAAAACGTATTTACGAAAATAACGTCAGGAAAACACATACATGTATTTAGTCACTGCTCTTATATAATGCCCACATGCAAGAGCTATATTTGTTTTTTCTCAAATCTGAGATTTTTCTCAAACATGCGTGCCACCAACGTTTTTTCCGACTCAGCTGAGAAAAAAAATTCTGAGATTTCCTAGAAAATCTTGAGATTTGTACATGTACATAGTAGTCTCAAATAAAATTTCACAGAATTATGATATGGTAAAATGGTCGCAAATGTTATGACAATGCATACTTTTATCAATGAATACACGAAATTAACATGCAAGCACAGAAAGCATCTTGGGACTTTGTGCGGATAGATGTAACTACAGAACGAAATAATTTTAATGTTAAGTTTTATTAATACTTCCATCATCAAACGAATATTTTCAAAGATTTTTCCCGGGTATACAATGTCTGTAATTAAATTTTTCAATGTGACACATCTATAAAATTTGCTATTTATAGACACACTAAATCATATTCATATTAAAGTGCTAACATTTTTGTCTTCTGTTCATTTCATTGACCCCGAGGTAAGGTTAATCTTAACATTTGGATAAGATTTTAAAGCCCTTAAAAGGGTTTTTCTTTTCAAGAACAGCATGGCCATCTTACTCATGTGAATTCAAATTCAATCTTAGTCACCGCTCCTTAAGTCTAGAGTGGGAATACAATATTGGTTCAAATTTTTTTTTCACGAGAAGAGAAGGGTACACTCATTAAGAAATATTCTTTTGATGATGAAGAAAGTATTTAAAAAAGTCTTCTTTCTGAAATGATACTAATGGCTTCAAAAGCATTAAAAAGGCCAACTTTCACCGACTCGATACAACAAAAAATACGAAGTGCTTTTAGAGCTCTCCACGCAGGGTTCACTGTCTTTATGTATTGATGTATTTCTATAAGCATCTGAAGTATTAAGGATCCATGCAGGTTTAGTTATACAATGGCTGACTCTTCTTTCTCATCTGGAGTTTTGTTATCCCCTCGCAACGAAGGGGACATAGTAACGCGCTATATCTGTGTGTGTATATATAATCGTGACGACGTAAACTGCGACTTCACTGAACGTAGGTAATTCAAGTTATGTAGCTAAATATGATGTTAATAACAATTTCGAACCTGATTGCACGGAACTCAATTATAATTTACATTCAGAAAAGCAAAATACTGTATTTTATATTTTAATTATTATTTGTTAGTTTGTCATGTGTGCGAAAAGGAAGTGACGCTATTTGCACCGCGGGATCGAATGTTACCTTGATTTATATACATGTATATGTATATTTCTAACTTATTTTGCACTGAATTGTCTGATCTAATATTCCAGTCACATAAATGAAATTGCACGAAGGGATAATAATTAAAATATAAAATACAGTATTTTGCTTTTCTGAATGTAAATTATAATTGAGTTCCGTGCAATCAGGTTCGAAATTGTTATTAACATCATATTTAGCTACATAGCTTGAATTACCTACGTTCAGTGAAGTCGCAGTTTACGTCGTCACGATTATTGTCGGTATTTGTATAGATGCGGGAACCGGTAACGGTCTACGCTTCTACCGACGTTTCGACTTAAATATCCCTGGATTTATGTAATAGACAAGTTATTCCCACAATTTTAACTTAATGCATGCTTGGGTCAAAACGTTTATCAAAGCGTAGACCGTCACCGGTTCTGGCATCTACACGTTTTTCAGAGTCATAGCACGAGATTTTGCATGTAGGCCTTTATTTTCCACTTCTCTACAGAGAATATATTTAGTGAAGCTCTAATGAGGACTTGATTACGCCATAATGGTTATATAATAAGAAGTCACATTGTATGATGTTTGAAAGAGAAATGTGAAGAAATTTGAAGATATTTTACCTATACAAAGGTATGAAAAACTTCCATTACTTCTACGAATTAGTTAACGGTTTTCCCTTATCTCTTGATGCTTTATTTCAATTGTCAAACATGCTCGGCAAGTCCAGAGTCTTGTGGCAATTACAACTTGAGTTCGAGAAAAAAAAACCGGTAACTTTAGCTTTTGGAACCTGTATTGCAGTTAAATTTAGAATCAGCTCTCTGCTAATGAAAATTTGCTGCAAAGTAACCTTCGATATCGGTAATTCATATATAAATTACGATTTTTTAAATTTTTTTTTTTTTTTGGTTTCGAATACAATGTATTCTGAATATCTCTTGCACGTTCAGTCGCACTTGTCTTAACATGAATAGTTCTGTAAATTTGTATTGGAATAACTCAACAATTATTGATAAAACAGTTAGCAAGATATTATAAAGTTTCACTCCAGTTTACTTGATTATATTATCCACTACAACGTTTCCGAAGTTCGCATAAATATTGTCTTTAATCTAATTATGCCTTCACTCACAGGCGACATTTTGGTTTTGGTGTGTGTTTCTGCCTGTCAGGCTATCCGGCTGGATTCGTGTCCGCTATAAGTCTCGAACCCTTCTTTGGATAAGTGCTCGTAAAGGTGTGTCATGATTTTCTGTCAAGGTCATTTCACCAAGGTCCAGTTCAATAGAAATGAAATATATGGAGATAACGAACAGTAGCCAAGCTCAATGGTCCATTAAACAATACAAATTTTGGAGCAGAGCAAACACGGACCTCTAAAACCAGGTACCATGGAGGAGTGAGCATCCCCTGCCGAACGGTCATACCCGCCGTGTGCTCCTTGTCATGATCGGGAAATAACGGAAAAATCCGTCGACAATTCAGTGTGTAAAGTCTCGACTTTAAACGAGACTGCTGATATTCTTGTTTCATCAACTTGCAGGGATAGACATTAACTTTCAGATTCATGCACTTGCCCTTCGGGCAAGTGATCTCAAACTTTGACTTGTCCGAATACAAAACTTGGTTTCCCAAATTAGGAAAGAACTTAAGAAGAAAATTATTTATTACTGTAAACCGCTTCCTGATAGGGAGGTCGTGAGATCGAATATCTAAGTCGATAAAAAATGGGTAGCAACTGTTCCTTCGCCATGCGCTCGACACTTTGAAGTGAAAGTTGCGGGTTCTTCGGATGAGACCTTAAAAACCGAGGCCCCGTGTCACGGCAGGCGTTGGCACGATAAAGATCCCTCACTGCTCAATGGCCCTAAGTGCCGAGTAAAGGTCAAAATTTGAAGCCCTTCGCCGGTATATGGTGAAGTCTCTATATGAGTGAAAAATTCTCGGATGGGACGTACAACAACTTACAATCAATCAATCAATATTACTGGAAACGTTATGATAAGAAAAAATAAGACTAAATACACTACTGTCAATTTGGCAAGTTGAGCTACCTGAAAAAATTGCGATGCTGCATTTGTACATAAATGTATACCACTGTACTTGTAAATTTAACCTGTTAGCACACAATGCCATGCAGCAGTAACCCTCCGTTTCCTTTTAATAAAATTCATTAAAAATTATGTTTGGTAGGATCCTTTTGTGAATTGCGATTTTCAGAGATAACTCTGAAGCAACGCTAAAGGAAGATAGTTGCTACGAAACATACATCTTCTCTTAATCAGGATACATCCTGTTACTCTGTACTTATATTTTGTGCGTGAATAAATAATCTAATTTCCTAATAAGAAGTTAACAAAATTTTGTTAGACGTAGAGTGTATTTACTACGAAAGAAAATAACGAACCTAATTTTTAAATGAACGGTATAATACAGAAACGCTAGCAAGGGATTCCGAATGCAAAAACAGGTCAGATACGTTGCAGAAATAAAGTGTTCAATTTATTGTTTTATTTACAAATTAATGTAAACTAAATAAATATGTACATATGAATGAAAAAAATTCACTTGCCCTATCGGACAAGTACATCGACAATTTCACTTGCCCGAACTGATGATTTACTTGTCCCGGGCAATCGGACAACCGTTAATGTCGATCCCTGAACTTGTTTGTCAGTTTAAAATAGTGATCGGAACTTAAGTATACTTCATTAGAATAAAATCAACAAATTGACCTTGGATATTTTTTTCCCGTGACCTATAGATATATCAAGATCTTGATTAAAGGAAAAATTTCGTAAGAAGTCAAGGTCATTGACAAAATGTGGTTTTGGTATTTATGGTTGTTTATTGACCATCGATTTAAATCTTATTCAATCTCCTTTATATGATTGGATGTTTGTTTTTAATTATTTCAAATGCATATTAATATTTTATAATGATAACAAGGGTATAAATAGGAACAAAATATATCAACTAAACATAACGCCTTGTTTATTAAGTTTAAAGAATAACAAGAAAACAAATCTGTGAAATTTCATACAACTAACATTTTTTGTTTGCTTAATAATTAATTAAATGAGGATTATGTGACACATCGTGAATGAATGCACGATTTTATGACGTCAGGAAATGTCTAAATACCGCACTACCGAATGTCCTGAAATTATGTTTTATAAAGAATAAGTTGAATTTTCAGAGTTTTTTTTAGAGCATGTTGTATTAATGATTTCTTACACTTATACATCCATGAATGCAACTACGAGAACATTTATACTGATAGTAATTTAAAAAAAAAAATAAGGATCTACTCTAACTGAATTCGAAATTATTGTATTCAAACGTAAAAGACATCATCTATGTAGATATATGAAAATTCAGACATTTTTTTATGCGATTGTGTTGCTTAAACATAAGTATTTTCCTTTCAGAAAAATAGATAAAAATGTAAATTGAATTAGAAAGTGTTGGTGTTTGCGTGCTTTGATGGAAAAAAAATCCAAAGAAATTATTCTACAATGGTTTCATATGGTTAATTCTAAATAAAGTTTTCATATTACTAGTATTTAATCTTGTATCAGCTATACATACATTGATGACCTTTTTTCACTATGTCAGTAAAGCGAAGTCACTTCTTATGAGAAAAAAAAATACAAATTGTGGTTGTTTATATTTTTAAAAGAAAGGACATACGCGTATGTACGTCAAATTTTGAAATTACGATAGGCCTTCTTAGCTGGACCCGTTAGACTATATAAAAATTACAAATTAAAAGTAGAGTAGAGTAATATATTATTCATTTACCACTATTTTAAATACTACAAGCGCTCTACCTACTGTAGTTTAATTTATACTTCATATGTTGCAAGTATTCATCATGAGTTTTTCTATTTCTTTTCAAACAATCAGGTGATTTGAAAAGTAATAGTACGCCACTGGTTGCAAATAATGTTTGGGTAATTTGGAGTATATTTTCATATTTTAACAATGAATGAATTATAAGAAACCATTCAAAAATTCAAACATTAAGGTCTGTCGACACATTGCTCGAATATCTGTTTTGTATCTCTTTGTAATATACAACAAATTAATCATAATTATCATTATCTTGAGATTTTAAACTTTTTTCAACTATTTTCAAAATTCTAAGTAGATAAAGACACCAAAACATTGTGATATTGGCATTCAGAAGATTTTTAATAGAATTATATAGGAAACGCCATCCTCTGGTATCGTATCTGGTACCAAATTCCTGGTAAAGTACCATAATTTTTTGTGAGGAAACTTGTTAAAGTAGGAGAATTTCAATGACAAATTCTTGGGGGAAAAATTATATATTATTGAGGAACGTGTCGTCTGACCTTAAACGGCTCTTTTCAATTTCAAAAAAAGTCATCCATATATTTGGCATACAGACTGTTTTTTAGAAAATAATATAAATAAAACAATACCCTCAACCTAAGATTAGAGGTACAGTAGGCTTGCCTCTTAATACCGGTATATATTGACGGCTTTTGGGAATTAAAAAGGAGATGCAATATTTTTTCATATCAATATACCTGGTATTATATTTCATTTCCGGGAAATAATTAAATGGCGACTCGAATGGAATATACCAGCATTATAATATTGTTGACAGAATGATTCACTGCTTTTATCAAAACATATTTAAGGATGTCTGACCATTAGTTATAACATGCTTACTCTTATCAAAATTTAGACATATCTTTACACTAAACCTGCAATTATATCCAGTTCTGCAGATTTAACTCGTTTCTAAATCAAGACATTATCAACTAACAGTGTATACAATACTGCTATCATGGAACGTTTGAAGCCATTTCCCTTTTAGGATATCGATGTTTAGTTTTTTGGTCTAGTTAACAAAATCACGACTTTATAATTTCTGGTTTGAATTTTCCCTCTCCTTTCTAAGTTATAAAGATACTTTACAAGTTATAAAAAGTACCGGGTTTTTTTAATGTCAAAAAGAGTATTTTATGTTTTAAATACTATTTTACAAGTTATAAAGAGATTTTATAAGTTATAAAGAGTATTTTATGTTATAAAGACTATTTTACAGGTTATAAAGAGTATTTTATAAGTTATAAAGAGTATTTTATGTTATAAAGACTATTTTACAGGTTATAAAGAGTATTTTATAAGTTATAAAGAGTATTTTATAAGTTATAAAGACTATTTTACAAATTATAAAGAGTTTTTTACAAATAAGAAATTTTATAAAATGTAAAGAGTATTTTACAAGCAAAAAAAGAGTATTTTCGACAAATGAAATATGGACCTTGTCAAGAAAATCAAATTGACTGTGCACTGGAAAATCACCCTACTTATCTCATTGATAAAGACGCGTCTAGTGATCTCGTATTATATTTGTCACTGCCGAGCGGTCTGATTCCGGAAATACTGGAAGAATCATTACCCGCTGAATGAAATGTAGTTTTCTTGTTAGGCTCATGGGAACATAAAATATCCTTTTCTTTATTTCATGGAATCTTTTACAAGATTCTTCCTGATGAAAAAGCTGAATAAGAATTTTCTGCCTCGTATCTTGATAAGTCTGAGCATATAAAGAGAAAAAAATCAACATTTTGATTCTTTTAGAGTGCTCCAGTAGAAAACTCCCTCTTTCAGCTTTGTTAAACATGTGCAGTGATGAAAGTCAGTAATGGTGCGAATCACAGAAATGATTCAATTTTGCACTGACAACAATTTTTTGCTAGAATAAATGCTTACTAATACGTGACTGTTCATTTTGGTATTTACTAAGTACAATTGTATCTCAAATAAAAAAAAAACTTTAGAATTCATTTATTTATTTTTTACTTATTCATTTATCGATACATTCAATTCCAAATTGATAATTCATTGATGAATTACTTTTGAATTCTGCAGATGCATATTTTAATTGCGTAAATTTATGTAAGTGATCGTTTGTTCATATGTTCATTTACAGCTTATTTGTACATAAAAGTATTGTTATCTGAACTTCAAAATTGTTTTACTACTCAGTTATTTCCTAATATTTACCGATTTTAGGTGCAGATTATTTTGCCTCGCGGGTCTTCTAAATTTGAGGTACTTCTCAACAAGGAAATGGAAGGCTTTTCTAAAATCGACACTAAAAACTGTATATATGACGGGGTTAAGGGCTGAATTGACATATCCCAGAAATGTTATTCCCAGCTCTACACCAGGAGGCAAACTACACGAGCTGCAGAACGGAACAGTTACGTACATAATGAAAAACGGGAGCCAGCAGAGAACAAACACACCTACAATTATCCCAAGAGTACGCGCAGCCTTTCTTTCCTTGGATAACGAAATCTTCTGCCTCTGATTGAAGAAGTTTTCCATAGTGTTGGTATGTTCGATGATTCTTTCATTGAGAAGATGATTTGAATGATTCGGTGTAGCATTATAGCTGAATTCACGATTATTTTGTTCATTGTTTTCGTTACTGTCTTCGGAGATTTGTTCCGCTGTCAAATTTGGTGATGGCGGTGATCTGTTTTTCAAGAGAGCCATTTTAGAAGCGGCTGAAGCTTTGGCTCTTCTTCGGAGCCTCTCTCTGGTTGCAAAGAAAATTTTAATATAAACAAAAGTCATGATTATAAGAGGTATGAAGAAGGATCCAAACGAGGAATATATAATATAGCCTTTCTCTCCTGTCAGACTGCATTGTTGAGTATTTTCTTTGTATAAGCTGTTATTCGGGTTGTCAATCCACCCGAACAAAGGCGGTACACTTATTACCGCACTTACCACCCAAGCTGCCACAATCATGAGAAGAACACGCGTCATGGTGCGTTTCTGTGCATAACTGAGAGGATCGTGTATTGCAAAGTATCTGTCCAGAGCAATGACACATAGGTTCAGTATTGATGCAGTGCACAGAAGCACATCACATGTCACCCAAAAGTTACACATTGGTCCTCCAAATTTCCAGCTACCACGGAGTTTGTTCGAGATGTGAAGAGGCATTACAATTATTGCAACAGTCAAGTCAGCTACCGCTAAAGAAATCAAGAAAACATTTTGGACATTACGTAGCGGTTTGTATGTCAAAATTGCTAAAACAACAAATATGTTTCCCACAATTATTACTACTATTGTTATAATCATAAGAAATGTCAGCAGATAATCTTCAACACACTGCATAAAACCTGAAGCATCGGTTTCGTTGGTTAAGGAAGCGTTGCCTCCAACCATGATGGCTTCCTGGCGTACCACTGGCAGAAGCAGCGACAAATCGAAGCTTATTACATGATAATTAGAGTCCAGATAAAACTCTGAATGTTTCGCTGGTGACAGCCATCTCTCCTTGAAGATTGACAGAACAATGCTCACCTCCTTTAAGTAAGCCTGCTATTGATTGAGGTTTTATATGATAAAATATCTCTCTGGGTTTATCCATCTCCAGCACACAAGCACAACGGACAATTCCACACATGAACAATTTGATTTGCCCTTGAATCTAAACTCATCAAATCATAAAACTAGATTATTGAACGTTATTTATTCGTGCATCCCATTAATGTACACAATACTTTGAATAAAATTTAATAAAATGGTAAAAGAGTTTTTCACTATCTTGTTCAATGATATTTATCTTTATGACATTTTTTTAACATAAATTTCTTTTGTTATATTCAAACATTTTTTTTCTACAAATAAAATGCTGCAAAAAATAATTAACTATAGATATTTCATCGATGAAAGTGTAATGCTTTAGTTCTATATAAGGCAAATAATTACACAACTATGATCTACCATGAAATATTTAAAAAAAACGAGCTTTGTGATCGTTTCATAGAAGGTGTTCAGCAAGCCATCTACTAAGCGTTAGAAAACATTAATGGTACGGATTTTTGTATGATAATTAGATAATGTTTTCTCCTTTATATGGCAAAATTTTGTAGCCTAAACGAATTTTTAGCGAGCTGTTTACTTTATACGTTAACTTTTTTGTTTTTGCTTTTCTCATATAAATAAATGCTTTTCTATTTTCCCCCCTTACTTTATTTTCATTACATAAAGACTCCCAGTTAAACTTTTTCTATTAAATTGACAAGACATACATCCTAAAACTTTATTTCTGAAATCATTGAATCTCAACCCAAAATTTTAACTCGTGGGAAATTGTAAAATTAGTCACTCAAAAAATTGTAACTCTCGATGTCTCAACACCCTCTCTCGGCGCAGCGGTACGTGTTTGCTCATGAATTTTAAAAATTGTGACTTTCCTTTTACTTATTTGACTTATTTGATTATTTGATAATATGCTTTCCCTCTTAAGGCCCAGTATTTCAACTATGGATCCATCCTTTTTACAAAGAGTGGGTGGGAAAATTCTAAAAATTGTGTTATTGATAGGTTCCACGTGCCATTTTGTTTGTATTAAAAATCGAGGAGTTCTTCAAAGGGGAAAAAAAGCGAAAACCATAAACTAAACAATACAAGAAACACTGCTTTGGCAAGCCGAGGCATAAGTATGTCCCCTACATCCCAGCGATTCAATACTGGATTTGAAAGCAGAGAGCAAATACTCTCTTAGAGTTTTGCAAATTTTCAATTTTTTAGAAAAAATGACCCATATTTAGATTGATTAAACATCAGAATTTTGAGGAGACATTTAAACATCAATATTATGTACATGTAGTTTGAAATAACCTTTGGAGAAAAAATCCTTTAATATAAAATTCTTTTTTGTTCCTATGAATACAGTTAAAATCTGCTCAACCGTTTACAGTGTACCTTTTTTTTTTAAGAAACGAGGTTTGACCAGATGAAAAGAAGACGATTTTTAATGCTAAAAAATGGTAGGACTGTTAATGAGAAAAATGAAACATTTTTCATGCTTCGTAATTATTTCAGTGGAACTGGTCGCCATTTTGAAGACAGGATACTTGTAACAATATGTTGTCCCCTCCTCCTCATACATAAGTACAGCCATGATATTTGTGAGGAGAAAATTGGCACTGGAGGAAATCGCATTCTATTCCACAGAGTAGGATTCCCCCCTCCCCCGGAAAATTGAATCTGGTGTGGGATTTCCGTAGGGGAAATTCTACTCTAGAATCATTTTTCCGGGGGGGGGGGGGGGGGCGTACTCTAGAGCCTATTTTTCCGGGGGAAATCCTTCTCTAGAGCCAATTTTCCGCAGGTAAAGATTTTAGAGTGGAAAGCCTACTCTACAATACTGGTATAAGCCCCATGGAAAATTTGAAAGAAATCTGATGAGATTGTTGTGTGAATCTTGACTTTTGTTGGGATGAAAATACCAACAAGACAAACGGCAGACAACGCATTCGTATAAAGTCCCAGTAACTTCTCTGCAAGGGGTTAATGTTCCCATGGATATTGAGCCTTTCTTGAAAAACTGATCTATCATAGCTCACATTATTTCTTAAGTATCGACACTTATTTTGAACAAGCGCATTTAAGGTTTTCGCAAGAAAAACGTATTTTTTCCCCATTGAAAATCCTCAATATTACATGTCTAAACCAGGGATGGGGTCAATTACTTTAAAAAGTAATTAATTAAATTACAATTACTTTGACTTTTTCTTCAATTAAATTACAATTAAATTACAGCCTTTCTAAGACATGTAATTAATTAAATTACAATTACTTTGCAAAAGTAATTAATTAAATTACAAATTACATTTTTTAATTTTTTGAAAATTTTTATAATCCTTGTCAATGAATACACAGAACATCAGTTATTTGTATATAAGCTCAGCCTCTGCACAAACAGTACAAGAAATAATATGCTATAGGCATTGTGTATCGTTCTGGTTTAATTATATTTTATAACATTTATTTACAAAACAATAAGAATCTCCTTAATGAACTATCCGAGATCAGTTTGATGCAGTTTCCACCACACAAAACCTACATGTACACAAATTGCATGGCTTATGATATTTGATTAAAAGTGAGTATTTTAATAGAGTGAAATGAGTCGCAACTGTAACCCCTCAAATTAAATATTTCCTTTGAAGGTAACCTGAACATCCTAAATTGCTATTTATGTTGAACAATTTTACTTCATAAATCAGAATTGTACAGATAGAAAATTCATTCATAAAAATCTGTTTAGATGTTAAAATAATTATCAAATTGAAAGTTTTTTTTTTCTAAAGCTAGCGGAGCATTTTAAATTGAAATAATTATCTTCATTGGCTTTGTCTTCTAAATCATGGAATGAATATCTCTTAAGAGGAGTTGATTTGTTTTGATTGCAATTTAAAGCTGTGATCTGGAGGGCAATTATCTCTTCCCAACAAGAGAGAACTTAATGACACACACCTTCTTTTTGTTTATTATTGATCAAACAACAAAGATTGAAATATAATAAATGTGTGTTTCATAGCTGAATAGATCTAAGATAGGTGGTTCAAAATTCATATTTATAAACATAGATCAAAAAATTCAAATATAACATAATGATTAGAAAGAAACTAGTTTATTATTATCAAGCCAATCATTTAATTATTTTGTAAGCATTAACCTAAGATTTTGTATAAATGAAGGATTGAGGATATGTTTAACAATCAAATAAAAACCAGTAAAATGGGGAGGTAGTGGTGACGATATATCATGAATATATCATGAATGTGTATTATATATAAAGTAATTGAATGTAATTGAAAAAGTAATTGAAATTACATGGTATTTTTTCAGTGTAATTAATTAAATTACAATTACAAGTAATTGAAAAAATGTTCAATTACAAATTACTTCCAATTACTTCAAAAAATGTAATTAATTACAGTCAATTACAATTACTTTTTTCAATTACCCCATCCCTGGTCTAAACCTGTCCTCTGGAGCAAAGTTAGATTTGTTAAATACATGACCTTCAACCCAAAAGTCCTCAATTTTACGAAGTTTATAAAACAGATAAAATAATATATATTTGCACTGTAAGTGGAAAAGAAAACGCTTTTAGGAATCTGGCTGTACATTTTCAAATTGATATTTGATTGTACTTATTGTAGAACTAGATCCTTGAAACATATACACGTAAAAATTTCCTAGTATACAAAAATCGGGCATGTGCATGTCTGCCTTATAAGAACAGTTGTTTATTGCAGATTCCCTATCAATCAAACAAACAACAGATATTATTTTGCTTGTTTAATTTGGCGCTTCTGGCCGCGGTGATCAATTTGCTGGGGCTACCACAGGGCTGCCCCACAATCAACAATCAATACAACAAATGTGACGACCCAAATCGGGCGGATCATGCACTGGGTAGGTCACAAGTGCATGAACGTCACCAATTCAATTATCAATCAAGTTCAATCAATAAATCAATAATCAATCAAGTTGAATCAATCAATCATCATTCAATCAATCAATTCAATATCAATCAAGTCAACTGCTTGTCAATTACAAGCCAATGCACAAATTCAAATCCTGAATTTCAATTTACATGTGCAATAGGATAAACAATGGAATGCGCGTAAGAATATGTGTTGCACTCCTCCAGTTGCGTTGAGGTGCAACGGAATACGCCACTTGCAAGGGCCATGAATACTCGTGTCTACCACGAGTAAGCACTCGTGTCTACCACGAGTAAGCATGGAACTGCAACCGCCACCAATGGGGGTGCCAAGAACCATGGTGACGGCGGCAGTACCTCAACGCAAATGGTCACCGTCGACCAGGGCCTGCTCATTCACCAGTACAACTTATAAAACAAGTGACTTACTAGTCAATTACTATTCAATGCATTAAAACAAAATATGAATTTAAATCGTCAACGGTCATTCAGAAATGTGTTGAAATGCAATTATGGACTTGTGAGAATAAAACAATTTCCCGTTTAATCTAAAACTGTGGATCCTTACCTGCACTCTATTCCCTGTCCCGTTGGTTTATTTTATCGTATTACTTACCTACTAGGCTGTTACTCCTGTTAGGCATTTTTATGGCTTTTATAAAAATTTAAACTATCTTTGCAAGTATTGGTTATAGTTGTACTATAAAGTGTGGAGTGTATCAGACCCAAATTGAACAAACACGAGATATTTACGTCACCTCTCAACTTAGAATATTTTTAAAACAATATTTGTGTCCTTACCCCCCCCCCCTTCTCATTTCCCCAGCTGCATAAATCATATTCCCTCTTCACAATTTATCAAACAACTATAATCCATAGCAAAATTTTAAAAAATAAATCATTGAAATGAAAGAAAGTAAAAATATGTGAGCCTTGTAACAACTACTTAATGGATGCATAAACATGTACATTTTATAGCCAGCGTTTCAAAGCTAAAATAACCCCCCTGCATGTTGGTGGCAAATGTGCTTTTGCGGTTGCTCCCTAATTGTAGTGAATGAGATTTAAAATTTTGTATTCTACAAATAATAAAACATATGGGCATGATATGCCGTATCCAATACTGTCTAAACCTGCTCGAAGTTTCCCTGAAAAAAAAAGCCTTTTATGACTGGTCATGGAAGTACTTGCAACTACATTCGAATCGTTCAACTGTTTCAATTAAAAATAACTGCCAAGGCTTATTAATTTAATCATCATCTATTAAGTGTTTTAAAGTACGACTAATTTTAGTTTTATATAACCTCATGCCATAAGGGTAGTTTAACCTATTTCAAACAAAAGGAAGAATACTTTATATCTCTATTACTTAACGTAATGAAACTCTTTTGCGTTGAAGGTAGGAAACGTTGATTGATGAGGACAATGTGCTATAGCTATTGACTACACTATGAGATCGATCACTGCAGATTTTTAAGGGACATATATAAGAAAGAAGCCCTGGTGAAATACCTAGCTAAATGTTCGTTGCACCACGCTATGAAATTAAAATGCTAGCTCTCTTGTGTTAAATTTTTGTGGATATTTCCCGCTAAGTAGACTATTCTAATAATAAGTTTAATCATTTTCTTTCTGATAAACGTTATTTTGGAAGTCTAAATATTCCGAATACTTTGACTTGCTTTCCGAAGTGCAACCATCGGCATTACATTGTACATTCGGCATACTTATTGTTCATATCATTCAATTGTCACTAGCGTAAACAATATATGTAAACAACATGTTATGCCCCAAAAATGAATGGAGATTTATAAGTTTCTTGACTTTATTGCAAAACAGCCGCAGTAAGTTATACAATTCGAGGTAATTGCGATACTAAGTGTTCTGAGTATTAAAAAAAAATATCTATAAGGGAGTAGTTTTATCTCTGGGAAATTTAGGTATAATCGTGGACCATTGTGTATTACACACAATTATGCATGTATTTGGTAATAATTAAACAGAATGATAAAATTAGTCTGAAGGCTTAAATCCCCATTAGACACTGACATAGGTGCGCAATAAAATAGATAAACACAATAAAATATCCGAGAAAACAAATTCTTGAGTACGTTGCAACTCTTTGTCCATGGGTATGTGCGGTGGAAAAAAATGGTATACTTGATAAGGCATACTTCTGGACATATCTTGGATATCCCTTACCAGATTAGCTTAAAATTGAATGTCAGTGTACCTTAAATAAATGGATCAATATTGTTTTGACAACACATTATTAACTCCCTGGTTTTGACTTTTCTTATGTACAGTAAATTCAATATTGCAATTTCATATCAACCTGTTAAATCTTTGAATAATAATAATTGATTCATATATAATTTAACTGATAATTTGACAAGCTTTGTTTCCCCGTCTCGTCGAACACATTAGCAGACTATCCATTCAAAGATAGCCTGATAAGCAACATACGGAGCAAGTACTGGGTGCTGCTTATCCTAGTGAGACTCCTGACCAATCACTTTTATTAATCTGCCTATCACAGTGCCTTAATAGCTTAACTAAATATCAGAACTCAGTCCATCCGAAGGAGACGAGGAACCAATTTGATTTTGACCATCTTTTTAAAAAATTACCAGTTTATTTGAAATATGCCCCCCCCCTCCCCCCTTCACACAAAGACTCGCTTAACCAAATTATACTTTTCCCTAGAATGTAATCTAATAGCTGCGATTAATTGAAGCTGGATTAGGATCTTTATCATTTGCCAAATCCACTTTTATATCTAGTTTTAGCACAACTGCAACATTTCCTACTTGTTTTTTTTTTGCAAATCTTTAATTACTGTTCTAATGAATTACTGGGGAAGTGATAAGGTCATGCTTTGATGGAAAGGAATCTTGTGCCCATTGCAGCTGTTGACTCACTGATAAAGCTGTCTTAAAAAATAAAATTAAAAATGTTGACCTGTTTTGGTAATGTACCTGAAAATAAATAATCATGGTAACATACATCTGTAATCGCTATCAATTACTTAAGGTTTTTTATGTACTTACTGCCTTTTGTACCAATATAATTTGCTCCTTGCTTGTGCCTGAATCCTGCAAATTTGCCTACCTATTCTAATGCATATGAAGAATACTTTTCCACAGCTTTGCTTTGCTTGACCATGTGGACCAAATGAGCTCCCATATGTTGTGTAACATAATATACAAGTTAACTCCCATCCCATTATGTAATAGGAAAATCAGTTCATACAATATCATCCATAAAACCTTACACCTTTTTGTTTTCTTGGTAACATGTTCTATGTATATGGCCAGGATAATTCCAAACCTTTTCAAAAGACCAACAAACAAATGAAATGATACAAGTCTGCACATAGAGCATAACACTTACACAATTTAATAAACCTCCTCTCAGTACACACAGTACTTTGATTACTTCAAAAAGTGAAAGTGCACAAATTCTCGTGAATGCTTTCTCCGATTTAATGACGATTACATTTTGTAAAATGCGAATCAATATACCTCCTTCGAGCAATAAATCTATGTAGAAAACAAACTAAAATCCTTCTATATATAGTAAGCCCGGCTTCTGAGAATATTCCGTGTTTTATGAAATTATCCCCCCCCCCGTTATAGCTATGATGGACACGAAGTTTAACATTTCGCTCCTAAAAATTATAACTAAGTTAAACAATCATTTGACCCCCAAACTGATCTTAATATATTCCTGTTACCTGTAAAGTCTCACAAATTACAATATCGCGTAAAATCAATTCAATTTACGAAAAAGTCCAATCAGGCCAAATCCAAAGTCAAACTTCGCCATCGATACATCTAATTTGCTCTGAAACTACAAACCTCAATAGTTATACTAAAAATCAAACTTATTTGATTTAAATAATTTAAAACATTGCCACAATTTAACTCCCAAAAATTTTCCATGACCTTACCGTTTAATCGATTCTTCTAGAAAGGAGGTAGAAAAGAACTTATTATTAGACTATATACAAATGGACCTAAATTATCCGGATGATAGCTTGTGACTAAGGGTGAAAATTTATATTTATCCGAATGTACGTAACTTATCCGGAATAGATAAATATTACTAGGGTTACTGAAATAAACTCACTTATCCGAGACCAGGCTCGTATAAGTGGTAGTATTTCTAATCGCTTTCAAACATTCTTAAAGATAATGTTTCAATGCTGCTCTCGTGCTTATTTTCTGCATAACAAGCTTTTGATTTTCTTTTACACTATACTATATTTTCGATTGCTACCTGTATGATAAAAAGATTATTTGAAATCCTTCCTCGGCGGAGATGCGTCTACCTGTCTCTGGTGTTCTCACGCTTCATCAAAAGGACAGGGAATGGTATAAGATGAAATTTTAATAGGAATCTTTGATAATTTTTTCATTAGTTTTCATTTCATTTCAGAATTGTATTGGACATAAAAATAAATGAACACATGAATTTTAAAATTTAGTGATTCTATAGTTATTAGTCCCCTACCGATGAAAGCGGAGGGGACTATAGGTTTCCTCCGAGTCTGTCCGTCCGTCTGTCTGTCTGTCCGTCTGTCCTTCTGTCTGTCTGTCACTCTGTTCCACTTGGTTTTCCGCACTTTTTTTTCTAAACGCTTGCAGATATTGAGCTGATTTTTGGTATGTGAGTGTATCCTGATGAGTTACAGATCAAGTTTGCATTTCGTTCCGCTTCAATGATTTTTGACGGAATTACGACCTGTTCAATTTTTCAGAGTTTCCGCATTTTTTTAGTCCCCTACCGGTGAAACCGGAGGGGACTATAGGTTTCCTCTGAGTCTGTCCGTCTGTCTGTCTGTCTGTCTGTCCCTCTGTCTGTCTGTCAGTCTGTCCCACTTGGTTTTCCGCACTTTATTCCAAAACGCTTGCAGATATTGAGCTGATTTTTTGGTATGTGAGTGTATCTTGATGAGTTACAGATCAAGTTTGCATTTCGTTCCGTTTCATTGATTTTTGACGGAATTATGACCTTTTCAATTTTTAGGGGTTTTCCGCAATTTTCTTCTAAACGCTTTCAGATATTGAGCTGATTTTTGGTATGTGACTTTACCTTGATTAGTTATAGATCAAGTGTGCATTTCGTCTCGCTTCATAAATTTTTGACGGAATTATGGCATTTTCAATTCTTAACGGGAACCAGATTACACTTGCCGGTAGTGGACTAGTATTTCTAATGCAAAACTCTCAGAATACTTGTTTCTAAACGCTTGCAGATATTGAGCTGATTTTTGGTATGTGACTATACCTTGGTAAAATATAGATCTAGTTAACATTTCGCTCCGCTTCATTGATATTTGACGGAATTATGGCATTTTCAATTTTAAATAGGAACCAGATTACACTTGCCGGTAGGGTACTAGTATTGCTAATGCAATACTTTCAGAATGCTTGTTAGTCCCCTGCCGGTGAAACCGGAGGGGACTATAGGTTTCCTCTGAGTCTGTCCGTCCGTCTGTCTGTCTCTCTGTCAGTCTGTCCCACTTGGTTTTCCGCATTTTTTCTTAAACGCTTGCAGATATTGAGCTGATTTTTGGTATGTGAGTGTATCTTAGTGAGTTACAGGTCAAGTTTGAATTTCGTTCCTCTTCATTGATTTTTGACGGAATTACGGCCTTTTCAATTTTTAAGGATTTTTCACAATTTTCTTCTAAACGCTTGTATATATATTGAGCAGATTTTTGGTATGTGACTTAACCTTGATTAGTTATAGATCAAGTGTTCATTTCGTTCCGCTTCATTGATTTTTGACGGAATTATGGCATTTTCAATTTTTAACGGGAACCAGATCACACTTGCCGGTAGGGGACTAGTGTTGCTAATGCAATACTTTCAGAATGCTTGTTTTTCTTGCATTCAATTTACAGACATAGATCGTGGCGTATTGTTACGTACTATTCTATCCTCATGTGAACAAATCAATCAAAAAAAAATATTTTCCAAATGGGATTAAAAAAAAAATAACCAGAAAAGTCTTTTCTATTAATTAGTTATGACTTTAAGTAATACTTACTGCTAATCCAATTATGTTTGAATCAAAATTTATGTTATTAACTTTTCCATATATTCGCTATATCTATTAAAACACTGACTTTATGGTGTTTTTTATCAGTAAAATTTTTTTTTCCTCGAGAGGGACGTAAAACAACATACAAAAAAAACAAAAAAAAAAAAAAAACAAAAAAAAAACAAACAAACAAAACAAAACAAAAGTAAAATTTTTAAGTGCATCATCTGTATTAACAAAAAACAATTAAAAAAAAAAACAAAACAGATGTAATTTTGAGTGAACTGGGATTAAAATCTTATTTATTATCTTTAACTTTGTGTTCATAACATTAAGTGCCAACTGAATATATGAATGTGAATTAAACAATAAGATGCTGTCTTTGTTGTGTTATAATTGCCTTTTCGTGTTATACGGGATATGTTTGTTATAATTGTCTTTTTGTGCTATACGAGATATGTGTTTTTGTCTTTTTGTGTTATACGGGATATGTTTGTTTTTGTGTTATACGGGATATGTTTGTTATTGTATTTTTTTGTTATACGGGATATGTTTGTTATTGCCTTTTTGTTAGCGTTATACGGGATATGTCTGTTATTGCCTTTGTTATAGTTATATGGGATATAATTGTTATTGCCTTTTGTGTTATATGGGATATGTTTGTTATTGTCTTATATGACAGCAATGTAGTTTTCATAAGAAATTTAAAATAAAAAAAATAGATTTAAATATTTAAGGAATAGTTTGTAAATAAATAAAATGCCCATATCTATACAAGATTACTGTTGAAAATAAAGTGCAAGAAAACAGAAGTCTTTTGCTTCGCATCCCGTTGCAGTTATAATCTCACAAAGTATTCAATCCTGGTCTAAGGCGGGACAAAGGTAATATGAGCCAGATGAAAGACTGCATATTTAAGATTGATCGAAGTGGCTCGCGCAGGGATCGTGCAATGTGTCATTTATTGAACCTTTCATCCATGAAGCAATATTCCTTCATTAATTTTTCTCTTGATTTAAATGAATCCTTCTAGATAGATGTCTTATCAATGTAGCATGTACATGTACCAATTAGTAAGAAGGTCTTAATCTAAAAAAAAGCTGGAGAGTTCTATGCACAAGAAGGTCAATCTCCGCTGAAATGAACATTTTCTAAATTCCTAATAATGTATTACGTGTTATATGGCTATTGCATACTATATACATTTAGTCCCTGGCATTCTACTGTTTGCTTTGAGGGGAAAAATCATTTTCTTAAAATCTAGATGGTATGTTATTATGCCTACAACTTAAGTACAGTGTTTGTAATTTATACAGAATAATAACCATTACTATTATTTTTTTAACGTTTTGCATCAAACACAAGATGTGCAATATAATTATGTATATGTGAATAAATAAATGCTGTAAAGTGGCCTCGATTCTTTCGCTATCAGCTAAGATGTGTAAACGAAGACATAATCTATGCATGTAAAAAAAAATTACTGCCAAATGAGTATTTTATCATGATTACAGATGAAATTCATGGCATGAATTTCAAAAATCTACCCCTCCAAAGTATGCAACATTGAATATGCACACATACAGATAGAATATCGGTATTTTGTTGACCCTTAAAATCCGTGCTTTAACAATCCTTGAAACTTGGTTTTTTTTTTTACTACCAAATACACTGTTAATCTTGTAATACGATATTTGAATAATTCAAGTTCGAGGCGGTATTAAAGTTAAATGTATAAAAACTTTTTTTAAAAAAGTACTTGCTGTTAACTTACGTTACTCAAATTATTTTATTTAAGTATAAATGATCTTGTATCTTGTGGAACTTAATGTTTATTCATTGCAGCCCAGAGGACCTGGCTGATAGTTTACATGATGGTGTATGTATTTTGAGCGGAGACGTTATAGAGACTTTATATAAAGTATGCATCGGAATATTTATAAACGCATTCTTATGATTGATTGATTGTATGTTGTTTAACGACCCATTCGAGAATTTTTCACTCATAAAGAGACGTCACCATATACCGGTGAAGGGCTTCAAATTTAGACCTTTACTCGGCACTCAGGGCCGTTGAGCAGTGAGGATTCTTTATCGTGCCAACGCCTACCGTGACACGGGGCCATGGTTTTAAATGTCTCATCCGAAAGACCCGCAACTCTCACTTCAAAGTGCCGAGCGCTTGGCGAAGAACAGTTGCTACCTATTTTTTAACAACTAGGTCAGTCGCGACCGTTATTCGAACACACGGCCTTCCGATCACGGAGCAAGCGCTCTACCGACTGAGCTACCGTGACGGTAAAAAAAACCCAATGACCTAATAAATAGTATTCAACATGTTAGACAAAATACGACCCAATGATAGGTTGTATTTACAAACAAGGTCTTTATAAGGACCGTAGAATTCGGAAAAGCTGACTTTAAACAGGGTGGTTGAAATCCATGTAACGTCAACGTATTTGTCAGTAGTGTCAGTAGCTTGCCTCGGTTTAAAAATTAATCGTACTCAGGACATGTTCTTACGGATCGAATCAGTTGGGAGACAAAAACACCATATACAGGTGATGTTGGAGTATTACCATGACGATGGGAAAGCTGAAGTCATCCCGTTGTCGCACAGTTTAATTATTAGTTGGCCAACATTGACTATATATAGTCAAACGTCCAAACATGAAACAGATATGGCAGAATTTGTAGTGTCTATTGTTTAGAGTTCACATGGATAAATCGAGTCGATATATGAATGAAAGTAACTATTGTTAATTGATGAAACGTCGTCGATATATATTTAAGTTGAAGGCCATTTGGGGTATTTAAGTTAAATTCTGCATAAATTAATAAAGGAGACAATTTTTGGTAAAGTTTTTGTAGAATGACTGGTATTGGGACATTAGTATATTTATACAATATACGCCTTTATTTACTAAGTATGTTTCCTGTGCGAGTAGATAGCAACATATATGTTTTCTTGTTCATATCATTATATAGTGTTAAGTAAAGAACACCTGCGTGACCGTCAGAATGTCATTTTTTTCCCCCAGAAGGCCAACATATTCCTAATTTGAAAACCGAGAGTGTTCGAAATGACTGATGTGTAGTACTGGGCTCCTTTGAGATTTCAACCCAATATCACACAGTCAACGTCATGCAATACAGAGTTTATTCATTGGGAACAAAGTTCATTGACCAAAAATATAATTAAGCTACTAGTATATATGTTGTGTTTGTCTACTTTTGTGGAGCTTATACTTTGCATTCCATGCACATGTGTTAAAACACATTGATATAACGTGATGTCACAGTGAAAAACTGAGAAAATAAATAAATGTACAACTTAACCAGTACTTTTTCAATATTTTTTAGTTGTTTTAAATCATTCAACGGAAGCCATTGAGGATACATATAGGATCTCCCATGATTTGTAGTTGGATATGATTTTTATCCAACGAGTTGTGTGGTTTTTTTTTATCCCCGATCCTTGGCGAGGGGATAAAAAACACAACTCGTTAGATAAAAATCCTATCCAACCACAGATCATGAGAAAATTTTTTATCACATGTTTTATACATTACTATCAATGTTTTACACTGTTTTCATGTATGAATTCACTTCACTTTTAATTACTTCATCACTCTCACGCAAAACCCATTGTGAGCTGTCACGGTTGCTCAGTCGGTAGAGCGCTCGCTGCGTGATCGGAAGGCCGCGACAGACCTAAGTCGATAAAAACAGGTAGCAACTGTTCCTTCGCCAAGCGCTCGGCACTTTGAAGTGAAAGTTGCGGGTCCTTCGAATGAGACCTTAAAAACCGAGGCTCTGTGTTACGGTAGGCGTTGGCACGATAAAGAACCCTCACTGCTCAATGGCCCTGAGTGCCTAGTAAAGGTCAAAATTTGAAGCCCTTCACTGGTATATGGTGACGTCTCTATATGAGTGAAAAATTCTCGAATCCGACGTAAAACAACATACAATCAATCAATCAATCAATGGGATATGAAAAAAAATATCCGATGAGTGATGTGCACGGGATAAAAGGAAATACACGGGATAATATATTTTTTCAGACTTGGAGCGCAAAAAATAAATCAATCAATAAATAAAAAAAATTAAGAAAAACCAAAAAACAATAAAATTATTTACAACTCATTACAAAACTTTGTCAAATATTCTGTTTGTTTGTTTGTTGTTGTTTTTTTCAAATAAACTTATGATTTCTACGTGTTTCAGTATGTTAGTTTTATCTTCATCTATGAATAAAGATTGACTGATAACACGTGTCAATTTTTAATCACGGTGTAATGTTTAAAAAAGCTAATTAGCTTTTGTTAATATTAATCCAGATGAATATTAAGAAATCGAAGGCAAGATGACCTATGTCTATGTCTACTTACCTCTATTTTAAATTTTTTGAAAAGCCAAGGATTTAAGATGTTTTTTTTTTTAATTTTCCATGTTTACATGTAATTAAAATTTTCAGTAGTGATCCATTGGTAGTACATTTTAGAACATCCCATGCACTATAGTGTTTGTTCCCTTTCGTGCCATATTAAAACATTGTGAACATCCTGGCTCCATTTGGTTCCAGGTGGAGCATAAATAAAGTATATACAGTATATACATATATTAAATTATATACATTAAAGGTACATTCTATTGCTTTGCTCAGTTTTAGTTCATATGTGATCTAGTTTTGAAAGGGATTTTTGGGTTTTAAAAACTTTTATGAAAAGTTTGACAATTTTTGGCAAAGTAGATGTTGTGGATATTTACACTAGTTCTATAAGCTGTCCACAAGCCTACAGGGAATGCAGAAAATGATGATGTAAATAGTGATTAATCCTCTGAGGTCGTCATTCTGTTGCAAACAGAATGGAATCAGTTGTAATCAAGGTAAGGGTTTAAAAGGTTTTAGAGAAGTAAGATCTTGAGGAGAAAAACTGATCAAGAGAGACGTGATAGATATGATTTGCAGAGCCGTGGATTGCAAGGATTATAAAGTTCGTCATTTTTACTAGTATTTCGCATTTTTTATCCTCTACATTTAATAATGATGCGCAGATAAAATTATGGGGTTTTCCTCGTGAAATGAAGATCTTAATTATACACTTCTTAGAAAAAAAGTATTGCTTAGACATGTAATCAATATCCTTACGACAAGTACTCGCGCATGCTCAGTGATATGGAAGATTATTTACTATTCATATTACTGTCACTTCTACACAAACTATGATTTGTATACCCCGCTTGAAAAGCAGTAGGAATAT
This sequence comes from Saccostrea echinata, assembly GCF_033153115.1. NCBI lineage: Eukaryota > Metazoa > Mollusca > Bivalvia > Ostreida > Ostreidae > Saccostrea > Saccostrea echinata. The sequence goes on from NW_026889750.1 coordinate 41,354,754, forward strand.
AGTGTTGGGGTGTCCGTCATTCTGTCTGTCTGTCCGTCCGTCTGTCTTTACTTCCCTCCGTCCGTTACGCTTTGGGGTACCCATCTCTTATCGAAACTCCCCTTTATACCACTGAATAAAATTTAAAAAGATCGGGTTTCGCATAGCAAAACAAAGAAACCGCCATTCCTTCTATGATATTGAAGGTACCCATCTCTTATCCGCAATTCTTCCTATACAATAAAATTTATTGATACTTTCACAGAATCTTCATTAAGTAGTGTCATTGTGCACCTCCTACTTGATGTTTTGAGAGGAGAGATATTTGGGCTTTCCCCATAGCAAAACATGGATTTTGCAATTATAATCATATGGTAGGCAGTATCATTTTGTGAGTTCAGTGCTCACAATACCCCAAGTTTATAATTTGCGTCTTTTCTTAAATTCGGCCCATGAATGTTGGAATTTTTTAAAATGCATTTTTATTTATTTATTTATTTATTTTTTTGTTTATTGTTATACCACTTGTAGACAATGGCACTTTCATAATGACATAAATTTTATATAAACTACTGTAGTAGTTTGTTTCTTTTTTTTTTAAATCAAACAAATAAAGTTCTGCTTTCCATGACTTTATTGATGTCTTTAAGTACCAATGAATGTTTGAAGTATGCATGGTACCCTTGTGTGCTTTTTATATCGATCCTTTGGGAAATGGCAGGGGGTTGTGTTGTTTACCTTGCGCAGCGTTGCATATTCAGATACTTCACCCATTGATTAGCTATATGCAAAATAAAGTTACTTACGTATGTTTTTTTTTTTTTTGATAAATAAAGTTACGCATTGGATGTCATAAATTAAAATGTTTAACTTAATTATGATTAGCTGTGTTTATTATTATCTTATGAGAACTGCATGACAGATCTGTGTTCATTTATGAGGTCTTATATTGACAAAAAGATATAGAATTGTAATATTACAACAATAGCTCATTTTCTTGACTTTACCGTGCACATGGTGCCTGTGTTTATCTGTTTATCTGCCTGCAATATTATCATACGCTGAAATAATGCGACAAAAGGAATAGCTTCTTATCTTTGTAAAAATGAAATTCAAGATTACTTCAATATCGGTAAGTGTTTTCATTCCATTTAACGAGGTTAAAGGTCAGTTTGTGTGTCCGTCTATTATAATCAGTCCGCTGGTTTCTCTACATAAACATTTAAACAGAATCTTACATATTCATTTTTTTTCCTTCTGGAAAAAAATAATTATAGTGCACATTATCTTGCCATAGAAAAAGGGAGACATTTTTCTCGCATAATCACCAGTGTAAGATTGACTTGTCCGGTGTGAGACAGCAGTGTGAGATTTTTCTGTCTTACACTGTGTATTACTACGCCGTGAACGATAATGTAAACAGTCTTTATATAAAGAAATTGTAACAATGTTAAAAAATATTACATATACTTAAAATGTTGTCATTTAACTTATTAAGATAAACTTATTTTCATTCAAAATATTGTCGAATTTTCACTTTTTAAATGGCACTATTTTTAGATCGCGGAAGGATTCTTCTTGAATGAATGTGTACGCTATCGGGTAGATAAGTTTTTTTATTCCCAGTTTTTATCTATCTAATTAATTTACATGGACTGAAATTCATTTTATCAGTTTACACTGTGTGTAAAACATTTTCAGGTACGCTCTCTCCGATGGTGTATTTAGATTTTTAATTAGATGGAAAATTAAAAGAATATATTTTTAGCCCTATCATGGCGACGTCATTGACAGGCCGTTATTTTGGATAAAATAATGCGAGAAAAATAATCATTCATTACATACTCGTGTGGGAATAGTGAAATTCCACCTCGGGGCCAAGATTCACGGTCTAGGACTCGGCAAAGCCTCGTCCTAGACCGTGAATCTTGTCCCCTTGGTGGAATTTCACTATCCCACACTCGTAGTAATGAATGATTCTATTAGTCTCAGAGATAAAAGATTTTGTAATATTTGCAACACAGGAGAGATTGAAGATAAATTTCATTTTCTTTTCAGATGCCAAAAATACAATAGTCATATGTTTGCTTTTGAAAGGAACTTGATGAATTTTTTTTTCAAGGAAAAATATCAAATATGTCTTATACTAAAAAAGTTAAGCTTTGTTTTAATAGCCAATGTCCAGAAATGCTGAAAATAGCACACTCATTTATTTAAAAAATGCCATACATGTATATCTAGAAATGAATGTACTCTATAATTATTGTACAAATGATTATATGATTTATGCACATCCTCACATTCTAGAATGTTGTAAAATGTATGAACAGTTATGATTCATATATGCTGTGCCTTTGCAAATTATTGTAATTGTGTTTGCGCCAATAAAATATTGTATTGTATAAAATGCATATCAAAATTTAATTTAGAATGATTTTATTTACCTCATTAATAACATCAAAATTTGTTTCATACGTCTGTTTTTATTACATGAGAAAACTCATAAACGTACGTTACAGTAAAGGTTTAGAATATCAGAGAATTCAGAACTAACCATAACAAGCTAATGCAGGGAATTTTTGTCCTCGGCTTATTAAAGGACAAACCTTTGAGCTATCCAGAAACAATATGTAAAATATACAAGTTTGAATTGAATGTGGAACGAGGCAAGCTATTGACAAATAAGTTGATGAAAGTTGAATATCAACCGTCTAGTTTAAAGTCAACATTTCGCAAATTCTATGGTCAGGCCATCTTCAAAAAAGTGTTTGGTTGCCCTCACTGGCTAAAAATGGCCCGACTAAAAAAATTTTTTAACCTCCTGGAAGCAATTATTTTTTATGCATTCCGGAAAATAGATTTTGAAAATTCAGCATTGATGTTGAAATTTTCTGGTAAAAAAAAAATTCTCACCTACCTAGCGACTCAATTTGTTCATCCCCAGTCGGGAGAGGGCAAACAAACATTAAAAGTTGGCCTCAATACAATGACCTTAGCAAATACAATCTATTTTATAAGTCGAATGCTGACTGAAAATTGTATACAAATTGTTAGGCCATAATTTTCACAATGAATTGTCAACAGATTTTTTTCCGTTTGCCCTATCAAGACAAAGAGCATACAGCGGATGTGTCCGGTCAATAGGGGATGCTTACTCCTCCATGGCATCTGATCCCACGTGCAGCTCTTATGTTGTAAGAGGTCCGTGTTTGCTCTACTAAAAAATTGTATTGTTTCAATGGACTTTTGAGTTTGATTACTGTTCGTTATCTTCATACCGGTATTTCATTCGTACCATATATGAACTTGTGACCTTGATCTTTCACCTTTGGACCGAAAATCAATAGGGATTTTCCTAAGTTGGAGAGAGTCATCATTTTTAGTTTCATTGCAAAAGTTCAAAAGAACTAACGTTCTGGAAACCATTTTATGCAATATATATCTAGCCTTGACCTTTGACCTATTGACCTCAAAATCAATAGGACTTTTTTATATATCCAAGGGAATAATGATATATATTTATCATCAAAGCTAAATAACTTTTTAGCGAAATGATCTGGATACTTAAGTGTACAATGAACAATGATATATGGAAATAACGAACAGTAGTCAAGCTCGAAAATCCATCAATTCATTGAAGATTGTTCAAAAGGTTTGAGGACAATAGCGTTTTTGTCTAATGTAGATATATTGAATATCATTGTACATGTATATATTATTTATATTCCATTGATTTACAATTAGCATAGAAGATTTATAGAGGGTGTGTATTTCATTTAAGAGACTTTTCAAAAAATGGAAGATTAATGTTATGTGATGAAAATACGAGATTCCGTATTCATGACGTTATTATGAATCTGGCCATGCGTCTTGTATATACAAACTCAAAGTATGTATGCTGCTAACATTCGTAAAACATTGTGTATTGCTATGATTTTCATATACAGTGCCCACTGTCCAATCCGACAACTGTGCAATCCGGCACACTGGACTTTCCGACCTCATATTTTATTCCCCAAAAAATCTTTATAATTTACATAGAATAAAACACTGTATATTCCGACCACTGTACATTCCGAATTCCGGCGCTTTTTTGTCAACAGAACTAGATAATTACTTTATGATTTCACCTGAGTAATCCGACATAATTACACTGGTGTACCGTAATTAGCCGCTGGCCAGGTAACATGAACGTCCCGTTTGGTGATAAGATTGGTCTTCTTAGAGAGTAGTTAATTACACGTGCGAGTTTGAAAGTGTTTATCTAAGCATTAAATGAACAGTTTTTGAAATTCAAAATTAGGCAATCATTTCTCTTTGTAGTTATCAATTTTATTCTCGCATTGACAAAATAGCATCCACGCCACAGAAAAAAAAATAGTACATGATATTTAGATCGCCTTTACCTTACAGAATAAATAAGATTTTTAATTTCATTAAAATAAAATATGCAGTCAGAGTCCTTCGTAAAGCCATGTAATGAAAATAAAAAACGAGTACGGCGAACTACTGTGTAAAATGTACACAATACACAATTTGAAGGCAGCATCTTGTCTAATGGAAAACGTTTCATTTCCGAGTTAATATACACTGAATAAAGCGAGGCTGTGCACATAAAAGATTAGCTGGAAGCAAAAACTACCGCGTTAACTTGTCCATTAAATTTTAAAATATTACCAATACGTCTGTTTGATTAAAATTCAATCGCAATCACCATGTTTTAGAGTTTTGTCCCGTTCGTATAAAAAGTCGCGTGACGTTATTAATAGCACAGTCAATGTTGAGAAATAAACAATGACGAAAATCTGTTGAAAAAAAAATAATACCACTGTGTAGAGAAGGTAGACGAAATATTTACTTTTATCTACTGCACTGTCAATTAAAGTAAAAATTAAATTGCAACATCGCGAAGCCATCGGCAGTTCCATCTGTTTTGTCCATGAAAAAAAAAATCATCGTATATTACTACAGAGTTACTAATTCTGTGTCACAAACGCTGTTTCTCAAAGAAATGCTAATCGGGTATATTTTATACAACAAAGAAACACACAATTATGCAAACACTATGCCAATTAAATATACGTGTACTTTAAACCTATTGAGAAATGATTTTTTTTGTATGAAGTCATCTGACACTAATGATAATGCTTAGAAATATTCAACACTGGATAATCCGACACACTGCCTAATCCGACATTGATTTTATTTCCCGCAGCATGTCGGATAAGACAGGTTTCACTGTATTTACTCATCATGGTCTAAATAAAAATTTATGAATTACTATTATTATCCCACACACTTGGAGTGTCGTCAATGTGAACGTTGCAAGAAGTGGAGTTGACGTTATTATGTGGCATGTACATGTATATACAACGTATCTATGCTGATTACATTCGTAATTTATTGTGCATTGCTCTGATTTTTAGTCGGGTTCGTTGCTCGTAGAGCAATAGCTGGCTTTTGTTGCGGTGTTCAACCGGATGTGCTGACTCTTCACACCCAAATTAGAGTTTCAAAATTTCGATCGTTTTCACCATAGAGACAAAACGATTCTTACATTTAAGCTGTAGTTTATTCATATTTTGGAATGATACATGTATAGTATTCTGTAATATCTGTGCAATATGTTTTCAAAAATTTTATTTTCACCCTGGGGGCAAATCGGGGGTCAGAAACGTTCTTTTTTCTCTACAAAATGTTCTTCCTCAACCAACTCTTTTTTTTTACAAATTACACAGAAGCCAAATCACCTTGTGGAATTTGATAGGTGCCGTGATGTTCTGTGGATGTGCTACAATTTTTTTTTTAAATTTTTTTTTAATTTTCAACCTTGGGGGCAGTAGCAAATAAGTGGTAAAAATGATGTTTTAATACAAAATATCTTCTTCCTCCGACCCTACAAATTCAAGTAAATGCAACCTAAAAATCCATGAAGGTTGGGTTAAATGAAGAATATGGGCCATGTTTCATTTTAAAGTTGCAGAAAGATAGGGGATACAAATTTCCTTGAAAATTTAATTAATTTATAACATCTCTACATTTGGAAATAATCAAGAATTCTTCATACTAAGCTTTTTAGTTTTCTATTAGAGCCATATTTGAGTGTATCAGTTACTTTATCAAGTCTTAATAAATCCTGACATTCAAAAATTTAATTATCAGTAATAACAAGATGTGTTTGTGAAACACTGATGCCCCCGTGTGGCAGCTTATGGCGAAGGTTAAAGTTTCTCCAATGCAAGTCAAAATCCAGGCCAAAAGATAAAAAATGTTGATACCCAAAGAAAGATCTTGTCTCGAGGAATACACCTGTGAAATTTGAAAGACCTAGATACAACTGTTCAAAAGTTATGGCGAAGGTTAAAGTTTTTTAAATAAAAGTCAAACGTCAAGGTCAAGGTCAAAGTGGTTGGTATCCAAAGGAAGATCTTGTCAGAAGGATTACATATGTGAATTATGAAAGCCCTAGCACCAACCATTCAAAAGTTATGGCCAAGGTTAAAGTTTTACAAAAGTAGGTCAAACTCCTAGGTCAAGGTCAAAGGGTCAATTTGGTTGGTATCCAAAGGAAGATCTTGTCACAAGGATTACATATGTGAAGTATGAAAGCCCTAGCATCAACCATTCAAAAGTTATGGCCAAGGTTAAAGTTTTTCAAAAGTAGGTCAAACTCCTAGGTCAAGGTCAAAAGGTCAAAGTGGTTGGTATTCAAAGGAAGGTCTTGTCACAAGGATTACATATGTGAAGTATGAAAGCCCTAGCACCAACCTTTCGAAAGTTATGGCCAAGGTTAAAGTTTTTAGAAGTAGGTCAAACTCCTAGGTCAAGGTCAAAGGGTCAAAGTGGTTGATATCCAGAGGAAGGTCTTGTCACAAGGAATAAACATGTGAAGTTTGAAACCCTAAGCACCAACTGTTCAAAAGTTATGGCCAAGGTTGAAGTTTTTCAAAAGTAGGTCAAAGTTCAAGGTCAAGGTCAAAAGGTCAAAGTTGTTGGTATCCAAAGGAAGGCCTTGTCACAAAGAATACACATGTGAAGTTTGAAACCCCAAGCACCAACTGTTCAGAAGTTATGGCCAAGGTTAAAGTCTCATAAAATTTTGCAAAAGTGGGTCAAACTCCAAGGTCAAGGTCAAAAGGTCAAATATGATGGTACCCAAAGAAAGGTCTTGTCACAAGGAATACACATGTGAAATATGAAAGTTATAGCTCCAACCAATCTAAAGTTATGGGCAAGGTTAAAGTTGACAACAGACAGACAGACAAACAGACAAACGGACAAACAGACAAACAGACAGACAGGACAAAAACAATATACCCCCGGGATCTTTCGATCCGGGGGCATAAAAAATTATAAACTTAGCGAAGGAAATAGACGAAATACATCTGATATATCTATATATACAGAATCTTCTTCCTCAAACTATTATATTTCGACCACACGCCAAATCATACATGTGTATTTTGAAATATGGTATGGTGTCCTGTAAATATCTATTTGTGTAAGCATTTCAACCAAAAAGTCACCCTTCTCCAGTATGACGGTTCAAAGAAACGGAACCTATCGGTATAGTGATACAGAAAAACTAGTATGATGGTTTAAAGAAATAGAGCCTATCTTTTTAGTGATTCGGATATAGAAAGACCAGTATGATGGTTCAAAGTAAAAAAAAAAAGTTTGTTTGTTTTGTTTTGTTTTTTGTTTATTTTTGAGGGGCAATTCCTTCATCGGTATACTATCTAATAGGAACAGAATCTGTACCAAAACATGGATAAAAGGCTTCAAAGAACGCTGTGATGAATGGCTTTCCGTCCTTCGAGGTGGCAGGGACGTCTTCATCATACTATTGTAATTAATTGAGTACGTATTAATATCATTTGATAGTTTTCGCTTGACCGAACATCTCCTAATTAATTTCCTGTAATTTTTATCACAGACAAAAAAGTATCGTGCGGCATAGAGCATCGCTAGGTTTCTGCTTCGATCTTTCATTGCACTGATTGGTTTTATAGATTGCTAATATTATTAGACTCGGGGTTCAGTGATAGGCCAATAAAAGACAAAACAGCTCACAAAATGGTCAAGAAAAAACAGCGTCGATACAATTTGTCACTCACTGTGCTGCTTCTACTAGCACCATTTGCCTGTTAAATGTCAATTACACGGTATCCCATAAGTTGATTTATTGAAGAATTAGTACACAACGCGATCAGAGAGGAAACAAAACAAAAAATTATCTAGGAGGTGTAAAAGAGCGTGCTAATGCGCGTAGACCTTTGCAGTTCTTGGTAAATTCGATTACGTGCAATGTTCACGGTATGCTGAATTAGATTAGTCAACTTTTGGCAGGTTAATTTGGACATACAATTTATTTTTTCTTCTATGTAAATTGGATTTTCTAAGTTGTTAATGACGACAGGAACTCTTGGTTCTTGTGTGTGAATACCATACATAAATTGCTTTTGGAGAGGATTAAAAAACGTTCGTTCTTTAGGGGTTAAGCGTAGGTCATAGGCAAAACAAAGTCGTTTTCAAGAAAGCAATAACGTAATTATACCTCATTGTGCGTTGTGATGTTCTTCGCAGCCTCGACACGTGGTGATTTCCAATTTTGTTGGTCCCCGTGGACCCTCATGTCATCAATCAAACAGCAATCTACAACGCTAAGGTGTCCAGCCGCTAGGAGATATTTCATTTCTGGACAATGATAGGACATTATACCAACATTAGCGTGGCTTATTACAATTATAGCTATATATTCCCTAAAAAGTCTTGAAAGTTCTTCTTTTTTTCGAAATACAATAGTAATTTCTTTGTCATCTTTTTTTTTTTTTCAGTAGTCGATTTTTGGAGTGAATATTATATAATAAAGATATCTAAGATTCTCACTTTTTTGCAGTATCATGCATTGTCTTCTATGTTTGAAGACCCCCAAGGTTATAGAAGTACTGGAAATGGGGTGTTCTGAATCGCTACTTGGATATTTTTGATAGAATGCTAATTTTGCCTCCTTTTTAGTAACTGAATCTTGATATTTGAAATCATTTTCATGACATTTAAAATTAAATACTCTTATGATTTCTGAAATTCAGATTTGCCACAATTAGTTAAAAATCTTCTTTTCTGCAATTACAAATAGCTACAAGCAAACAAGTTTAGCACAAACATTCAATACTTTTAAATGGGGTCGGAGTCACATTTAGCTCATTACTTCTAATATTTCTTTCTTTATTTGTTTGTTTATTTATTTGTTTGTTTGTTTATTTCTTTATTTGTTTGTTAAATAGATTTGTGGAAAAAATATGGAAATTTTCTTTCATATCATAAAGTATATAATAATTTGATATATCCACATTTCTTCGCATCATTCACTATTTTAATTACACTTGAAAATTAAATTTGCTGTATATTTAGAAGAACTAGCAAAAAACTACAGCTTAGTACCTTACCCATACATTTGACAACACAAATATTGATTAAATCATTCTCTTCCTACCTAACTCACCAATGTACGTATATAATGTGAATACTGGCATTTGCGTGTTTAGGTGCTATGCTTATTCTTCTTGTTAAAAAATAATTTAAAAATTAAGTGACTATTTAAAAACACATACAGGCATACATTCTGTTCAAAATTATTTTATTTCATTTATTTCATTCAGTAAAAATAATGTCGGGATCGAAGAACAAAAATTATCATCAAAATCCTTGTCAGTTGTAAGTTTTATAAAACAAAAACAGAGAGTAAGAGAAGGAGATGTAGAATGACATTGAATTCAAAAATTTGTCTGCTTCTACAGTTCTAGTGAGTTCTACGAAAGTCGTACTAACGATTGCAACTATTCTGTTCGTTCTCAGGTTTGACATGGGACAATGAAGAAATGATTGGACTTTTTAGAAAAATATGTTTCATTTCAGAACAATCTAGAGGACTGAGATTTATTTCACAGGCTCCTTCAAACAGAAGAAAACTGTATTCTATTGGTACTCTTGACTTAAAACATTAGTAATATGGGTATCTGTATTTATTGAAATGCACACTAATGATATGTTTAACGGCGTGACCGTTGGAGTGAGCGCAGAAATGTCTATTGAAGCATAAGATAATAAATACAAATGCCTTTCTACTTACAGTGACCTAAACATTTGAACAGAGATGAACAAGCCCAGTACCTTAAATTCGGATTTTCATACATTTAGCCTAAATTGTGATGTCAGATGAATGACACGAAAGCTTAGAAGTCAATTAATTTGCATTTTTATACCACCTTTACTGTCGCAGGCAGGCCGAGTGGTCGCCACAAAATAGGAAAACAAGGACTAAGTTCTTTGAATTATTGATCACATTTTATTGGCTTTGTACAAATTTAAAATTTCAAGATGGTTCGCTGTTTGGATTGAATGACTTCCTGGACCAAATGGGATCTACAAAATTATTGTAAATTATATACATTATAACAATTGTATTTAAAATATACTAACTGGATTCATGCTCGTGCATATCATAACATTTATTGTATACTTTACATTTTCTGCATACTGCATTTTACTGCAAATACTCTAGCATATTACTGCATACTGCATTTTACTGCAAATACTCTTGATAGCATTTTACTGCATACTGCATTTTACTGCAAACACTATAGCATTTTACTGCATACTGCATTTTACTGCATACTTCACACAATATATGAAATATTTGCGTACTATACACATGTACTTTACACCATACATTGTAGCTACTACATACTTTAATATAATAATACATGTACTATTAGAATAATACTTTAAATGATAGCAATGCACACATTACTCAATCAAATAATTTACATCAAAATTAAGAACTAAGGTCCTTGGCCATTTCAGGAAACTGTATAAGATAAAAACCTTTAAATCAATAAAACAAACTTACCTCAGAAGAGATGTGAAAGTCTGGTCAATTACTTTATCTACTACTGTAAATACTCGAGCAAGTCAAGTCCGTCTGCTCTACTCAATTGCTACACCCAAACTGACTACAAAACGGCATGGGATTTAAACCCGCCAAGTAAATTCTACTGAACAAATAAAATGTTATGGAATATAGTTATGACATTTAAGTTAGTTACAGGTAAACTTCGGTATCTCGACATCAGATATGTCGACAACCTGGGATATGTCGACATCCTTCCACAGTCCCGGCAGTATTTACTATATAAATGATTTGCAAAAACTCTATGTCAACCTCGGTAATGTCGACAACCCAGGTTATCTCGACGTATATTCACAGTCCCAAGAGCAAAATTTACCTGGCATATGTCGACATCAGCAATTTTCTGCTCCACTGAACCTAACTGTTTGTCAGATAGGGTCGCTCGTCACACACGGACGACTCTGGGTATCTTGACGTCGTCAAAGTTTCTTTCACACCCATGTTTTGACTGCAGGCTGCTTAATTAATTTTATAGACTGTGTTTGTAGGTGAATCCCAAGCCCCTTCGGCGTCTCTGAGAAGTTAATTGAGCTTGGGTAATATCATTGCTAAATCTAATTACAATGAATAACAAACACACTGAAAAATTCAAACTAAGGAATTAAAAAAAAAAAAATTTTAATGATATTTTGTAGTTTAAATGTATTCAACAGGAAACAATCCAATTAATGACACGATTGACCGAATCAGCCGTAATTCGTGCATCTGTAACATCACTACGTTAGTTTAGATACACAAATCTCTTTAAAAAAATTAATTTTAATGTACATTCTTCCTGAATGAAATAAGAAAAAAATAATCCGCATTTAATTTTTTTTACCGTATATCGGATGTCGATTTTATACGGTTCAAAGTTTATAGAGCGCATTTTGTATCCTGTTCTGACGAAAAGGCAAGTTATACGCGAATGCAGATCAATGCTGTAACTTTGTGCTGAAACTGTGTGAATTTAGAAAGATTTTGATAAAGAACACGTTTAATAAACAAGATTTTTAAAATAACTTCTTAGATTTTTAATAAAAATAGAGGAAATTCTGAAATATGTTGAGCTACAGTCTATATTAAAGTCATGTACATATAATAAGCTTGTCTGTTTTGCTATGCAATGAAATCTTGGACGTCAAGTCTCAACTCTGATATCTTGACACCTCGGATATCTCGACATTTTCTGATGGTCCCGTTGATGTCGAGATAACGAAGTTTACCTGTATTTACATAGCGAAAAATTGTATTGTTAAAATATATGAAACCATGTTTGGATGTTAATTGTGACATTTACTTTTTCTAGCATATTATTTTATTCTTTTCTTTTTGAATAAATACCATGTAGTGGTTTGGGCCATATATCATCCTGGTTAGATCAGTGGTTAGAGCACCTGATTAGTACTGCAGGGGTCCCAGGTTCAAATCCCTTGTCCATCCATAATTTTTCTACTTTCCTGCTACATTTGGTGCCACTGACCACCTATCATCTTGCAGATGAAAGTCATGCCAAGGGCTAAAGAATCTGGGTTGTGTGTCATCAAGAGAAAAGACAATTTAAGGAGGGAGGAATGTAGTGGTTTGGGCTATATATACAGGGAAATTGGCTTGAATAGTTCAGTGGTTAGAGCACATAACTAATAATGCATGGGTTTAGGGTTCGATTCCCAGTCCAGCCATAAGTTTACTTTTCTATTACCATATAACAATATTTAGTTAGAGACTGAGAGCATGCATACATGTCATTTAAATTGCTACTTTTTAGGACAATTAATCTAAATAATATCTAATTTCACTTGCATTATTGAACAAGAAATGCACAGGGTGCAAGTTCATTGTGAAAAACCTTCATATATTGAAGAAAATTCATGATATTCATTTCAGTTAGGAGCAAAATCATGATTACTTATGTGTTGTGTCCAATTTTGAATTTTAGCTGATATTTTTTAATTGCAAAATAAAAATGAATGGAAAATGCACGCTGTATTATATATACTAGTGTTAATATCAGTAGTTGTAAAGTTTTGTTTTTTATGTTACAGGTTGCCTATCCATAGCAATTACAACTGCAGGGTAGGGCATAATAATTACTTTATTGACTAGTGATGTGTCTAGAAACTTTCATGATTTGAAAAAGATTGACATTTTGAAAAGAATGTCAAGTGTGTCAAATCTGAATCTTTGTTTGTGTTTTAGTACCTGTAAATGAAGACAATTCATGTAGCATACAATATATTATATTTTCATGTAAATGAGTTGAATTTGATTCTTCAAGAAAAATTTGTTTAAAGACATTGTTACCCTCTGAATAATGAAACCACACCCTCCAGCACAATAGAATGTTGACATGGTCAACATTACTTGATGATGTGTGATATTCCAAAAAAAGTTGACTGTGCAGAATCTACGTGTATGCATGCATGGTTCACTGTTATTTGAATCTGTATAAAACATTCATTATAATATAATAAATACTACATGTAGTTGAGGGTAAAATTGAAAATTTTCATCCCTCAAAAACCATTGACCTCAGCTGTGCCTCGGTTGACAATGGTTTTCTTGGGGTGAAAATTTTCAGTGTTACCCACAATAAATGCTACATGCAGTATTTATAAAAGAATAAAAAAATGATCAAAATTTTAATTTTCTAACAGGTTTTATGTCGTGAGATACAGTATCTTACATGATACAAACTTTCGAACTGTGACACAGTCAACAGCATTAGACAGAGATAGATACAAACAGTACAAAAATCCAGAGGATATTGCTGAACTTCAAATTAAAGGTAGACATCATTGAACATATTTTTAGGCAAATACACATGAAAGTATTTCTGAGGAGCAATGGAAACAACAGTAAAATAAATTTAGTGTAATTCACTTTTAGAATCTTAGTGAAAATTGATATACATTGTATTTGCCATTTATTTGCATGTATTATACGATGCCCAGTGTAAGATGCCTCTCAGTGGTCTCATGAAGTAAGCCACATTTCCCAGTGTTACCTGCTATAAATCTCAGAAATATAATCTTAATCTCTCCAAGTTTATGTGTTGAAGTCTGTCTCGACTTGTTATCCATACATTTTATTCTGGATATGTTAAAGAGTTAGAGAATTGTGAAACTAAACAGTCACCAGCACTTGTCAGTCCTGATTATCAGTGTGTGAATTAGTTTACATAATAACTATATGCTCTGTTAACTGGATGTTCAAAGAGGTCACACTTTTAACATTCAGCACAAACATTGTTAATTAACTGAATTGTAAGGTATTCCGAGAAGCAAACAAAATTTTCTTGAGGATTTTTGTGTTATTTGTGTAAGATACAATGTCATGTATTGCAGAATAAAGGCACATCTGAAAATGTGTACTCTATTTGCAAATAACATACAAGAACTTTTTGTTTAAGTGCAGATATACAGCATATTCAATTGTGATTTCATAATTCTAACAGATCACCAGAAACCAAAAAGAATCTTCAATTTGAAAGACAAGTTAGGTAACTATATCAAATCTGTATTTCTTCTATTGTTTTGCATGTATGTTAAATGTACATGAAAACTGTATGCATAAATATTTATTTGTAGAACTGACTATTATAAAAATGGAAAGTAAAAGCATCATTTTATTCATTTTGTAGGAAATCAGGTTGGAGCACATATACCAGTATCTCTAATAGGACTCCTTCATTTTAATGATCCACACATGCTGGTTTTGCTGACCCAATCAGCAGACCCTGCAAAGAGAAAGAAGGCAGTTCAAACTTTGGGGACTATCCATCATTGGCCAGGTGAAGATCAAAGCCAGTTTAATAAGTATTAACTAAAAAACACTATTGTATTCATTCACTGACATTTTTTTAGGAGGGGGGGGGGTATGGAAGGTGTTGTATTGCTTTTTTTTTGTTTTTTTTTTGTTTGTTTGTTTGGTTTTTATTTATTTATTTATTTTTTTTTTGGTCATTTTGTTTTGCTAATCTAGCTAGCCTTACTTAAATAAGTTACATTTTGTGATGAATATTTTTTCTTTCATGTCATTTGTTTATAATAAGCTTTTTGTATATTTTTCCAATAATTACTGAAAAAAAATTCAACACAACAAGCTTCAAGAAAGCATCATGAAGTTAAGTGATTTTTTTTTCCTCCCAGTGGAAATACTATAATTAAGGAATATTGAAATAGATTAAAGTCATTTACATATCCATTTTGAAATCAATCTAGCAGGATAAAATTAAAGAGATACTTCATATAATGCAATATAATTTATTAAAAAAGAAAGGTCATAATAACAAGATTTTAATTTTCAGTAAGCAGGAGATGACTCTAATGAACATTGCTGCTCAATGTCTTTTGTTTACTGTAAACCAACTATTATTTGCATCATCTTTTATTCGTGATTCGTCAGTTTGAAATCAATCCGCGACGATTAATTTTTGTGACAGAGGAAACATTCTCTACAAATACAAAGCAAAATAAATGGTTCGTGGTGATTAATATTCACGAGTTAAAGTAGATTGCGAAACTCACGAATATTACTGGCACGCAAATAAAAAGTGGTTTACAGTATTTTATTTAAGTTTGTATGTTTTTTAGATATGTGAAATGTACAATTTGAGATAGATATACCTTCTGATTAACAATAGGTAATGTGATTATGCAATACATGTACATATACTAAGTTAAGTGAGATTTTTGTTTCTTTATTATCTACTAGATGAGAAATATGAATGGGTCAGGAAAGCTTGTGATTCCAGAACATTAGTTGGATTAGCTAGGACAGAAGATGTAGATGGGCGATTTTTTACTCCATTTCCTACCCCAGACAAATTAGAGGTACAGTGCTCTACAGGAACAATCTGTGTATCTGTCTGTCTTTGATATTGATTGGTCTAACTCCTTATCCTGCTGTGTGTTTGTTCATCCATCTAGCCGTTCATTTTCCCCTTTTTGTTGCGAAAGTGAGGGAAAATTAATCTCAATCATCTGTCAGTCAGTCCCACTGTCTGTCTGTCTGTCACAAAAAACTTTAACCTTGGTCATACCTTTTGAATAAGAAAAGATGGGGCATCATATTTCACATTTACATTATCTGTAACAAGATCTTTCTAAGTAAACTATGATTTTTGACCCTGTGACCTTGACCTTTAAATATAACTTACTTTTTAAAAATTATAACATTAATGGTTACTTTTGAATAAGAGAAGATGAGGGATTCATGTTTGACATGTGTAATACCTGTGGCAGCCTTTCCAAATGTACTTTGATTTTTGACCTTGTGACTTTGACCTTGAAGTTTGACCTGCTCTACAAAAAAAACAAACGATGATGATAACTTTTGAATGAGAGAAGTTATGGCATTCTTATTTGACATGTGCATTACCTGTGACAAGGCCTTTCTAAATTTACTATATTTACATTTGCCGATGTCTTTCCTTGTATGACAATACTAAATAAATTGACTTTCAATTTTCAATGACATGCATATGGTCACATAGTCAGACTTTCTTGTGTATTGAGAGCAAACTGCACGAGCCATTTGGAAAGTTCCGATTGTAACGTCACAAGACGTCATAGGTACTTTATGTTGCATTTCCATAACAAAGTCAAAATAGTGCCTATTTTTCCTTGTAACATGAATAAAAGTAAAATATAAATATAAGAAATAAAATATCATTTTATAGAGTTTCACTGGGATATGACATGAAGTCGGTACCTGATCAAATCTACTATAATGCCCTTCGGGCGTTATAGAATTTGATCACGTGACCGTCTTCATGTCATATCCCAATGAAACTCTAAAAATCATATCTTATTTCTTAAATAGTCTTTGGCCCCTTGACTTTGAAGTTTGACCTACTTTTCAAAGAAATTAACATTAGTGATAACTTTTTAACGAGAGAAGATAGGACATTCATATTTGACTTGTGCATTACCTTTTACAAGACCTTTCCAAACTTTATGATTTTTGACTTTTTGACCTTAACCTTAGAATTTGACTTACAGGAATTTTCAAAATTTTTAACATTGGAAATAATTTTTGAATGAGAGACGATAGTGCTTTCATATTTTACATGTACATTACCTGTGACACCTTTCAGAAAGATCTACATTGTATGATTTTTGACTTCTTGATCTTGACCTAGAAGTTTGATGCAGTTTTAAAAAACTTAAATCTTGACCATAATGTAACTTTTATTAATTCAAAAATTTTAATTTTTTGTTTGATGGACAGACAAGACAGGGCACATGGACAAGACAGTTACAATATGCCATAAATGTGTCCCAACCACTAAAACACCAAAAACAGGGGACTACAATTCTTTTAATTTACTTGTTTGTTCAGATTTTCATCTGCTTTGGTATGATTTGGTTTAATTTTTTGGGCCCTTCATCAAGATAAGTGTGCTTTATAATAATCACCTGTTCGTTCATTTGTAACAGAAATGAGAAAATTTGAACATTGTTAAAAAAAAAAAAATAGCAGTAAGGGTTAAAATTGCTCTTTATTTAAATTTTGAAATGATAGTTTAGTAATTAGTTTCATCTGTAACTTGCATTTTTCATGCATAGTATAATACACCATATATTGTTCTTTATCAAATCTTGCTGATAATATCATTTTTTTTTCAGGGAGATCTGGAGTCTGGGTTGAAAGTTTTATTGTCCTCGTTGCCAAAAGATGGCTTCAGCAAATGTTTGGAGTATTTTACAACACAGGCCCTGATTGAGGGGAATATAGAAGAAGAGCGAGTAAGGCATATATAGTGCCAGGAATGCATTTGTAGATCTGTTCTATTTATTGAATCTACCATATACATGTAACCCACGAAATTACACCCCCATGAATTACAATGATTCCACAGTATTCAAGATGTGTGCATGTCCTATACAATGGGGATGAATTGATTTTAAAAGAGTGTGTGGGAAACTTTTGTTAATTTCTTGCACTCAGCATACCAACATAGTAGTAACTAAGGCAGATTATTGGTAGTTATGAAAACACACATTAATGAAGTGCCATATCATTCCACATGTGAAATAAATTGGACTCCTTTTTATCTGTGAATGTTCCATATGTTTACATAGATATCGGTGAACAATTTTGTGTTTTCCAGGCAAGTATCATGAAAGTTTTTTTATAATCCAAAGTATATCTATATACATTAATATTATCATTCATGAATATACCGGTACATGTATTTAGGGAGGATACTGGAGTTTTGGAGGACCTGGGGTTGATTTTGCTAAAACAGTTAGCAGAGGGCCAGAAGAGAGGGTGGAAATTATCTGCCTACAAGCTCTGATCAGTCATTCAAATGTAAGTAAGAGTCTTCTCAAAGGTGTCTCTAGGCATCAAGTTTATATTGATAAAAAAATGTATGTACTTAATGTTCAACATATAGTTTATAGAAGAAACAGAGGTGAGGAGTGATGATGTCCAAGATTAGGCCAAACAAAAAAATATGTGTGGTTCCGGTTACACCTCCAAAAAAATTAGGGTAGGTAGGTAGGGATTTTTTTTTTTTTTTTTTTTTTTTTAACAAAATGATTTTCTTAATTATTCTAAATAATACTTATCACTACTTTGCAAATGACATTTAGATGTGGTGTGATAAAATACTAGTCAGTATTGGTAGGGGACGCCTACATGCTAGCTTGCTTTGGATTTAACACTAATAAACACTTGCACTATGTTGTGCAAGGAGGCCGTCATTGCTGAAACTAAAACTTAAACTGGAGCCATTGATGGAAATTGGGGAAAACTTCAGAAAAAATATGAAAATTGTCAAAAAAAGTTTAGGGTTGGGGGGTATAAAATAGGGACGGTCGGGTAACCGGAACCACACATATTTTTTTATTTGGCCTTAGAGGGACATTTAACAGCTCCATGGCTTCCATGCCGTAGTGTAGCCCCCTGCATAGGGGAAAAAATAGGATAAAAATTTAAAGAAAGTCAAGTTTGTGACTAGACACTCTTGGGTTTTGAATTCATCTGTTTGGATTTCCACATACATTTATTGATCTTTCCCCATTACTTTTTCAATTAACTGAAAACTTTGTTCTCAGGGTTTGAGATATTCTTCTGAATTTTTTTTTAAATAAAACATGCTTTTCTGCTCTATTGCTGGATGAATTAAGAAGTACATGTACAGTAAAACTTGTTTAGTATGAACACGGATATTGCGAATTCATGGATATAGTGAAATTTTCTTGGATCCCCAGCGATATAAATTTAACAAATTTCTTACACGGATCTAACGAATTATGGATATAGCAAAGTACTGTACAGCAGGAAATTAACTCGCGGAGATAATATTCGCTATATTCGCAGAAATAAAAATTCCGCGAATTCAACATACAGTGAATAATTCTTCAAAAATTGATAAGGATAAATTGAAATATTACCGATATTTGTGATTAGATTCGGTAACTCTATTTACGTTTCCTTGTAAACATAAAAAGCAGTAATTAATATAGCAGAAATGTAGACTGTCTTCCTTATTATGAGGGTGTACGGATCAATCACTAACAAGTAGTTGTTGTTTTTTAAAAGCTTAATTGATAAATAAACATCTAAAACTAACATTTAATTCTGCCACCCAGTAGAGGCGCCATGTAATTATCTATAAAACATGTATTGTTAGAATTCACCCGTGCATATCACTCAGTCTTATTATCTTTAATGAAGGCACTTACGTAGTAAAGACAACACTGTTACACATTAATTCAATTTTATTAACAGTTCAACATTCTGACGATCAGTACTGACAACTGATTTAGATTCAGAGGGATTAAAAAGACCTGCAGTAAGTACTACTCAGTACTCTACTCAAAACATACCTATTAATGAACGATCACCTGCCAAAGAGCTTCTTCTTCTTTTTTTTTTTATATACGTTTCCCATTGTTTGGGATACGACTGGAAATCACTTAAATAAAACACTCGCGTATAGACTCATATGTATTTCAAAAATATTTAACAAAAAGAAAGAAAGAAAACAAGAGAAAGAAAGAAGAAAATTTATATGAATGCATAACAGTGTAAATCGTACAACATTTTGTCTTCCAATCGGGATCAGTACGGTGTTTCAATCTATTTAATCGGGTTCAGAATCGACACAATATGCAAGGAAAATACTTGCAGTGCGGAAAAAGTTTTTGTATAATTTTTCATTTCCGCGAATTCAAACGACCGCGATTTGCTGCAAGTTGAACAAATCACGATCTTTTCCGACCTAGATTTTAACCTGCTGTACAGTAATCTCACAGGTCCCAGTGACTTCGTTATAAGCGAGTTTTACTGTACAAAAGGTTCAGCAGTAAGATCAACACAAACCTTGAGGTTCGTTTTGAAATTCACGTTAGGAGTATTTCATCTGCTTTTTTATATACATAATTTATTTCCCATATGTGTAGCAGTGAGCATAAATGGCATATACATGTATTAAACTTCCTATTAAAATGATTGACTTGTGTTTTTCTTTTGAAGGAGCCACATCATTGCTTTGAGATGATGAAAATGGGAGTACTACCACTTCTACAACAGACTTACCACAAGAGAAAATACAGCATAGTGATGAGGAGACAGATTGCTAGAATTCTGGGGAATTTGTCTGTACATGAAGAACTACATCCAGAAATCATTAAAGGGGGTAAGAGAATCTCAGGGGAACATGGTTACTGTTGGAGATTGTGCAATTATTCTTCTGTAGAGATCACTGAAAGGGCTTACTTAAAACCAGTATTATTTGCAGTTAATTTTTTTAACCCCTGGCAAACATAATTTGAAAAGGTTTATAGGAATCACCTAAAATGTCTGTAAGTCTCTGTCTCAATTAGGAAGTTATGGCTCAGACATTGACAGACAGACTGTCTATCTATACAATTATGTCTAGACGATATCTTTGTAACTGAGAAACATTGGAAGCTCATACTTGGCACAGAAATTGATTATAATCGGGGGGGGGGGGGGGGGGGGGGGGGGGGGGGGGGTCTGGTCCATAAATTTATCAGTGAGAATCATTGGATGCAGCAATTTAAAAAAAGAAGTACAGGTGATAATTAGCATTGATAAGTTATGTACATTCGTGTATAAAATTTCATTAAGATTCTTAGAGCCCTACCTGAGTAAGCATAGTTGTAATATTCTTTAGCAATGAAGGTACAGATGCCCAGTTATACAACAGGACATATAAAGTCACATTACTGATTACAGTTCAAACCTTGTTATCTCAAACTTGATGGGATCGAGAAAAAACCTCAAGATATCTGAGGATTTGAGATGTAGAGGTTGCAATACATATAGAAAAAGTAGTTGGGCCTTCCAACTCACTTCAACATATCCATGGTATTCAAGATATGGGTGTATGAGATACCAAAGTTTAACTGTTCTTAAATTGTGTATTCATTTTTTTTTCGGGAATAGAGGTATTGTACTTTGTATCTAAAAATTACCTTCATTCTTGAAGTAGCTGTCAGAGTACAAACTTGCATATGCTTTTTAGCTCACCTGAGCTGAATTTTTTTCTGATCACCTGTTGTCTGTCGTCCGCTGTCTGTCTGTCCGTCTGTAAACTTTTCACATTTTCAACTTCTTCTCAAGAACAGTTGGACCAATTTTAACCAAAGTTAGTACAAAGCATCCTTGGGTGAAGGGGAGTTTAAATTATTAAAATGAAGGGCCAAGCCCCTTCCAAGGGGAGATAATCAAGAAAACACAAAAACAGGGTGGGGTCATTAAAAAATCTTCTTAAGAATCGCTGGACCTTAAAAGGTGAAACTTGTGTGAGAGCTTCCTAGGGTAGTTTAGATTGTAAATTGTTCAAATTGGTCCTCAAGGGTAGTTTGGGGCCACAATAGAAAATCAAAGTTTTACATTGAAAGGTATAGGAAAAATCTTTTAAAAATCATATTCTCAAGAACCCTTGGGCCAGAAAAGGTGAAACTTAGGTGGAAGCTTCCTGAGGTAGTGTAGATTCTAAATTGTTTAAATCATGGTCCCCGGGGTAGGATGGGGCCACAATAGGGAATCAAAGTTTTACATTGAAATATACATAGGAAAAATCTTTATAAATCTTCTTTTCGAGAACCGCTGGGATAGAAAAGATGAAATTTATGTGAAAACTTCATAAGGTTGTTTAGATTTTAAATTGATTGAATCATGTCCCTTGAGGTTCAAAATATTACAAGGGGAAAATTTGATTAAGAACAGCAGGGCCAAAGTGACTCAGGTGAGCATTGTGGCCTATGGGCCTCTTGTTTAGAAGAATAATTTTACACCTATAGAGTACCCTTAAGATGGGATATCCTTTCTGTGTTATTTGGTATCACTGGTATAAACATATAAATGTGACTGCTATATTTTCAGGTTGGGTATCCCTATTGTATAAATGGTCCAAGTCCTCAGACCTGCAGCTATCATTACATGCCTCTAGAGCTCTGGTTAATTTAGACAGAGATGATGGGACCTTTCTGTATCCCAGTGGTGTCTACCTTGTACACCCAACAAAGAGATCTAAGTAAAAACCTTTCTGTAGACCTGATTCTTGTGATGCTAAATGAAAAATATGATTCAGTGTCACATTTATCATTAACCTCCATTTATAATTTAAAATTGATCTTGTTAAATTCTTGTCCATGTTTTGATATGTTTTGGGTGGCCAGCAATCAGATAATTTCATGTTCAGTTGAGTGAAAAAGGAATATTTTAACTACCACTTTCAGACCTGATCACAACATTGACCTTGAAATTGAAAAATGTTTTGCAGGAGTATCTTTACTGCTTTATGTTTAATTATTTGCACTACATGTAAGACACTTTTGTAGAGACCCAGTGATGGCTGATGTGGTTTTTGTCCATGGATTACTTGGTGGACCATTTAAAACCTGGAGACAACAGGACAGAAAGATGCCAGACAAAGACAATGTAGCAGAAGGGGTGGCAAGTGTTCGCAAAGGAACATACACCTTCTGCTGGCCAAAGGTAGGGCTGAAAAATCTATAAAAAATCTATCATGGTTTTCATGTACAAGGGTCTCCCTGCCAACTCTACAGCCTGACTTTCACTCACAAATACAATTTTATACAACTAGCAATTAAGACATTTTCAGGGCTGTCATTTCAAAAATCTATTAAAAACATGTTTGAACATTTTATGTAAAAAAAAGAAAGATTAACTGAAGCAATTCAAAGTGCTTTTGATAACAATACTTGATCTATGAATTGCAGATAAATGTAATTTTTATTTTATTTCTTTAAAGGATTGGCTGTCCAAGGATGTTCCCTTTGTTCGGATTTTATCTGTAGAGTATGACACAAATCTCAGTACTTGGAATGCCAACTGTCCTTATGAGACAGAAAAGTCAGTAATGTACTTTCTTATCTAAACTACTGTAATATCACTTGTAAAAGTTCACAGACAGGTTTATACTCATTTTTTGTGTTTTGCTCCAGGTACGCGGGTATGTTAAGGCTACACCCAGAGATATTCTACTTGCCTTTACAATATGACGTCATAGTAACCTGTATGACGTGACCTTTACAAATAATGATTTCTTAATAGCTATATTTAAAGTTTAATTTCAGGTCCAAGAAATGAATGGACTCATTCAAAAACATAATATAAACTAAATCTTGTCATTTTTGGGTGGTATAAATAGCTAAGTATTTATCACGGGGGTTAAATACCAAACCCATGACGTCATAACTATTGATCAAATATTTGCCAAGTAAAAATGAAACTTGACGAGAACTCATGTAAACAAATATATGAAATGGGAGTTTTAAAGCATATACCGTGGATGTTATGTGTGATTCATAAGGAATTAAAGATTATGAATCAGGTACGCTGATATATTCTTATCATGTTTTCTTGTAATGAACACAGGCAGTGCTTTGAAATCCTGACCAGCCTTTCCTCTGTCGCTCTGTAACAACAAAGATGCAAAAGTTCAACACTACGCCGCATACTGTGAAACATAATTTTTGTTTGCATCGAAAGCTTGTATTCTATAGTACTTTGAAAGTGCTGCTAGAATCATGTGGTTAACATAAATCGATGACAATTCCTTGATCGTATGTATAAAATGTAAAAATTTTGGTAAGGTTTCAGGCGAAACTTTGGAATATTTTTTTCTGTGTTTGGAGAGTAGGATTCTAGCAGCACTTTTCATGGTCCAGTGATGTTTTTACATAATTATTTTCACAAAAAGAAATGAATTATACCCGGGGTAGTGTTGAACTTTTCACTTTTTCATTAAGGCAATTTTTCTATTTATAGACGTCACGTGATGACGTCGTAGTGGAGTGCTTCTTTTAGCCTAAAACTCAATGAGGTCTATACAATGGATAATAATAGTAAATGTTTTATCTATGGCTTTTCCGATTTATCAATGTTATATTTTACAAAAAAAAGTCTAAATTCGCCGAAATATGATCTGTGTACTGCCTTAACGTACTTAAATGTGACAAAGTTATAATAAGCAAGGTATATTTCAAGTTACATTGTACCTGAGTCACTCAAACAGTCTATTTCCATATTTTTTGAGCTGTAAAGTTCAGAAACTAGAAGAGTTTATGCATTAGTAGGTGTCCTGTTTGTCTGTCTGCAAACAATTCAAAATGCTACTCCTCGGATCTCCTCCTACAGTTTTGGTCTGATTTCAACAAAACCTGGTCAACAGGTGATGTCACAGTATATTATTTTGTTTGTCAGTTTTTTTTTCATTGCATTGAGTTATGTCACCTTGCTCTATTTACAATAATGCATATACTGTAGCAGTCAAACCTTGTTATCTTGAACTTGATGGGACAGAGAAAATACTTAGAGATAACCATGGATTCAGGATATCCAGGGTAAAATACTAAAGGAATAAGTGGTTTGGACTTCCAAATCACTTCAATATTTCCATAGTATTTGAGATATCCGTGATCGAGATACCAAAGTTCAAGTGTAATTCTTTTAGATTGTTACTCCTCCCCCCCCCCCTCCCCCCCTCCACCACTTTCCAGTTTTGTCAAATTTATCTAAAATGCAATACACAAGCAGACTTCTTCAAGACATGTCATTCTATACTGTATATTGACTTTTGTTGTTGTTTTGTTGAATTCTTTCAAATTTCTGGTCTGGCTTGAATAAAATTTTGTATAAGTTCATAAAATTTCAAGTATATAATTATATAAAATATAAAACTAAAAAAAATTAAGTACATTGTACAATTCCAATTGCAGCTTTTAGACTAAAATGAATTGAAACCATCAGAGCTACAGTCTTCTTGGAAACTTTTGGTTTTATTCTTCACCATCCTTTATTTTGTCATCCAAAAACATCTGTACATCTTTATCTATTTATTCAGAACCAAAAAGTCAGTTTTAAGTAAACTTGTGCTAAATCATTTTCAAGTCATTGGAACTCAGCTTTGTTAAAAAAAAACTTCTGACTTTTTAACAATATTTAAATTGTTGTAGGCGTTCCCTGCCAAGAAGAGCTTCGGAACTTCAAAAAAAGTTGAAGGCAGCAGGGGTGGGGTCACGACCTATTATCTGGGTCACACATTCAATGGGAGGTAAATCTAGCTTGTTGAAAGGTGCAGAGTTATTAAGCAGGTCGAGACCACTAGTTTTTCTGACGTCAGCATAAATTTGCATGTAAATTAGCTCTCTGTTTACTTTACCCAATGATGAATGAGTCGCAATGCATTATGGGCTACTACAAGTACTCAGTTGTGTTGAAAAGAAAGGGCAACTTGAATTGTCCCTTGGAAACTCATTTTCAATTCTTTTTTGAGATTTATGAACAGAAATATTAAAAATGATGTATAATCTTTCATTTCTATGCTTACATTTACAAAATTTGAATTATGAAGCCTTATATCAATGTAAAATACATCGGCCTAAACCATTGTTCAAAGAGACGTAGGTGCTATTGTGTCGATAAAGCATTGAGAGTTTTTTTTCACGTGATATACATGTACATAGTTTTAGACAGCAGTACAAGGTGCGCAATTATTATTTAATCCCTCAATATTTTCAAAATGTTTTTATGTACATGCAAACGTCAAAGCGTTTACTAGTACGGAATTTGAAGCGACTATTAATCATCTAAAACAACTCCAATATTAAATGTGAGCATGGAGCAGTGTCTTTGGAATATAATCTTTCAATTTTGGCCTTATAAAGTAAAAAAGAAGCTCTATGGTTTTTCCAGTGACAAAGTAAATATCATGCAGTAAACCGACGAAAACCACGTGTCGCTATTGAATCATAAACATGTA
The DNA here is from genome assembly GCF_033153115.1 of Saccostrea echinata. Taxonomy (NCBI): domain Eukaryota; kingdom Metazoa; phylum Mollusca; class Bivalvia; order Ostreida; family Ostreidae; genus Saccostrea; species Saccostrea echinata. Next base: position 41,380,958 of record NW_026889750.1, read on the forward strand.
GTAGACTGTCATGCTTTGGGACTTATTCAATTGATTGGAGAATGGGTGTGACGAAAACATCGTCACGTGTTGAAAATTGTCTTCCATATAAGGTAGTGTACCTGACTTGTTAAGGCATTGTTCTCATGAAATGAAGGCTGAAACAGTGTTCCAAAATTTTCAAAAATGAAGTACATTTAATTAATTCTTTTTTACCACCATCTAGTCAATGTACCCATTTACAGCTGCATATATTAAAAGTGGTTAAAGAAAGGTAGCATTCACTGGAACAGTGTCAGCCAAAAAAGTCAAGAAAAAATATATATTTAATACTTTAAACATACATAAATTAGCACACTCAAATATAGCACTTTTTACCTCTTCAGCTGTTTAGCAGAATCATGAAGTATTGCACTTGAGACTTCAAATGAATTGAACAGTGTGAATTTGTGTGAGATCTGGTCGGAAAAAATTTTAGTGTCTTTTTTAAGTCTTCATAAATATATGAAAAGGACTTACTGAAAAAAAAACACATCAAGAAATTGTGTATATTTTGTTAAGATTAACAGTTAAATCAGTCAGAACATCTTGCAGTTACCAATTAGCAATTCTGTATTTGATTGCCTTCCCTACTTAAAATGTATAAATGCCAGAATCTTTCAAACTGTTACAGTAAATAACTGTAATTTTGATGCAGGGCTGTTGGTCAAGGAAGTTTTAAGTCAGAGTAACCTACATCCAGATTGTTCAGACATTGTTCACAACACATCAGGAGTCATCTTTTACAGCACCCCACACCGAGGCTCTGCCCTCGCTAACATCTCAAACCGTGGGAGTCGTATTTTCTCCCCCACAGTAGAAGTCCAGGAACTAAGTCAAGGTATGCTATAATGTGTTCATACCAAGCACATATACACCATATGTACACTTTACAACAAAATTAATTTTGGCACAGAACTACAAAATTCTGAAATACATATATTAACTGGTTTTACAAGCAGTAGTTATACATGAAATTGTAATAAAACAATATCATCTCACGATCCGTATATTTTGATTTGCTACAATAATATTTTACAACACCAATATATCACAAAAATTAGAAATGAAAAATATTCTGGGATTGACTAAACTAAAAATTTCAAATGAATGTATTAATCTTTAATCTCTATTCATAATCTACCTTTCAGATTTTGTACAAAATTTAAACAATCAGTTGTCTCTCTTGGTAACTACAAACACACTGTACATTGTGACATGTGCATCACAGTGTACCGTGCTAACAGATGTAAACAAATAAAACTTTGTTTTAGATTCTCTAGCTCTGAGAACCTTACACAACAACTTTAAGCAGATTGTGTCAGAAAACAGAATCAAGTGTCTGAGTTTTGGTGAAACAGAGAAGCAGACTGTTGGATACAAAAGGATCAAACTTCTTATTGTCCCACCTGAGTCTAGTGGTAAGTACAGTCAAATTCCATATAGTTCCCACATAGTCCAGTGATAAGAACAGTCAAAATTCTTATACCGGTAGTTCCCCATAGTCCATTGATAAGTACAGTCAAAATTCTTATAGTTCCCCCATAGTCCAGTGATAAATACAGTCAAAATTCTTACAGTTCCCCCATAGTCCATTGATAAGTACAGTCAAAATTCTTATAGTTCCCCCATAGTCCAGTGATAAGTACAGTCAAAATTCTTATAGTTCCCCCATAATCCAGTGATGAGGACAGTCAAAATTCTTATAGTTTCCCAAGAGCCCAGTGATAAGTACAGTCAAGAAGTGTGGAGTTGTAAGATATTTGAACACATTTCATGAATGACATCAATTTTAGGGTTTCTTCATCCAATGAAAACAATGGAAATTAAACTTAATGTTATAAAAGCTAATACGGGTAAGTCTGTTGCTCGTACATGTGTTAAGTTTACATGTTGTTTACTGGATGAGAGCCCTAGGCTATGCCTCTTAGTGAATTCGGTCAGTGCTGCTTGTCCAGGGACAGGGACATGTTATTGATAGGTAGACACCCTAAAACTTAAATCGAGACAGTACTAGTTGAGTCACACTCTACACAAACATATTTTACCAGCAAACAGAACTTGCTGGTAATTGTCTTCCTGAGTGACACAAATAATCATGTCATTCACTCTATAGTGCATGAAAAATGTTTATTTATGATGTTTCATAGGGTGTGTAATGTTAATGCACTAAAATATCATTAAATGAAATATTAATTTTTAATAAATTTTCAATATTTACAGACCCTGGTATTGGAGAGTTCCACCCTTTGTCAACCACTCACCTTAATGTATGCAAGCCATGGGACCAGAATTCTGAACTTTATTTACTCACAGTCAAATTCATCAAACACTGTATAATGTTAGATCCTGTAAATCGTATCTTAAAGACTGGAAATGTTGTCCACAGTCGAATAAGTGTGGACAGATTCAACAAGTAAAACTTTTCACAGGGATAGAATTTTATCTGATCAATGTGCCAAACTGTTTATTTTTAAAAAATAAATGTCACCATGCTACTTTCTGAAAAGTATCACACATAAGATAGAAAAAAAAAACATGGCTGAGGATTTAATAAGTGTGCATACACTCGTGTTATGCAATTTTTTTTTTCTGTATATGGCACATGGACAGTATATCACTTGTTGAATGAAAAGCACAGAAAAAAGTTTTTTTCAATTTATTGAAAATAATATGAGTGCATGAGTACCAGTATATTCAAATGTAGGAAAATAAACTGTTTCTGTTGGAGATCAGATCTAGCTAAATCAATGTCTCATTTAAATTTTGATGAAGTTCATATAAACAAGATCTGAAATATCTACCCTGCATGTTTTTTTTTTTAATTTAAATTAAGAAGCACTGCCTTTATAATGAAAAATTGAACATCATAATATTAATTTATTGTTCTTTAATTAGCTAAATGATTTTCTTTTATCTATCAGTCGAAGATGAGTTTATTAAGAATGTTGGAGTAGAGAAGGGAGTAACCCCATAGTTAAGGTGCTTAGTACATGTTATATTTTCCTGCTCTCAGTTGTTAGTATTATTTTATCCTGATGTTTCTGTTTCTGTTTTGTTTTTTTAATTGTTTTCTGTTGTTGTTATTTAGATATGAATAAACATTTTTTTCTAATTATGTGAACTACATGTTTTTATTCAATTTATTTATATGCAAGAACACATTTGGAAAAATTGAAATTTACCAAATTGCTGTAATGTAATCATGCAGTCAGTACAGATTTAAGAATATTTCACATGATGCTTTAAACCCTATATACCAATATGAAGTATACATCAAGATATTAACATTTTCACTATATTTGGGGAGGCTGATACATTGAACCACCAGTAATGTCTACTCTTCATATACATGTATTTAGGAAGATGTTTAAATACTTATCGGTCTTGTAAAGCAGGCTTTCAACTCAACCCCCACCCCCATGCACCCCCAGAAAAGGTTTCCCTTTGGAACATGGGCTCTAGGGTATGATTTCCCCCACAGAAAAATTACTCTAGAGCAGAATTTCCTTTAGGGAAACCCCATACCAGATTCTATTTTCTTGGAAAAAATACTTAAGGTTATAATTATAGAGTGCAGTTTCCACCAGAGCCAAATTTTCCCCAATAAAATATCATTCCAGTTCTTATGGGTGGGTGGGGGGGGGGGGGCATTGTAACACGTGTCCATTCTATAATTTTCCCAAAATGTGCTCTCACAGTATAGACAATTTTAATGAAACAAGTCAATCGAAAAGTCTATATAGTCATGCATTCATTTACAATTTTCAAATGGCAACCATTGGCATTGCAACAAACAAAGTATGAAAATTGAAAATTTTAAATCTCATTTTTCTCAGTAACTGCCGAGCCAATTCTTTTGAAGCATTTTGGAAGTTTTATCCTTTTCAATTGAGTCCAAAAAAATGGTATAATGAAATCGGTTGGGCAATATTTTAACTGTAGCTAGGGAAAGAAAAGAAGGAATTTTATTTTAAATTGATTTTTTCCCTCCAATTGTATTTCACACTACATGTACATAATATCGATGTGTAAGCGTCTCTCCGCAGCTCCGTGTTTCCCAGTTTCTGAGGTTTAAATATCCGAAACAGCTGTGGTTGTCGTGGAACTAAAAATGGGTGAATTTTTCAAAACTTTAAGGTAGTATTTACTCTCTGCTTTCAAATCCAAAATTACATCGCTGGGATCGAGGGGAAATATTTATGCTACGGTTTGCAGGAGCAGTGTTTCTCGTTTTATATCTTTTTTTTCCCCTTTGAACAACTCGATTCAAATAGGCTCACAAAATGATATATGGAACCTATCAATTTATTAATAGTATAAATTTTATAATTTTCTTACACACTCTGTAAAAAAGCACCGATCCACAGATAAAATAGTGGGTCGGTAGAGGGCAAACAAATTAAATTTCTGAGGGTTTAAAAAATTCTTGAACAAACAGGGACCGTGCGCTGCGCCAAGAGAGGTGTTGAGATATCGAGCCTTACGTATTTGGGTTGAGATTCAATGATTTGAGCAATAAATTTTAAGATTTCATACTAAATTTGAACAATATCTGCATGAGCGAAAACACTCATATATATTTCCATTAAAAATTCAGTTGACTTTCGTATAACCTTTATAGCCAAAATATTGTCGTCTGATTTTAGGATTGAAAAAATAGCACAGGTACTTGGGTCTTGGTTTATAGATATGTATACCTATTAATATGTTAAAAAAAAAAAGAATTTTTTTTTTTTTTTTTTTTTTTTTTTTTTTTTTTTTTTTTTACATATCAATAGGTATACATATTTATAAGCCAAGACCCAAGTACCTGTGAAAAATAGGGGGACTCAGGACTACTTTAAGAAAGAAAATGAGGGAAATTTGGCTTTATTGCGGGATTTCCTTTCGGAAAAAGTTCTAACCTAGAGTAAGGAGTTGAGGGAAAAGCTGGCTATGGGGAAAATCATACTCTACAACACCGGTATAACTGTTAAGCGAATAGGTCTTTGTGCGTGTTATCTTCTAACATCTCATGGGCATTATTGGTACAAGTTATCTAATATCGAATACGCCTTTTGTGTTAAAAAAAGTTGAAACTTTGATAAACAATCTTGAAACTGAAACTGGAGAGAAAGTATTTGACAAAGGTAAGTGATATATTTAAAAGACAATATATATCCCCATAAAAAATGTTTCCCCGTAGTACAGTTCCATCGAAATGTTAATTTACAGCTCTGGAGATCAATATTTGAGAACCAGACATTATAAGTGACGTAATGTCTCAGAGATATTACTGAGGGTGCAATACAAATTGACTATGGATGAGATATTTGTTAGAAACATACTTAAAGAATAGCCAACTAATGTACATTGACGGGAAAAGATATCTTTTAAAATGCCATTGGCTGAACAATATTTTCAAATTTTGTAGCATAATTATCGCGATATCGTAATAAATGACAAATCCTCATTAATGATAAATTATATTCTTTAAAGTTTTATTCCACATCTGAATACATACTAAAAAATTAAATATTTTCCAAATACCAATGTGCATAAAAGTGAAATATCAGTTAATTACATGTTATTATGCTATATGTAACCAGAGTCTTGGTTAAGAGTCGACTTTTGGATACAAGTTGACTTATTGGATTAGAGTTGACTTAATTACAAGTCAGGTTAGAAGTTGACCAGAAACCCTTCAGGGGGTAAAGACTAATGTTGGAATCTTAACATAATTATTTAGTTGAAAAAAAATGTACATTTTTGAATTGGGGCCTTTAAAAGGTCCATATAAAGACAATTGACAGCCCTATTTAAGAATTTGATTTGATCTGTAATGAAGAAATAGTAAGGTTTCAGTTGCATAAATGGCCCAGATTTTTCAGATGAATATTTGGGTTATTTGGGTTAGACAAATTCATCAAACATTACTACTCCCGAAGACCAAGTGTCTTTAAACTCATACAACTATTTTGTTGTACAAATACCAAAGATGTAAATCAGTTAGGGATATATATATATCATGCTAATAAATTACGATTAGAATGTTTAAAACAATTAGCTAAATAATAGAATGTATGTATCACAAGTTTGTAAGTGTATATCATGTTATTGTACTATGTATGTATTATAACTGATAAATATATTATATCATACTGTAATGCCTATGGGATGTACATCCTATGGAATAAAGAACTGAACTGAACTGAACTAGTTTTCCAGATAAATGATGTGCTTAGAATCTGACAATAAGCAGGTTTATTCCTTAAACATTGATGATGACGAAAGAATACATACAATAATGTGGCTTATATTTACTGGATGATAGGTCAAATAAAAGCTGTTAGAGCAGGGCACTTCCCTTAATGGATTATAATTCTTAAATTTAATAAACTTTCTTAGATGATTTTACTAAGGATGGATACTTTGCTTTGAATGCTGCATAAAGCTGAACTTTTAAACTCAGAAGTAAAATATTATAAAATAATATATATTTGTTATATATATTGACCAATATTCTGCATGATGCACATTTTCTGGATAAGTAATTACTAGGTAGATTTTTTTTTTAAAGAGATCCAAAATTAAGTTATTACAAGCCAAATAATGACTGAATTTGCTTCTTAATCTACAGACTGATCTTTTTTCAAGCAGTTCCATTATTCAGATTTGAATCTTTCAATAACCACCTGGGTCTATAGAAAAGGAACTGTTTACAATGACCAGATCCTAAAGGCAAATGATGGAGTGCAGGTATTAAACTGCCCTTCCTGACAGATACCTCTTGGCTCTAGATAGAATCTTTTTTTTTCATTGTTCAGTCATGTCGTTCCACCCCCTCCCCCTAGGAGAGAATAAAGATTATCAACCATTTCTGATCAATTTATTTCAAATTCGAAAGAAGGATTTGACATCAAATGATTGTCAGACAATGTCAACGATAGACTTGATTCGACAATGATTTAGAGATATATATCAACCTGCATGAAGTTTATTTTGATGACACACAGTGAAAAGTTCAATGCCCTGTAAAAATTATATACAATTATCTAATTGTGTTTTAGAAGAAAAAGGCTGAAATGTGGATTGTATCCTAGGTATTGTCATCTGCATCTGATCATAACAGGTATTTAATTCATTTCATATCACTAACAATGCTTCATACATGAACTTCCACACATGTATGGTTTGCATTGATGATCATGTATATATGTACAGACATATATATAACATTTGAACTGTCAGTACAGAATTATTATGTTACTATAGCTTAACAAGATTCAGAGTTAAGAAAATTGATGTTATGTATTTTGTTTGTGATCTACCTTTCTTTTTCTGTCTCTTTTTAAAACAAATTGGAGTGTATTTTGTTTAGTTTGAATAACATTAACATTTAGAATAATATCTAACAGATTCTTAATTAAGTCGTAATTTGCTCGATCTCTTTTTGAAAAGAAAAGAAATCCAAGTCAGAAGCTAAGGTCAATGCTGAGTCAGCCCCAATCAGGTGACAATGAGAATCTATGTTGTGTGTATTTTATATGACTTTATTGTGTACAACATGTGCAAGGGGAATGATAAGACATTGACATGTTTTTGTAGATATTTTAAATAGTTATCCACACAAGATTGACCTGATTTTATTCTTAGCCTAAGGACATACACTTATCTGCAGATGTATGTTAAATTCATTGATAATGAGTAGACTACATTTTACATTGCTAACATAATTACTGTCTTTGCTAATTATGTCTGGGTTACAGGATGTGGTTTGGAGAAGTTTAAGTTAATTGTTTGATTAGTCTAGATTTGAGGGATGTTAGTTTGCCATTAACTTGATAAAAAGTGTATATGAACATTTATTTCCAAAAAGTTACGAGGTCAGATATTTAAGGACTCGTCAGAAATTTGAAATGTTTCTCTAGATTTACTGTTAATTGGATCAAACAGTGTGATATGCAAAATGTTTGATACTAGACACATGCAAGAGGATTCTTTAAAAAATGTCAAAGGATTTATTGATACATGTACGTTAATATATGTTTTTAGTTGCCCAGAAACTTGCTTTATTTTCAGATTATTTGAATAATGTTTCCTCAAAAAGCAAGTAGTCTTAGACTAACAAGATAACTGAACTTTCTCTGTATACTGCTTGTGAAAAAAGATATTTTTGTTGTGTAGTTTAAAAGAAAACACATTGAAAATAAAATTATGTCTGATATCTTCTTGACAAATCTGTGGAACTAAAAAATTGGTTTTAGAAACAACTATAAAGATTACAAAAAAAAACAAACAAACAAAACTATTTATGATTACCTGTGATATAATAATCATCATAATTATTGTTTGAAATGCTTAGAGAGATAACATGTTTACTGTGGTGTACTTATTATGTGTTCATGAAAATTTTTATTCCCCCGTAATCAAAGATTATAGTTTTTGCTAAAGTTTTGGTCTGTCCATCTGTCTGTCTCTTTGTTTCACAAAAACTTTGACCATGGCTATAACTTTTGAGTAGTAAATGCTAGGACTTTCATATTTCACATGTGTATTTCTTGTGAAAAGACCTTTCTTTTGGTACCATCATTTTTTATCTCCTGACTGTGACCTTCATCTTTAACCTACTTTTGGAAAAAAAAAAAATTCTAGCCTTGGCCATAACTTCTGAATAGTTGGTCAAGCCCTGGGCTTTCATATTTCACATGTATATTTCTTATGCGAAGACTTTTCTATGGGTACCGACAATTGATCTCCTGACCTTGACCTTGGAGTTTGACCTACATTTGGAAGACTTCAACATTGGCTTTAACTTCTGAAAGGTTGTTGCTAGGCCTTTCATATTTCACATGTTTATTCCTTGTGGCAAGACCTTTCTTTGAGTAACAACATTTCTGACCTGATGATGTTGACCTTTGAGTTTGACCTTCTTTTGAAAGACCTTGGACATGAATCACCAGTATTTCACACATCTTGTTTTCTGTCAGTGTTTATATTTTATTCCAGATGGTTTGACTGTATGTAAAAGTTTTTGTACATTATTTGAGGTGTAGGCTTTTCTTTTCATCCCGCAATTTATGTGACAATTTGGCATAATGAACATCTAGTTAAGTAAATGATCCATGGCATTACATGCACAGTGCACTTTAAATGGAATACTTCCAGACCTTCTCTTTCATTGAAGGAAGTATGTAGAATATTCATTGACTCTGATCAAACTTCCTTAATCATTGTTTGATTAAGTGTATAAACAGGTAAAGTTTTAATAGAATCTGTATTGAATTTGAACTGTAAGTTGATTGCTCTATATTATTCTAATAGGAACAAAATAAACTTTGAACAGAAAATAAAAAATAACATTGGAATAAATTGCAGTTGCTTTAATTAGCCAGATTTATGTAATTAAAGTCACATGACAATGTCATGGATATTTTAAACTTTGAAATTACCCATTTGTCACAAATGGATGTAGATGTTTAAGCTGTCTGAAATTAGTAAGGCTTTTCAATTCATTTGCAATGTATTGGGCATACTTCCTCATGTTGATAACTAGGTAATCTGAAATTTAGAAAGTACTCTCCAGATGGAGTATTTATGGCATTTAAATCTTTTCTTATCTGGTAAGACTGCATGTCCTTGAACATTTTCACAGAGCAGTTTATCTACAAAATCTCACCTACATACAAATGTACAAAAATACTATCCTGTGATGGTCAGGTACTGTCTGGGGGGAAGTATATGAGCATAATGATGGGTATTATTGCTGCTGAACTTTTTAACAAAAGAATGAAAAGAACTTCAATGTAGTTTAATAAATTTAATCTATAGCATTGGATGTGACGGGTCTTAGTTCTGTATTATAATAATCATGCTACCTGAACATTGCTGAAAGTGTTGACTCTATAGTCACATTTCCTTCTTTTATCTGAACTACAAAGAATCTTAATAGTCAATCATTAAACTTGTAAAATATCTTGATAGACTCTTTTTCAGTGGTTGTGATATATTGATAAAACAATACATATGAATGCGAACTCTCAGCAGTAACTGACCTCTCTACTTACAGATTAAATGTACCGGTACAAATATGGAGTGGAAAATGCATGCATACTTAGATTTTAGTCAGAGTTGTTTTACAATTTACATCAAACTCTTCTCAAAATATCATGTAAATTCTGGACATGAAATTTATTTCCTGAAATATTGGCCATGTATTTTATAGGTAGCCAATTCATTCCAGTGTCTATAAAGGTTCAGTTGAAATAACTATTAACACCTTTTCAGAATCCATCCATATGTCCCATGGCAGTCTAGACTTATGTTCATGCATTTAAGGACATACGCAACGTACCTTACCTACTGATAATTTTTCAAGATATTCTTAATTTAAGATTATAATGCCATCAGATGTTCATAGACAAAAAATCAGCATGCATTACCAGGGGTTTTGAAAAGATATCAATTGATGAAAATTCTTGTATAATTTAAAGAAAAATATACAAAAATTACTATTAAGCATATATTCTAGATGTTTTGTTTATCAAAACTTGTTTTAGAAGAAGTGTACAACAGTATATATAGACATTAAAATATAGCACACAGTTCCTTTAAGTATTGGAACTCTTCAACTCCAGGGAAAAAGACAATAAAGTTCAAACTACGTTGCGTATGTCCTTAAATGTGAATTTTTCCTTTCTTTGTAGGTTGAATCCTCAGTTGCAACATCTAAATTGGGCAATATTTAGATTAGCGAGATAGTAGATTCATTACCAGTGCAGTCATGGGATAGATGTCTGAATGTATTCTACCAACAAGGACATGGAGAAAAAGACTGAATATGAAAAGAGTGATCCAGGAAAAGAAATTGAAAGTAGAGAAAAAGAAGAACAAGTGATTGATGGATTTAAGGAAGGGCAATTAAATGATGAAGAGATAGCTAGAAATGATAGTGATCATGGTGATGATGGAAAAAAGGAGATTGAAGAGAGCCTAGCTGAAATAGTCGAAGAGTCTGTCAAGGGAGAGTCTGAGAATGGTGGACAGGATGAAAATGAGGCTAACAGTGAAAATGAGGCTGACAATGAAAGAGAAGAAAGTTTAAAAGAGGAAGAAGGAGCAAATACTGATAATGTTAAAACAGGTGAGGAAACTGTGATAAAAAGTGAGGATAAAGAAATTGATCATGTGCCTACAGGGGAAGACAACACATCAAAGGATTTTGAAGATAGTGAAAAAGTGAAAAATGAAATGGATATGAAACCCAAAGATTCCAGTCAAATGGAAAATGGGGACTCTAGTGTGACCTTGAGTAAATCTGAGATCACCCCGGGAGATATTGAGGACTCGGATGTGATTTCTAATGGATTTGAGGTCATTCCAGATGAGAGTGTCAACATTCCTTTTACCCACTATGTGGATCATAAAAATCTCATACGTTCAGGAATAGCGGGCCAGACTGAGAGAAATGATGGTGAAATGGAACTTACACATCTTCTGAAGGGGTATAAAAACAGTAATAAGGAACTAAAAGACTTTCACAGGAAGAACAGCTGGGATACCCACCACACCATCCGAGGTCAACTCTGGGTCAGAGTCTGTGAAACTCTTCACAAAGCCAAAGGAAATCTATATGAAGATTATGAAAAAGATCTTTTCCACCAAAGTAAGTTGTACTTCTTTCTATTCATGTTTAGTTGGGTTTAATCAGAATCCTCATGAAATAAGAAAGTTGAAGTTTTCATTATCTATACAGAGAGATACGTTTTACAAAGCTTCATTGGTTGGATATTTTTATATGTCATTTTTGTAAAACCTAATTATGATAAATTTTGTTATTTGAATAACATACACAAGTTATTTTTTATTTTTCCAGGAAACACAGATGACATAGCTTTACCTCCCTTTGTGGATTTTAATAACCTCACTTCCTATCACCTGTCTGAACAGGGAACCAAAACTGTGGCCAAAATCCTCGCTATAATCCAAAATACCAATCCAGAGATTTTGTATTGTCCTACACTGTATGCCAAGCTGAGTATTTTCCTCCATTACATGGGACCCTCTGATGCTTTTAACTGTATTTATGCTTTACTGCGTTCCAAAGATGCCTGCATCATGCAGACCAAAGTTGCTGTTGAGGCTTCCAAACTTGTACTCAGAGACCTTACCAAAAAATATGCGGTAAATAATTTGAATGATTAAGAAAACTTGGATTCTGTAGCTGTTTGTGCTTAAAATGCTGGAAAAGGGTGTAAAAGTAGAGCAAATGCAGATCAAAATTTGAAATCAGCATTGATAAAAGAAGACTCAATAAAATAAATTTATACAAGATGCAATAGAGAATTGTTTTGTATGTTTGTTAGGCAATAATTGTTGACATCAGCATTTACAAAAAATTGAAGAAAAAAAAAAGATTGTTGTTAAGGAAATGCAGGTAAAAATAAGGATGTTTCAGGTTAGAGCATATATTTGACAATTGGAAAATGATGTAAGAAACCTTGGAGTAGAACTTGTTTTATTTATTTACAGAAATCAGCTTATGTATATTTGGTCAGACATAGCAGTGACATTACATCTGTGTTTGATTCGTGGATGTGGTGGCTTTTTTCTGATCTACCCTTCCCACACATTGTAAGTACAGTGCACAAAAGTGTCTTTTGTGGCACCCCACATGTTTGCACAAAACATTGAGTCTTAAATATTTTCATTACATTCAATTTGAAAGCACTTAACATCAAAATAAGCTTCTTTAATGTATCAAAACTGTAATTTGGAGCCACATGAAAGATAGAGTCTATGGATATTTAATTTGTATTTTATCAACTTCAATATGAGATAGAGTCGGTAAATACTATTATTTTTCCTAAATATGACATAATTAACATTTGTGACTGCGGAGTCTTAAAAGCTTTTCCCTAAGAATACATATTGAATTTCTCATTTCTCTTTTTGAAAATGCTTTTATGGTTGAAGTCGGTTTATTTGACAATGACTGAAATTCTTAGATGTATACACTTTCCAATATTTTTCTTTAAAAAATGCATTAACACAGTATACTGGTACATTATGTACTGATGCACCTACCGTATATACTCGCCTATAAGTCGGTCAGCCTATAATTTGGTTGTATTTTTTTAGATTATTTTGGATGGATTTGCCATTGACCCGCTTATAAGTCGGTACAATTTTTTGCCAGAATCAGTTGACAATTTCAAATCAATGCTCTAATATTTTAATCTGATTTTGATTAATATTTTAGAAATGACACCGATATTGAATTTTAAATCATTAAGAAAAATACCTAATGCACACTTAAGATAAAAAAAGGTATTAAAATATGTAAATACTTGTACTCTATGTATAATCTTAGAATACTTAAATGATATAATATATCCAGACTTTGTTCAATGATAATCATGGAAAATGTTTATAAAATACTACATTTCACTGTCCAGAAAAATACTAATCTTTTCTTGACTCGGCTCTAAGTCGGACGTAGAGTTTTGGACCAAAATTTAACTCCCAAAAAACAGACTTATAGGCGAGTATATACGGTATTCACACACATATATACATTGTTCTTATTTTAACACTTAAAAAAGGGCAGTACATTAACTTTTATGTACCTGAGAGCGAAACACCAACAGTTTTTATTTCCGCGTAGTAAAGTTAAATATAGTAGTGGCTGACTTATACCTTCAGGTGTATTAATTGCATCCATTAATTTTCAGCTGAAAAAAAGGGAATTTCTGAACAGGAAATATATTCACTTTTGCATTTAATTAAATTATCTGGTGATAACTGATCAAAATAACATACAGCTTTATAAATTCTTTAAAAATCTTTATTAAAATTATTACACCTTACATCTTAATTTTAAAAAAAATAGAAATTGAAATCTAATATAACAAGTGCCTGAACATTTGATAAAAGCAGATTGATCATTGATAAATTGAGATAAGGATAAAGGATTTTGAAATATATAATAGGTATATATACCTTCATGTGATTACGCAGTATTGGTAGCCACTTGTACCATTCTGCATACCTAGGGATGGTCTTTTTAATCTTTTATCAGTTATGACCTCAGATTTCTAAGCATATGTTGAAACAAGTCTTATCAGCTTTATCCAGTATCATGAAGGACTAGGTAGTAATCCCTCCCCCTTTTTTTGATGTTGTTGATAACAATATTCTAATTTCTGAATTTCAATTGTGACTTGTCTTACCTAGTTTGGGGTACTATTTCATTTTCTCATTTTATTTATTATTTAAGCCATATGGTTCACCAGATTAAACAATTATTGTACATTTAACAGAATATAAGATATATTATACATGTACTAAAATAAGATATTTTACATTTGCATAATACTAGTATATAAAGGATATAAAATATACCAATGTAAAGTTACGCATACATGGTTAATAACAAATAGATGTATCTGGAAAAAAATTATGAACTGGTTTTTTTGTAGAGCTGTTGCTTTGTATAAAAATTCACCCAAGGCAAATAACTGAGAAGAAAAAGGGTTTACTTTGTGTATCTTGTAACATTCCATGTCATTTGCAAAAAAAAAAAGCAAATGCTTTCACCTTTTTATATAAAAAGTCCTTTACTTGCAATCTTTTGTCTTTTTCTTAAATAACATAGCTTACCACTCCAAAATTTGGGGGGGGGGGGGGGGGGGAGGGGGGTGAAAGTAGGAGTTTTAGGCTCTTTAGATAAGCACAGAAGAACGTATTTAAGAGATAAAATTTATTTCTTCACCAAATTCAAAGTCTTTCAAACGAGATTTATGTGCATGAGAGAACTATCTGTTTTCTCTACCTGTAGGTTTGGTAGACATGTGGTTATTAGATTTAGCAATACCAAGATCCCCTGATTTGTGTGTGTTGACACATAAATCAGGAGGACTGATGAGTGTGATCAGGAGAGATAACTCCTCATCTAAACCTATATGACATTAGGTCATTGACTCTAATAGATAAAGGTAGATTGGAGACACATATACATTATTTATTTTCAAAGTAAACAACATTGATCATTTAGTGGTATTTTATCAAGAAAAGTTTCATGATATTTGATAAGATTTAATCTGTTAGCAATAAATCAATCAAACTTTTTTTTTCATTTCATGAGTAAATGCTCATTACCTCCTAAGCCTTCATGACATAGTTTATCCAAAAAAAGCAATAACAAACTTTTTTTTCTTTAAAAAAAAGCACACTCTCTTTAGAATGTTGATCAAGACACTAGGCACTTGTTACAATATTTCATTTGAAAAGAGGAACCCAATCTAATGTTGGATTTTGGGGCTTACTTTACAGGTGAGAATTCTGGACTGTTATTTAGTGGAAGGAGTGAAAGTGCTGTACAGAATTGTTCTAGCTATACTCATCTTATTTACAAAATACTCAGGTAAGCAACTCTAGCTATACTCCTCTTATTTACAAAATACTCAGGTAAGCAATTGTTCCAGCTATACTCATCTTTTTTACAAAATACTCAGGTAAGCAAAGGTTACAATTTCTTCCTAAGTGTCTCAGTTTAACAGTAAAATGTTAATTCTCGTATCAATTTCCTCCCTTTTCCCCATGTTGACAGGTACAGTAAATATTTTTTCATGATTTCATACTTAAAAATAATTGATCAGTCTTTTTCAAAGAATTCAAGTAGTTATCAATAATGAATTGTATCAGTCATAGTTAATTATAAGTGAGTTGTTTTAAGCTTTAAAAGGATGAGTTGTGTTTACAGTGAAAGGAGAAAAAACTATAACAATGATAACAGAGTGGTTCTGTTCTGCTTACAGTTTCAGCTAAACAACACCACCATGGGGTAATTACAGATACTTACACTGTTTCTGAAAGAATTCGACAATTTTGTACCAATATGCCATTCCCTGTTGAGAAACTGCTAAAGGTAGTACATGTATACATATCTTATTATATATATTATAATATATATAGTTTATATATGGGTGAATTAAAAAAAAATGACCAAACGCATATTTATCAACCCACACTAAAAATACAGGCAATAAAAATAGATTTCTATGTCTCAGTATATGTCTTTAGATAGTGTCTAAATACCTGCCAAATATCTCGTTGATATCTCAATTAACAAAAAAGTTATGCCCAAAAATGATGCTAAAATTGTCAGGAGTGCAACACCTTTTTGTGACATTTTGAAATTTCAATATTTTTTGGAGATCTGTGAAATAAAAAACAATGCTTCATGTTGAAAATAAAAACTTTCCTGATAATATTCAAAGTATTGAGCTTTAAATGTGGACTGTCATAACTTTTGTTTAATCAAGTTGTGGTCATGACAGACGTTTAAAAAAATGTTATACCATGTCAGGAGTGCAACAGAAAAAATGTAGTGTTGCCAAAAAAACATCAATTGTAAAATTCTGATAGAAAATTAAGACAAAAAAGAATTTTGGAAGTGTAAAATAATAACTGATATACATTTTAAAACTTAAAAATGTTATATAAATCACAAGCAGCATTAATGAGAGTCAAGTATATGTGCATACCCAAAAATGTCAGGAGTGCAACATTTGATGTTTTGCTCCCAAGCATGAAAAAACTATTAACATTATATGATTTTCTGATCTTTACTTTGGAAAATAAAGACACAAAGAACATTTTTACCAAATAGATTTATCAATTACAGGATCTGTCTGTCCTTCAGATCCATATTTCTATGGTCAGGAGTGCAACACATTTTTTTAATGATTCAAGTTGTGTGTCGAAAAGACTTCTATTCATGCTTAGAGGTATTCATTAATTAATAATGATCTTTTTGTATAATTTAATGCTAAATTATTGATAGTTTTATTATTAAAATTCTTCCTTTTTCAATTTTATCAATTCAGATGTGTTTTTATCTTTTTTGTGATTTTTTTAATGAACGTTAAAAATAAACATACTAAAACATTGTCATTAAATTCAAGTAATTCCTCCTCAACTTCACTGAAACAACAGAACAAGTTCTTATGTAATTTTCACTTCACAATTCTACTTTAAAGGCCCCAATGCTTTTGGTCAGGAGTGCAACAAATATGTTAGAATTATAAATCATCCACTAAGAATAAAAATAAAGAAAAAATGATGAGTAGAATTTTTCTGGTGGGTTACTGTGTTTGTCCTCTAACGGAAAATATGCTTTAAAATATATTTTATCTTCTAAATATACATTTAAGCTAGTTTTTTGGCATAAAATAGGGTATAATTCCAGATAAAATGCAAATTTTAAATACTTTCATCTGTTTTAATTATGAAGTATTGGACTATAAGTATTGTACAATTTCATTACCACTTGATGTTGCCAACACTTTATGAATTTTTGTGTTCTATGGTTTTAATTTTAAACTTTACTGCAGTCAGGAGTGCAACAAAACTGCTTCATAATTGCCGATGCTTTTTAACTATCTGTACTAAAAAATAAGTTGAAAAAAATGTTTGATACTATTTGATGTTCAAAACACTATGTCTATCAACAAATTACAGAAATTTTACAGTCATTTCAGGGAATAGTTTTCATCATTTCACATATATTTTAAATAAAATTTATATATATTACACTTTTCAAATAATCATGTTTTAAGGTCCTCAAAATATGAAAAACCTGCTGTAAACGATGAAAAATATCAACACGACAAATTGATTTACAAAGTAAGAGTGGGTTATTGTGTGTTATAATTTTTAAAACAATGTTAAATAAAATACATGTCAGAAGTCAGGAGTGCAACACAATAATGTAACATAGGGTCACTTCAAAATCTAGTATTTTTTGTAAGAGAACTCGTATATAACAATTCTTTTTTGGCTTAGATTTAAAGAATTGACTTGAACGGATAAAAAAGTGAATTTTGGGGAATTTTATTGCCTCATATTTTTTTCATATTAAAACTTTTCAAACCAGAATTGAAAAAATAATGTAAAATAACAATCAAAAAGCCAACTTTTTGTCACATGTACCAGAGAAGATACTCATTCAAGGTCTAGATTTAATCATTTATACCCCTTTTACCATTTTGAAGCATAAAAAACTGTAATTTCTTGTGATTATGTATTTTAGAAAGTCTTTTAAGGTGTAATGATATTTTATTTTTTCAAAAGAAATTTTACTCATAAGAATTCTGAAACTTTTTAATCCAATTGTTTATTCTATTGCCACTTCAGGATTTTAAACTAGAATGCATTTGCAATATGATGATATAAGTGAAAAATATGTTATAAGTGGTTGAATTTTGCCAAAAAAATTCAGTTTGGTGGTCATTTTTTTTGAATTCACCCATATATCAAACTTCATACAGAGATATTTGTGAGGACAGTTTAGTTGTGTCATGATTTTCTGCCATTGACTTTCTTTGTGACCTTGACCCTTCTTATTCCTCATTCTGCATTTACCTTAGTTTCAAAGAAACTCTTTAAAATATTTTCATCAAATTTCATACACTGATAAAAATTCAACAGTGTCTTATTTTCTGAGCTCTAGCTTTCCTTTGAAACTGAACTTCACATTTTCCGCTCTGAGTTCATTTTATTTAAATTCCATAAAAGATTGCTTCATATGACTTCAAGATAAACTTTTCTAATTATAATGTCCTTTGTTTGTAAAAATTCATGATGTCACTGGGTTCACAGGTGAGTGAAAGTCAGTCAATATATCGGGTCTCAATAGCTTAGTGGTTAGAGCAATGGCACGGTATGCCAGAGGCAATGGGTTCAAGTCCCATTTAAGACTTGATTTTTCACCACCTGTGACACATTGGATGCCAAATATCACAGGGGGTGAAAAATCAAGTCTCAACCAGGACTTGAACCCAGGGCCTCTGGCGTACCATGCCAGCACTTTAACCACTGAGCTATTAAGACCCGATATATTAACTGACTTTCACACATGTATGACAATAATTTAAATGTTCTTGTGTATTCTTAGTATTATTAATTGAGAAAAAAATTTCTATGAAGACAACAGCGTCTGAAGATATCAACTTAAAATTTGCTACACAAGGGAGAATGGACTTGAAATAATGAGAGATCATTTAGCTTTTAGATAGATAGGATAACATGTATTGGCTTATATTTTTCTATTTTCTGAACAGAGGGGCTTCAGGATCAGAGGCTTGAAGAAGAAAGAAATTAAGAAGTTACAACTTCGTCATGAGATGACAGTTAGTAGCCAGCACCATCTTCAGCAAGAGATACAGAAGTCAGCGTCCACACATTCCTTCAGTGGTGTCCCCCACTCTCATTCCTTCAGTGGTCGTATTGTATTTGATCAAGCTCAGTCCAGCATTGTCACCAGTAGTGAGATGGTAAGATTCAAATCAAATCAATTTCTGGGTAGGATTTTCTTTTTTTCTTCTTTTGAGCAATACATACCATTACTAGATCTCTAAAAGGGAAATAATGTAGTTTTCAAATGTAAAAAATAAAGGAATAGGTTTTATACTAAAAAAAGATTGAATTAAAAAAAAAGTTTTCAGTCTATGCCCCGAAATTTTAATATGGAGAATTTTCTTTGCTGATCATCATTTGTATTTTTCCCTGGAAGACTCGCAGTAGGTCTATGGGCCTGCTTACTTTTCCCCCTGTGGAAAGTCTGGTAGTTATTTTGGAGGATGTAAGTGAGCATGAATAAAACATGTTTGTCAACCCAACATATTGCATCAGCTTTAGAGAGAGAAAAAATTGTTTGTTCTCATTGCTTGTTTGAGTTACAGTAAATTATTGTCAGCAACTGAGCATTTAAAAACCTTCTTTGTTTGATTGTTGTTTACCTTTGATTTTGGAGGATTTCTTTTGTGGATACCTAAATATAAGAATGTTGTGTTCATGTAAAGTTTGAGTCCTGAGTTTGCTGCCTTCACTGTTATTTTTTGTTGTTTTTTTTAAGATGGGGGGTGGGGTGGGGGTGGGGGGTCCATGAGCTGATGCAGACTATGACTGTTGTCCAATGTTCATACATTAAGTTTAAAGATGTTTAAAACTCCTTAATATTTGATCCATATACTATGCTCAATTCAGACTCGTGATTTTTCATAGAGAGAAATATTGTCTTTGTTACTACTTTGTTGCAAATTACATTATAATATTTGTTCTACTCTGTGAAACAAAAAATAAACCTAGACCTTCAGTTAGGAGGATCATAGTTCTTAAAGATATTAAGGAATTGGATTTTTTCACCCCAAGAATCGATGTAGGATATAGAGCCAGATTGTAAATTCCTAAATGTATAGATTGTATGTTTGAGGGCAAGTAAAGTGTAAAGATCATCAATGTTAATTATATGGAATATGACTGCCAATATTGGGCTGTTTAGACACTTGTAATATTACGTGCTACATGATCATGACTGATGAGCCTTGACAGGTCTTGGTTCTGGGTAGAATTTGGAGCAGGTGCTGTAATATATACGTAGATCAGAAAATAAGGCCCATAAAGGAATGTTGTGAATGTGGACTTAGAAATGATAAAAAGATTCTAGGGATATTTTATGTGCCAACAATACACACTAAGAAATTTTCTATCTTAAAATTCCCTTTTTTAACTATGGAGAAGATGATTGTTTGCAGAAGGAGGAAATTGAAACCCCAAATAAGGCCTCTGATAGTGAGAACTACTCTGATTGGTGGGGTCCTTGTTCTGTGGCTTTACTCTGCAGTAGTATTTCCTTGGGGAGAGAATTAATTGTACTGTTAGTTTTCTCTTTTATATTAGTATACTTGGATCCTTTACAAACTGATATTTTGGGGACTGTCAGTTTATATTTTAAGGAAATTTGATTTAATGAAGAATAGGGACTTTCTGTTATATCAAAATGCTGAAGCCATGTATCAGCACCACAGAGTGATTGCATATCTACAGACAAGTGTTTGGTATACATCTTCACTGGTAGAAAGAGACAAAGAAAACAGCCAGATATTTGTCTAGAATCATCTGTAAAGGGACATAACTCTGAAATTGGGCCTATTGACCTTAAAGTTTTCTTCTTTTTGTTACCAAAATAACATTATCAGTTGTTTTTCTTTGTGAAAATGCCCTTGAAGCTTGGCAAAGTAGTTGGGAAGCCTTTTAAGAAGCTGTTTCATAAACATTGTGTGAAGATAACTCTCTCAACTGTTGATGAAGAAGATAGTGTCAATGATAAAACAATTGAAAAAGTCCGCAGGAAACTGACATGCAAAAAGGTTGGAAAAATTAGGGTTATTAGTTTTTATACAAAAACTGCCCATAATTTTTAAAAATTATGATGAGATTTTTTTAATTTAATCAAAAGACTATGATACAATATGTCATTTTTCACAAACTTGGAATAAAAAGAAAATGTTATAATTTTTTTTTAAATGCTACCAAAGGATGTATATTTAAGATATGGATTTACAAAGCAACTGTCAGAGATAAATTTTATGAATATCAAAATTGACTGTGAACTTAACAGAACTGTATTTTT
Organism: Saccostrea echinata; assembly: GCF_033153115.1. Lineage (NCBI taxonomy): Eukaryota > Metazoa > Mollusca > Bivalvia > Ostreida > Ostreidae > Saccostrea > Saccostrea echinata. The sequence continues at coordinate 41,402,433 of NW_026889750.1, forward strand.
ACTGAAACCGTCGACCTAGATATTGAATACAACATCAATTATAACACTGACATTACACACACGATCTACCCTTCAGTCATAAAGACAGGCTAGTCATGACTAAATGTAGACATGCAAATGGAGTAGAGAAAATAATTGGTATAATTCTTGATGTATGCAGTACATTAAATTTACAGCATTAGACCCCAGGATGTGTATAAATCTACTGTGATAAATGAAATGTCAAATTCAAGTACTTGTTTTAGTTGAATATTTTGGAATATGAAATTTTATTTAAACAATAAAATGCTTTCATTATTAATGTGAGAATTAATGGTTTCAACTATTGCAGAAAAAATACAGGTAAAGGACTATATTCTGTAGTGGCCAGTATCTGCCCCCAAAATAAAACTTTGAGGAGAAATCTTTAATTATGTTCTAAACCAGGTGGATATTTGCAGACTTCATAGCATTAAATATTTTTATCAACTATGACATCATTAGTTAGATATGACGTCAATAAAATGACGTAAATTCCAAATTGCAATGATTTTGAGAGAAAATAGCGTATTTTACATCGGTATTTTGATTGGAAATTATCGAGCGCAGGTCTGCTCAGACTAGATCTTTTGATATAATGTGTAGAATGATAATATCAATGAAATATGTGAATATGGTACCTGAGCAAGCTTGCGCTCTATAAATACTATAGTCAAAATTGAACAAACTCTGTGCATTTTGGCCTCTATTTTAGAAATAACGGAAATCCAAATAGTTTGTGACGTCACAGAGACAAGAAATGCCAACTAAATATTCCAATTTCATAATATATTGTCTTAATTTGGATTATTTTATACAATATATGCACTTTTTCTCATTTCAAGATATTTTCAAAATTTGACTATTATGGGGGCAGGAATACGCCCTTACCGTATATAGTTCTTTTTTCTGTAATGGCTACAACTGTCCTCTGTATAAAACAGTATACATCAGCATATACAAGCTTCTAAATTGTTTTCCAAGGCCAATATACGGGTAAACGAAAGTTGATAAACCATAACATTGATTGTGCATTCCATTATATCCTGAATTTCAATACTATCTGTGTTAAATTTTTTTTATTGCATCATTCAGATGTCCAAATTTGCAGAGAAAATTATACCAAAATACTTCTAAAAAAAAAAACTTTAGTGTAAGAAAGTGCATTGAAATTTATTTCCAGCCAACCCTATTTTAGAAATTTTTTAAAAACACCTTAGTAAATAGCATTTCCTTGGTCAACTGATCTGAGCTTAATCTTTTTCAAGACAGAGAATAAAAAGATAAAGATTTTATGGCTCTTGAGCACATGACACTTCCTAAGGCTGCCCATGTACTATATACTCTACCATTTTTTTTCTAGCTGTATACAATATGGTCCTGGCTGCCAGCTCGGTGTGCTGTGTGTCAGCCTGAACTGTTATACACTTCTGAGGAGCATGGGACAAGTCTGAGGACCCTGTACACACGAATCGAGAACCACCAACCCACTCTGATCCTCATAAAGACTACTACTGATGAGGTACATACACACTGATCCTTATAAAGACTACTACTGATGAGGTACTTACACTCTGATCCTCATAAAGACTACTACTGATGAGGTATGTACACACTGATCCTTATAAAGACTACTACTGATGAGGTACGTACACACTGATCCTCATAAAGACTACTACTGATGAGGTACGTACACACTGATCCTCATAAAGACTACTACTGATGAGGTACGTACACACTGATCCTTATAAAGACTACTACTGATGAGGTACGTACACACTGATCCTTATAAAGACTACTACTGATGAGGTACGTATGTACTTATGTCTATAGCAGCTAAATTAAAAAAAACTCATGTATGTGTTAATCTCCTAACATATCATATAGCATATAGTAAATTCACCCAGGCAAAAATCTGACAAGTAATGTAAAACACTTTTTATTCACGAGAACTTTATTTTCGCTTAATTATGCAAGACAGATTGTTCACAAAAACTTTATTATCACATATATTTTATTTATATGATTATACAGAGCAGTAATCAGAATTTGTGGAAATTTTATTCCACTTATAAATACCAGTTACCTATCTTGTGAAAATAAATAGTCACAAAAATTTGGTAATCTGCAGTAAGCTAACTGTAGAACGCATTTAAAAAAATGTTTATGAAGTTCATTTTGAATGGGTTATGTTTGTCAGGTGTTTGGAGCCTTTTGTTCAATGTACTGGAGGGAGAGGAAGAAGAGCAATAAGAATGTGTATTATTTTGGTACGGGAGAGACCTTTGTGTTTACGCTATACCCAGAGAAAAAGAAGTACGAATGGGTGGGGCTTCATGAGGAAAATATTCCCAGCACCGCCAACATGTTCCTAGCGGGAGACAGCAAAATCCTCACTGTGGGAGGAGGGTAAGCTGGAGATTTTTAAATTCTTAATGAGGTTACTCAAAGTACCTCCTTGATATTTTACCAATTCTGAATTATAAAGGGTAGAAATTTATGTTAAAGGTCAACATTTAAATTTTTTTTGAAATTTTACCAATTCTGAATTGTAAAGGGTAGATATTTATGTTAAAGGTTGACATTTAGGATTTTTTTTTACACTGATTTCCATTTTAACAGCAATGGTGAAGCTATTCAGTTGGACGAGAATCTCCTTCACTGTCGGACAGAGCACTGTGATACTTTTGATAACCCCCCTCTGTGTTCTCATGAGGATTTCACCTGTAAAGTGGTGGAGGTGTACGGATTTCAGTAAACATAGAAGATACAGGGTCAAATCAAAGGGCATTTTACAACTAATAATATCGAGTTCATACATTCCTGAACATCACAAGCTATGAACTGAGCTTAAATGTAAGCAATACTACTGTGAACTTCTGTGGCTGAATAAATGATAAGATCTGTCTGTTATTTTGTATGTAATTAATCATGACATAATTATTATGTGAATGATCTTTGGATGTGTGATATATTCTTTCAGTGAATGAAATTGTGGAAATATGCCAGTATCAAATGTTCTCTAAATTTTTGCAATTTTGATTTTGATAAATTCAGGAAAAGAAAGATAACTCTTTCAAAGCAATGCAACTGTGTGTATTTGAAATGGATTGCATTTATTACAATGCAGTGTATTGTAGTAAATTGCATTTCTTTAGAAATGAAAGATTATTTTATAACTTTTTTGGGGTGTACATGTATATTAGTATATTTATGGAATTATAAAATATAAGTTGGAATTTGTATAACATTTTATGTTCCTGTAGCATAGTTCAAATCAAAAAAAAAAAAAAAATGAAAAAAGTGCAATATGATATAGTGGGCATGATTTTTGAACATAACTAAATTTGAATACTGTGTAATATTCTTGTTCAGAATATAGTTCTAGAAACAGTATTTTTTCCATTACTGATGGATTCTGTCTCTTCTATGCCATATAAATACTCGACCTCTACTTTCCAGTAAGAGTCTCTGTTCATGATTTTTAGTGCTACCAAACATTGTCAAAATCTAAAACATAATTCATTGTCAAAATATTGTACAACATAATTTGAAAAGATTAGTTGCTGATATTATAATGAAGAAGTGCAACTCTCCAAAAGATAACAAGAAAAAGCATATTTCATTGTGAAAAGAAAAATTGTAGTTTGTTATAAAAATAGCAGTAATGTACTGATGATGTATGTGTTTGTGTATGCATTACAAACAAAACTTGTGTAGATTGACTTGTACCTATGTTTTATCTTTGTTACCTTAGTCTGTTGAACTTTGATTTTACTGAATATATTGATGCCATTGATTGCACATTATGCAAGAAGCTGGAAACTATAGACAAAACAAAAAGTGTTGGAAATGTTATGTAATTAATTGGCTATACTTGTACATGTAATTACTTATCTACAATTGTGCTGACCTATTGATAATTTCTATTTTCTTGCTACAAAGGCTAAACATTGAAAATTTGTGTTTTAAGGAAGCTGTAAACACTACATGCTGAAGAGTTCCAATTCCATTGCAGTTTTTATCAGAGTGATCTCCCCTTTGATATAAGACTCAGTACATAACGTTATTACATCAAAATTGAGTAACTGAATACATTATTTGCATGTATTTCTCAATATAAGTAAACAGCAGTGATTTCTATTCACTAATACTTCATTGTCTGAAAACATAAAGTTCACCCGTGGAAACATGGCAGTTACCTTATTTTGAAACTGAACCACTTTCACAAAATCCACAGAACATTTTTCATTGGTGTTTAGAACTTTCTTAAAAGCTGCTTTTACTGATCGATAAAGCTAGAAATGTTTGCTTTCTTGCTTACTGTAGAACGATGCCAGTGATGAGAATTAGATATATATGTACAAAATGATTGTCCAAAAAATTCTTTATACCCATATTTATCTCTACTGTCATTAATAATTATTCCTAGTTTATTTCATTGTGTTGTTTATTGTGCAAAAAATGGTATGGATGAAAATTAAATGGGAAAAACAAGGAATATTGTTTTTTGTCTTTGAGATATGGTAATTTTTATGCTTGTCATGAATATGGCTGGGGCATAATGACATAGTGTTTTTTATGTCTGTCTTCTGACCTTCCATCCTTCTGTTCATCACATATTTAGCTAAGTTTCAAAGAGTTTGTTCAAGATACTTACCAAAAATTCATATTGGTGAGAGCTATTTAACCGTATCATAATTTTCTGACCTTGACCTTACCAATGAATGATTTTAATTTTGCTATTCCTCATTTTCTAGTAAGCTCAGTTTCAAATGAGATTTTCAAAATATTTCTATCAAAACTCGTACATTGATACACATAAGAAATACAACATCCTATTTTAGATTTTAGAAAAAGCATATTATAGGGTATAATTTTGTATTTAAAAGTTATGATGTTGAAGTAGTTGATAATTAATGATTGAATGATTCTCATCCCATTACTGGACCAAAATTTGAGCCCAACTTGACAGAATTCATAAATTGCAGGTTCAACAAAAATGTTTGCTATATTTCGGGTTTACAAGTTTTTTTTTCTGTTCATCATAAGTATTGCAGCATTATTTAAAAAAAAATTGTAGTGATGCCAAGCTCTCTGAAAATGCCAGTTGATATATCCATTGGGGAAGGTGTGTTGCAACTTCAAAAGTGGGTCACTGTACAGTAGCTCAATTTTTGGCATTATGCTGATTTAATACAGCCGTATCTTGCATTATGCAAGATTAAAAATTATCAAACTTTGCTGGCTGATGCATCTTGGGAAGATTTGTCTTGCACAAAAAGTACATGTAGGTCATTGTGGCCTCAATTTTGAATTCTGTGGCTCTACATACTGTAATTGCGTCTGGATCATAGTTCACAGTACAAGACCTAGTATCATCAAACCTTTTCAGCAACCTGAATAAAAATTGGATCCTCTATTTCTTGTTTTTAGCTCACCTGAGCTGAAAGTTTGTGAGTTTTTCTGATCACTCATTGTTTGGCATCTGTCTGTAAACTTTTCACATTTTTAACTTCTCAAGAACCACTGGGCCAATTTTAACCAAAGTTGACACAAAAAATCTCTGGGTAAAGGGGATTCTAAATTATTCAAATCTTCATTCCAAGGGGGAGGGGGGAATCAAGATAATTAAAAAATAAGGTGGGCTTATAAAAATATGTAATTTTCAAGAACCGCCAGGACAGAGGAGATGAAACAAATGAAACTTTCTAAGGTAGTACAAATTCTAAATTATTCTAATCATGGCTTTGTGGAGGGGGGGGGGGGGGGGGGGATAAGGTTAGGCATCAATAGGGTACCAAAGTTTTATATTGAAATATATAGGAAAAAATCTCTTGAAATCTTTTCAAGCAGCATTGAACCAGAAAAATTGATACTTGTTTAAAAACTTCCTAATGTAGATTCTAAATTGTTCCAATCATGCCCCCTCAAAATTTTTCATTGGAGTAAGAAGGATTTTTTTTTAAAATCCTCCAGAACCACTGGGCCTGAAGAGTTGAAACTTCTAATATACTGTAGATTCTAAATTGTTCAAATCATGGCCCTGGGGGATAGGTTGGGTCACAATAAGGGATCGGTTTATTCCACCTATTCCCACTTTTAAACAATCAGGTAGGATGTTCCCGTTTTGCACACATTTGAATTTCTGAAAAAATGTGTGCAAAACGGGAATTTGTCCAGGTAAGATAATTACTTAATTGATATAGTCTATATCATAGTTGTGAATTTGGAGAAAAAGAAATCTATGACAAGAATACGAAGAAAAATGATTAATTTTGCATTATTTTTTTTTTCTATTTTGATTTATTTCTGTAATTTCATAATAAGCAAAAAAAAAAAAAAAAAAAAAACTATTTCAAAACATAAAAAAATATCGTAAATACTAATCAAAACTATATTTACAATGTACATTCATAATATGATACTAACTGGGCAAGTTAATTTTTTTCATTAAGATTTAATCCATTAATTCATTCATATTATCTTCATGAAATTAAAAAAAGGGGTAGGGACTGCGATAACGATAGTTGTCTGATTTATCAACTTTCGTTAGATTGCACAAGTTAAATTTTCAAACTTTATTCTTTTAAATATATATTATGATGCATTGGTGAAATACGGGTAATTCCAGGTAAATCTCAGAAGAAGATCAGACTATAATTGCTATCAAAACATATTTCACACCTTTTGTTCTATACCTAATTATCAAATGTGTGCAAAACGGGAACACACCAAATTTTATGTGGGAATAGGTGGAGTACTTGTGTAAACAAATAATTAACTGTATAAGCATATAATTCCTGTATAAACAGCACTGCTGGGATGGAGGACAGGCAAATTGGCTGTATTTTCATTCAAAATTTGATTTTCATTAATATTTGAACAAATGAATCTATTTAATTTATTTTTTGTTTTAAAATTTACATATTCAAAAAACAAAAATTCAAGTGAATTAAATATTTTTTTGGTCTATTTTGTTCTATCTAATTTCTATTTTAAAGTGTACAAAGTTAAATGAATAAAATCATATTCTTCACTTAAATCTATTTAATTTATAAGTGAATTAAATCATTTTTTCTGAAATCTATATCTAATTCATTTTCTGTCTATAAGTGTACAAAAATAATTTTTTTTCCCCTGAAATCTATATTTAATTCATTTTCTGTCTATAAGTGTACAAAAATCATTTTTTTTTCTGAAATCTATATTTAATTCATTTTCTGTCTATAAGTGTACAAAATACAAGTAAATCTACCTACCTAAAGTAAAGATTAAGGTAGTCTGATCCTCAGGTTGTGAAAATCAGGCATTGAATAATTGAAAATGCTCACAAAAATGTCTCTGAATTCTCAAAGTAAATTGAATTAACCCACGGTAATTGTTCAAACTTCATCATTAAAGTTTATCATCTTATATAGGAAAAATTAGTAAACCTCAAATAATTTTTTAGGAAATGCGAATGAAGACACTTACTATGTATTTTCTAATTGGAATTTAGTCAACAAAAACATTTTAGGATAAAAAAAAACTATAGGTATCCATGCATTTAAAGAAAATTGCATGATTTTATACTTATACAGTACTTTAGTTTCTTCTGTGTACTTCAATTATTTTATAATGCATAGTTTATAAAGTATATTTCCTATCATTGCAAAACACCATAAATCATTCATAATTTCATATCATGCTAATTAGCATTGGTATCTAAGGCTAAATTAAAGGAAAAGTCGATTTCTTTAAATCTGTATTTTTGACATACCTTTATAGGGTAAAAATATCAACGTTTTAAAAGACTGTTTCTTAAACTTCAAAGAACCTTGAATCACATCAAGATGCATAAGATAAAGATCGTTCCATAAAAAGATTTCATATTTAAGCTTCATTTTGAGACTTTTTGAATTAAATAATAAATTAAAGAGTTATCCTTCCTGGCTGAGGATCGGATATCCTTAAATTCAACTAACTGCAATAAAACAAATGTCTATTGTTATTTGCAAGTAGGAATAGGTGGAATTGATTTTTAAATAGTGGGAATAGATGGAAGACACCAAGGGATCAAGGTTTTACATGGGAAAAAAATCTTTAAATCCCAAGAACCACTGGACCAGAAGAGATGAAACTTGTGTGAAAACTTACTGAGGTATTTTACATACTAAATTGTTCAAATCATGGTCTGACGGGGTATAGGGTAGGGCCACAATAGAGGATCAAAGTTTTACTTTGAAATTATAGGAAAAAATTCTTGAAAATCTTCAAGAACCTCTGGACTTGAAAAGTTGAAACTTATGTGGAAGCTTCTTCCTAATATAATGTAGAATCTAAATTGGTCATATCATGGCCCCCAGGGGTAGGGCTGGGCCACAATAGGGGATCAAAGTTTTAAATGGAACAATGTTAGACAAAAATTAAAAAAAAAATCTTCTTAAGAAATACTCATTTGTAAACAATCCCAAGTTGTGTAAATTTATTTCCTCTCTCCAAAATATGGACCCAGGATAAGAGTTGGATAAAATAGGGATCATATTTTAAATAATGTATGTACATGTATACAAGAAAAGAATTTTCTTCTCCAGAACTGAAAGACCATGTTAGTCATATTGTTATTGAATCATCCCCTTGTTTTTGGATTCAGTGACCCTTAGAATTAGAGCAGGGCCATTATAAGGAGTTATAATTTTTCATTGGAATATAAAAAATCTTTTTAAAATCTTCTGAAGAACAAATGGGCTTAGATAACTCGGGTGAGTGTTGTGGCCCATGGACCTCTTGTTTATTGTTGCTACTTGGCAAGAAGAAGGAGAAGATGAAGGATCTGAGTTTAATCAGATTTAACTACCTTTTCAGTTGACGCTGCATCTTGGAGAAAAGTTGTATCACTTATCAAAGGAAGGTTGCTATGACCTCATTTTGGAAATTGTCTAATCATTCATATCATAAATTGCACATTATGATACCTGAAATCATTAAACCTTGTCACATTGCATCTTGAGGGGAAGGTGTATCCTGATCCAAAAATAGATCACCATAGAATATAGTCCAAGGGAGCATAGTGCTCCAATTGTTACTTCTACGGAGTATGAGACTTTCATATTCTTACTGGTTTAACATTATATCTGTATTTAATTGTACAAAAACAACAAAACATATTCATGTATTTATTCTTAAAAAGTTAAATAATTAAACAGAAGATATTGCGGATTCATTTGGTATAAATTCACTACAAAAATAAAGGAGTTCTTTCTAAACATAATTATAAAGTACATGAATATTTTTACAATAACACCTAGACTAGCTGTCATTTCAACAAATGGACATCCCATCTTTCCAGCAGAAAAAGCATATAATCTCTATATAACATTTCCAGCAACTGTAGTGGTCCTACAAAAAATATTTTATATGTTCGATCTTAATGTGTACGAAAATTCTCCATTTATCTGAAATATTCTGCCTATTCCTTACCTAAAGCAGAAGGGCTGATAAATGTCAGTATTTTGAGAATCTGGGTGCAGATGAAAGCCCACTCCAGCACTAACTGCCGGACCAGTTCTCCCCTTAGTCTGGGTTTATTCTGTGAAAGGCGTGTTATCTGAATATACACATATAAATAAATTATCTATTAATTCATACAGTAATTAAAAAAAATACTGTAAATGTATTGTATTTTATAGTGTGTACAATATTTGGCGGATATTGATTTTTGAGCAAGTTAGCGTGGATTTGATTTAGCACATTTCTTAATGTTCTTATTTATGTGTATATGTGGGAGACATATAGCGTTGTACTTAAATTAGGGGACGTTGCTTTTTGCCAAAAGTGCTAAAAAGAATACACAGCCAAATATAATATGTTTACAGTAATTATTACAAGTACCATTGAAATTCTGTATCTCATATACCATGGATATGCCAAAGTGATATGGAAGTCCCAACCATTTTACCCTTGATATCACAAATCCTCAGATATCTTGAAGTTTTTTCCAGGTTCCATCAAGTTTGAAATAACAAGGTCAGACTGTTTATTTATGACAAAACATGTACCGTAATCTCTTTGTATGATCAATCATGGTGATTATTGCAACAATTTCTTTTTTTAAAGGCTTAAATTTTTTCATATTTCTGCAAATCATCTCATTCAGGAAATTGATTTTCTGTGAGTTTCTTGCATATTTTATATAATATCACTGCATTTTCAACCTCAAAAACAAAATATAAGATCTATACAGGAGGACTTATACAGAATTTAAACCCTCTTTCTGTTCAGAAAACATCAATACAATCTGCAGTACCTTTTCCATGCTTTTCAAGACAACACTCTCCACCCAATTCAAATGCTGAGAGAGTGAGCAAGAACTGTCCCAAAGACTGCCATATTCCTGCAAGACTAACAAATATATATACTCATTAATTTTACACTGCTAATTTTGACCAAAAATAAACAGAATACTCCTTAATATCAATCCATTTTTAAAGATAAAAATTGATTCCTTTTCTAAAACTATGTAAATACATGTATCACTTTTCATTAAACAATTTTGCAATTGAAAATTATGCAAAATTTTTCAAAAATTCCCAAATTAAATTTTTTTCCCTTAAGTACTGACACAGAGCAAGTAATTCTTGGCCTGCAGAATCTTGGGAGCAGAGTAAGGGGTTGTTTCTGAGAGATTGTTGTAACAGGCGCCAGCCCCACTGGATTGTCCTAGCTATGTTAGGACTCATCACTACTATGTTAGCAGTGATGCTCATGTGGTTTATCTGAATCTGTCTCATAAAACTTGTCTTGAATTGATGACAAGCTAAAAAAAAAATCATATTTATTAGTCATATTTATGCATTTTGCTATGAGAAGAAAGTAAAAATGATGGCATTCGCATGCTTCATTCTGAAGTTTGAAATTGAATTCATCAACTTTGATAATTCTTCCATAAGCATTGAATTTTCACCTCTGATTTTAGCATATTTTATGACTGGAGGAATGCTGTCCAATCCATGTTGATGCCAGTACAGGAGATTTTTTACAAAGTTCTTCAATGTCAGCATAAGTCTGCAAAGACAAAAATAACAGTTATATGCAATTGTGAAGGACATTTGTCTGCTTACATTCTCTAATAACATCAACAGAGTCCTAATCAACAAAGGACTGGATCTATCAAGTTCTCTACTCAAAAACACAATTTTAAAAAATGGGCACATAGAGTATACAAGGAATATACATGTAGTTGTTTCTTGTTCCAAGAGACCTATCTTTTTCTTGAAATGCAACTGACACCTCCACATCAAATTTACATGGTATTTCAACAAAAACCTCATCCAGTGGATGTCTAAGAATTGTTCTTTTTAACTTACCCTGTTGGAAGCAGAGTTAAGATTTGAGGTAAGAGAATGCCGTTGATGGTTCTGTAGAGGATTTGATCACATCTTTCTATTGCTGCAACCACCAGAGGCACTGACAAAGCACTTAGTGTTGAGATGGGCACTGATCTCCAGAATTCACATATTATATCCTTGATCTACAAACAAACAGCATTTTTTTAACTCTCGAAAATTTATTGCATTCTACTTACCTGAAAATCACATTTTAATTAAGAAAGAAAAAAACACCTCTTTGATAAAAGTAAAGAACAAATTATAACATCACTGCAGCTACCTGAAAAAAAAAATTATACCACATTTATCCATAATGAGAAATTTATAGAATTGTGTAACATTTCTGCTACAAAACAAGATTATTTGTAATATGTATCCTTGTATTTTTTAAGATTTGACAGAGTTGAGAATCAACAGTAGACAAAGCACACTTTTACAATACAATACTTTACAATATTGTACAGTTTTACCTGATAAAACTCAGCTCTAAGAATACAGTCAAGAATTCTCACTGCATGCCATCTGTATGTCAAATCAAGAAACTCCTCCACCTGTAAAAGAAAAACATCCAATTACACTTATCCATGGAATTAAATGGGTTATCTCTCTTGTAGCAATTTGGAGGTACTTTTCTTTATCAATTCAAAGGGGAATGTTATTTTCCATAATATGAAAAAAAATATCCATGAATTTGTACATATGCGCTACTTGCCACTTGATTCTCCGTTTCTGGCAGTCCAAGGTCTTTACAGGTAGGGAAACTGTGTAGCAAGGGCAATAACTCTTGAGAATGTTCCACCACAATGTTTGATGTTTCACTTATCTTCAATTAATAGATCAACAGAATTCACACAATATACACTTTAAGGTGAAATCAAAAAAATATTTCATTCTGTTTTAATATTAAAAATAATTAAAAAACTTACTGAAGTAATATCTTCTTCAATTTCATTGTCCCTGTAATTGATAATTACCATATACAGTAAAACATGTTTACAATGAAGTGCCAGGGACAAAAAATTTCCTTCGTTATAAGCATAATTCGTTATATCCGTTAAGTTTTCAATATATTTTAAAGTCAAAGGGAATGAAAATCACTTCGTATTAGTGTCAATTCATAATAAGCGTGATCGCTATAAGCACGTTTCACTGTAAATGTAGAAATTAACTTAATAATCTGTATACAGACAGAGAGAAGAATAAACATAGGTGAAAATCCATTTTTAATGGCAGAGGTAATGAACATTTCAGTAAAAATGAATTCATGTTTTAATTCACAATTATAAAAAAAAAAAGTCACATAATCCTTCTGTTCTTATTCAGTGATCTTACCGCACTGTCTTAAGTTTAATGCCTATGCCACAATAATGGTATCTGAAAGTATATAAACAAGATGTGTTTGTGAAACACTGATGCCCCTCTATGGCAACTTATAGCGAAGGTTAAGCTTTCTCAAATGCAAATCAAATATGTTGGCATCCAAAGTAAGGTACTGTCCCGAGAAAAAATACCTGTGCAATATGAAAGCCCTAGCAGCAACCATTGACAAGACATGGAAAAGGTTAAAATTTTTCGAAAGTAAGTCAAACATCAAGGTCAAGGTCAAATGGTCAAAATTAATGGTGCTCAAGGAAAGGCCTTCTCATAAGAAATACACAAGTGAAATATGAAAGCCCTAGCACCAACCGTTCAAAAGATATGGCCAAGGTTAAAGTTTTCCAAAAGTAGGTAAAACTCCAAGGTCAAGGTCAAAGGGTCAAAGTTGTTAATATTCAAAGGAAGGTATTGTCACAAGGATTACACATGTGAAGTATGAAGGCCCTAGCACCAACCGTTCAAAAGTTATGGCCAAGGTTAAAGTTTTTCAAAAGTAGGTCAAACTCGTAGGTCAAGGTCAAAGGGTCAAAGTTGTTGGTATCCAAAGGAAGGTCTTGTCACATAGATTACACATGTGAAGTATGAAAGTCCTAGCACCAATTATTCAAAAGTTATGGCCAAGGTTAAAGTTGGGTAAAATTTGTAAAACTGGGTCAAACTCCAAGGTCAAGGTCTAATATGATGGTACCCAAAGAAAGGTCTTGGCACAAGAAATACACATGTGAAATTTGAAAGCCATAGCTCCAACCAATCAAAAGTTATGGGCAATGTTAAAGTTTTTGCGGACAAACAGACAAACCAACAGACAGACGGACAGGGCAAAAACTATATTCCCCCGAATCTTCGATACGGGGGCATAAAAATATCTATTCAATATATGTATTGAATCCCTCACAAAAAATGGAAAATACAGTCCTATTTAGAATTTTTTGAAAGAGATTATGTCTTTGCTTGGCAACTAAAAATGAAGAGGATTTGAATCAAGGACCCATTTTAGGATTTGAAGCAACTGAACTTGACCTTGTCCAAATGATCTTAGGTCATATGACAAGTCCTAAGGTCATAAGCAACCGTGTCAATTATGGGCTTTCAATGTTTCTAAAAGATATTCAAGGATAGGACATTTTTCTGAATGATACCTTGAACTTTACCAAATGTCTTAGGGTCAGGGAAATGGCACATAATTATGTCAGAAGTAATCTTTGTGTGAAGTATGAACTTCCAAATTCTCCAATGACCATTAGAAAGCTATGGACCAGACAAGAAATTTCCTTATTCTGCTAGTGGCTATGAACTTCCCTAAAAGACCAAGGATCAGTCATGGAATACCTCTAAGGTCATAAGCAAATTTTGTTTCTGGGGAGGAGTTACCATTCAAAACTTACTCTATTCAGTGTATACTTTCTCTGACTATCCAGTCTGATTTCTTTGCATACTCTGACTATCCAGTGTATCTGTAGAACTTACCAGTCTATACTTACTTTGACTATCCAGTGTTTCCTTTAGTTAGAACTTACCAGGAGTTACCAGTCTTTACTTACTCTGACTATCCAGTGTATCTAGAACTTACCAGGAGTTACCAGTCTTTACTTACTCTGACTATCCAGTGTTTCCTTAGAACTTACATATACAAGGAATTGACAGTCTTTACTTACTCTGACTATCCAGTGTATCTAGAACTTACAAGGAGTTACTAGTCTTTACTTACTCTGACTATCCAGTTTATCTATAGAACTTACAAGGAGTCACCAGTCTATACTTACTCTGACTATCCAGTGTATCTAGAACTTACAAGGAGTTACTAGTCTTTACTTACTCTGACTATCCAGTTTATCTATAGAACTTACAAGGAGTCACCAGTCTATACTTACTCTGACTATCCAGTGTATCTAGAACTTACAAGGAGTTACTAGTCTTTACTTACTCTGACTATCCAGTTTATCTAGAACTTACAAGGAGTCACCAGTCTATACTTACTCTGACTATCCAGTGTATCTAGAACTTACAAGGAGTTACTAGTCTTTACTTACTCTGACTATCCAGTGTATCTAGAACTTACCAGGAGTTACCAGTCTTTACTAACTCTGACTATCCAGTTTATCTAGAACTTACTAGGCACTACCAGTCTATACTTATGCTGACTATCCAGTGTATCTGTAGAACTAACCATGAGTAACCCATCTATACTAACTCTGACTATCCAGTGTATCTGTAGAACTTACCTGGAGTTTCCTCTTGTCCCTATCCTTCTTGTTTTGATGTCGGGGAACACTGATCGCAGGACCTTACCAAATGTGGCCGGATTACAGTGAGTTAAGTTGTTCCTTTGACAGTGTTCGATATATGCCCGATATATCTCACCTCGACTCAAGGTGTTGTTTGGTTGAATCAAAAAATGGCGTTGTAACCTATAAAATCAACATTTATTTTTTAAAACAATTTAATACATTTTATTTGATTCAAAAGATTAAAGCTTTTAATATGTCACATCCAAGAATTGAAGTTGGCCTAAATATCTTTCTAACCTGAACAAATCATAAAATAGTACCCAAACTGAATATACTTGATACCCCTCAATCCTCACCCCTACCCAATAGCATTGAAAGCATAAAAGAAAATAAATGTACAAATCAATGCATTATATATAGCTGTTTAATTTCAGTGTCCCTGTGTTATCTACCATTTGGTGATGACTGGTCCATGTGCCCCTCCTATTACAGGGGAATCTATGTGGAACTCTTTTTCCTCCTCATCTTCCTCCTCTGAAGTGCTGGTTTCCTCCCCTGAAAGAATGGTTAAGCCAGAATTTCCTCTATACTGCATATCATTAGATTTCCTTTCCATTGCAGATTTGGCTTCATGAAGTTCAGCTGTGATTAATTCATCTACCAGAAGAACAAGAAGTGAGTGATTTGATTTTCTTGTTATGCTGAGTTAAATAACCACCTTGGTCTGATGATCTAATCAGTCCAGTTTTAAATTCGTCCTTATATTATATTCATAGAAATGAACAGGATTAGGTAACAGGCAAAGCCTACAAATACCAGCTACATGTATATACAAAAGGTAAAATTATTATAGTGAGTAGATAAGCTGAAATAGATTCAGAATTACAAGAGAGGAAACAAGATGTGTTTGTAAAACACTCATGCCCCTGTGTGGCAGCTCATAGCCAAGGTTGAAGGCTTTCAAAAGTAGTTCAAACTCCAATGTCAAGGTCATGACATAAAAAATGTTGGTACCTAAAGAGAGGTCTTGTCACAAGGAATAAAGATATTAAATATGAAAGCCCTAGCTGCTAGCATTAACCATTTAGAAGTTATGGCCAAGGTTCAAGTTTTTCAAAAGTATATCAAACTCCAAAGTCAAGGTCATGAGGTAAAAAAATGTTGGACCGAATCTCCTATTACATGGGCATAAAATTGCAAGCAACAGTACAAAAGAAATTTGCCCTTGCCTATAATGATCACATAAAATTTAAAGGAAACACCATAATATGTTTTTTTTAGTTTTATACTGCTACTTTTTTTAACTTAGAAAGAAAACCAAGGATAAGAAGATATTTCACTGAAAAATAAAGTCATAAATTAACAATGTACTGTATACAATAAAAATAATATGTATTTACATACCAGACAGGCTTGGTTGGACACAGAGTCTGGTGGATGTGAGGATAGGGTCGTCAAAATTGTTCAGACAGAGAGCTCTGTCTTCCAGTGTCAGTCTGAGGTAGTGAGGTGAGGGTACTCGATACTCCAGATCCTTCATATCTTATTTTGGTAGAGCTATATAAACCAAAAAGATAATTATGTACAAATCATGATAATTATACAGATACCAAATTACATAAAACTCAGTTGCTGTTTTATTTTTGCTCGTGAATCTGAAAACCAAGAAAATTATTTACAAGGACAAGTAATTAAAAACATTGTAATAAATTCAAAACAGCATAAAAACAAATTTTGATGGAAAGTGTAAATAAAAAAAATAATATCTATAAGCCAAATCAAACTGTCACAACTAACTTTGTCCAATGTTTCCATCATGGTTATACTTAAGCCCCATTGACACCCGGCTATTTACACATATTTAGCAAATTTTACATATATTATGCAAATTTTTCAACCTAGCACATGTGAACGGGGGTAAGCAAGATTTGTGTTTTGTTTGTATATTAAGCAAATCTGTTTTTAATTAATTATTCCTAATTTGTTCTAAATTAAAGGAAAAAAAACTACAGTATTGCTTATATGAAGTTGGCATTGCGCTGGTAAAACTACGAAAAATTGTCATTTTGTGTTATTCAAACATCATGACATCACATACAGGTATGGTACATTCTCTTTAGAGAAGTGGACAGGCTTTCGCTTACCTGTCCACTTCTCTAAAGAGAATAACAGGTATGACAACTATGATTGTCATCAGACAGATATTTCGGAGGATGTGGGAAGTGATAAATTATTTACTTCTTACCTGCTATATCGATTTCTATTCGCCTTCCAAATTCTCGCTGTTTTGTTTATCGCTTTAATTTTCCCGCGTTTGGCAACTTATTCATTACGGTCATGGCAATGTCTGAGAGGTTGCGATTGGATTGATCTACGTCTGTACGAAGCTTGTTTTTTTTTCATTCTATATATAGAGGGCACGTCATTAAGGCTTTTGTGGGTAGCACGTGACCTGTGTGTTTTGCAGAACTTACAGAAAGAAAACGGGAATGCAAAGTAATTTTTTTCCTCTCCGCAAAAGCGGTTATTTTATTTTTAAAAAATGAGAAAATTTACAGTTTTCAAGAAATTCATTTTGAGATTAAAAAAAAAAAAGAACAAACAAATTATTTCATGTATGAGTGTGAGCGGATCATCAAACTTTATTTTCCCCTTCCCCCGTTTTGAATGGTAGCCAGCAAGTGATTAGTATCTGGTCTTGGTTTAAAAAAGCTGTATTTCCAAAAGGAAAAGTTTTGAAAAAATAGCTTAAGGCAAGTGAGAATGCTGAATTCAGACGTTAATGTCTTCAGAGAATACATAGTCGATGCGGAATTCTTTTAGACTATTTACAGATGACAAATTAAAAAAATAAATACGCAATTATATTTTATAGAACAAATTCTTGACAAAAGTTTTTTTCTCTATCTTTATTATTTGATGTTTTATTTTTCACTTAATATAACAAAACAAACAAAGTGTTTAAATTTTAATTTTAGGGAGTAACAGTTGACCTGCAAGTAAAATTCAAAGAAAAATACTTATCCTTAATTTTTTGTAAATGCAACCGTTATACACAAATATTACCAGCATGGGTAAAACATAATTTAATGGTTGTTATTATCCATAGATATATCGACTTCACAGGATTCCAAAAGGAGATTGAAGGTGCACGAAGTGCGAGGGCGATATTCTATTTTCTCTGAACTCGATATATTTCTATGGACCTCATAAATAAGAGGGCTATATTTGTTATAAATAGGTTTCTTTGGGAATAAGAGAAAAACGAAGTTATTGTAGAATTTGTATTTTTAATAATATTTACCTTGAATAATTGAAATAAAAAAATATTTAGATTTTTCTGATCTTTTATGTAGTTAAATTCGTGTCAATTTCGGAAAAATTAAACTTAGCACTAGGTATAAATTTATTGATTTACATAATTGCTGAATTATTATGGTATTTGATATACAGTAAAACACGCTTATAGCGAACATGCTTAATATAATGAATTGACGCTTACAGCAAAGGGATTTTCATTCCCCATGACCTTAAAATGTAAACTTAACGGATATAACGAATAACGCTTATAACGAAGCAAAATCGTCCATCCTCGGCACTTCGTTATAAGCGTGTTTTATTGTACATTATAACCTCATATCCTTTTCGACGACCGGAGATTTAAAAAAAAATGTTAATCTGAAAAGGGTGGTCCGAAAAAAAATCATAAAAAAATACAAACCACTATATCAATAAATGCTTTGCATCAAGAAATGTGCTACTGAATGAACTACAGTGCTTTTCCCCCCATTCCTCTTTCCTTTTTTTTTTGTCACCTTCTACTGTTTCCTCTTTCATATGATGCCTAGATTCAGTAGATTGTGACTACCTGCCTATTAATACACCGGCCAAAGTTTGAAGGGTATGAAAATCCGGGAGGAAAAGCTTTCATGAAACCCCTATGCCTGTCGCGTATCTGAGGATCTATAAAATTAGACAAAATAAAGCCAGAGTGTGGTAAATTTTAAGAATTGATAGAATACAATATCCTCTTAGATCCATTCTAAATATGTTATAACTTATAATACCCTCCCCTGGGGCCCAGCGCAGGGGTTCAGAATCTCTGTTTTTGGCCAGTACGCATTTTTACCCTAAGGTTGTGGAAAGAATATCTGAAAAATTACATTTCTTTCTATTTTTCATTCCAAAAAAAGTTTTTATGTTCAATTCTAGTCTTCTCTTTCAAAATGATATTTTACATATGACTCATGATTCTTTTCATGCAATATTAATAAAAGCCTGGTTTGTTTAAATTTAGTTGAAGTATATTCCCCTCAAGTTTAACAAAAGTGTGCAATATGCATTAGACATAATGGCAAGAACGTGTTTCCCTGAAAATGCCTAAGCTTAAGTAAAATTTTAGATTGCTTTCAGTAAGCCGTGTATTGGTATCTATTTGCACTTTTCTATGCATTATAGTCTCAAGGGTTTACGGACATTGATACAACACAGATATGATAGACGCCTTAATTCGTGACGGTGGGATCAGAACGCGCCTTTGTTTCTGGATGCCGTTGTGTCGATTCTTATTCCATGTCAGATACAATCGACGGAGATATCAGATTTTGTACAATACGGGTCAAGAGTTATCAAATGTGGTCTTTAAATCGGAACGAATCTTAAACATGCTTTGATATATTGCGGGGCAATACACAATATTTCCTCCGACTGGACTTTTTTTTACGGTGTAAAATATTTTCAAGTGTTCTCTCATTTGTTACGGAACATTTATACTTGTGCCCGGATAATGCCATTATTTACGTTCTACCTGAGCGGACCTCTTCACAAGATTGAGAAGAGAGATTGAGAGAATAATTATTTATTCAGTCTGTTTTTAAAAACCTCAATCGATTAGTTATTATGAAAAAAAGTATTCAACTCATTTAATTCATTTTCGCCAACCGTGTGGTAAAACGGAAGAAAACAGAGATTTGTCGGAGTTAAGGTTGACATTCATACAAGGGCCATAGACTTTGACATGAAATCTTTTGTTGCAAATCCCCGGTTGGTATCGTGCGGTTAATCGACATTTAGTAGGACTGTTGCCTCTCGGTGTGCTTTCTCGACTAGCATACCGATATATATATATATATATACATACTGATAGAATTGGATAATGATCTATATTAACAATAAAACGGCGCGCAAACAGAGCGCTAGCATGAATGAACTTCCATAAATTGAAGGCGAAGCTGGATTCCTTATTTCTGTAGTGCTATACTGATGATACGGACCTTGGCGAGTGGAGAGAGCGGATCCTGGAACACAGAGCTATTACACCGCTCACAGAGGCAACAGCCAGCAATGACAAGGCTCTCAGGAATCGGGGTTTTCTGGGCTTTACTGTCCCTCCTGGCTGCTGTGGGGGCCAGTTTTGGGTTTTACATGCCATATTGGTTGAAAGGACAACTTAATGGTGTACCCGTGTATTTTGGCGTTTTCAGACGCTGCAACTACCCACGGAGGACCATTAATGATGAATTTGAAATGGTAGAGCAGTGTGGACGATATTCGAGTTTCAGTGACATTCCAAGCCTGTGGTGGCAAGTGGCAACCATAGCCGTGGGGACCGGATGTGGACTGGCGGTCCTTATAGCCCTAATTGCTATTTTGGCTATTTGTATCAGAGGCATTATATCCCCTTTCATTGCAAGGATTGCAGGAATTTTACAGATGTGTTCAGGTACGTATCAGACGGTATATGAGGACAATCAGTGTCATGTTGCAATCAATGTAATGGCTAATTTTATAAAGGGTACTTATGTTAACTGTCCCCTTTAAAATCATGCTACTAAACAAAACATTTTTTTAAATTAAAAACCCATGTATTTATTTTTACTCTAATTAATTTGAATTCTCATTCAGTGATTGGAGATGGGCTTTCAAAAAGTGATTTATAAATTAACTTAAGAAATCGTCTAGCATAAAACGTGCTATTTGCTTAGATGATTTCAGTTATTGAGAAGAAATTGATGTCACATCTGCTTGCTGGTGTTTATATGTCAGACCATCATATACAACAGAGACAGTTTTCAACAGAATGCATGCATTTCTGATTCATACTCTTTTTATCGATTTATTTTTTCCCGAAGATTTTCAGCCAACAATTAGAGAACGAATAGAGAGAGAGGAAATCCTCTGAGTCAGAGGATGGAAACATCATCTAGAATTCTTAAACTGCAACAAAAAACAACCAAATCCGTGCGTGTAATCTTCACGCTCCATGGTGGGGGTATCGCCATGCTGATGAATTTATCAAAATCAAAGAGGATTTTGGCACCAGTGTGTTAGGAATTTCATTCATGTTATCTACAGTGTATTAGCACAAGTAAACAGGGTTTAGGTAATGTCATGATAAATGGAGGGGCTGTAAAACTGACCTGGATTGTTTGTTGGTGTAAACAAATCACCCACACCTGGGACCCTTGTCACCTACGTGTGTGTTGTACCTCTGTTGAGAGATTTATATATCTGAAAAGGTCACCTATGTAGATATACCTTGTGTCAAAATCTCGCAAAGTATATATCCTATATACAATAAGGTCCCGTACTCCTATGAAGCAATGTTATGAATTCTAGGGGGCTTTGTCACAGTTGCCTTCGGTCTAATAGTTTCTTAACAATGCTTCATTCACTGTAGAAGTATTTCAAAAGCTTACTAAATTTATAATGGAGGCACTGGATTGAACATTATTAAATGTGAACAGAAAATGTTAGAAACATTTGCTCAAGGAGTGGATGTGTCTGCAATATCACTGACTGCCCATCTGATGTCCTTGTTTTACATGTATTATATATTATTTTTAGGTAAACATAGGTCATAAAACAGTATGATAAACAAATGGAAACCCAACAAATGCCCCTCCTAGACAATAAAACCACTCCGGCGAGTGGTATTGGTGACCTAGACACGTCAAATTCGTAATCATCGGTGGTATATTAATTGGCTGAGGAACTTCACATCTAATATCGATCTCCTATCTAGATTTCTTATCTCCTAAAATGGCTGCACATGGTACTTATATATAGCTGTCTTTGTATTTTTTGACTAATTTCTTGGAACAGTAGTATCGTATTACAATTAAATACTTGTTATGCATGCGTATTTAACCCCCCCTCCCCCCCCCCCCCCAATATTCAACGAAGTTTAAAGAAGGACACATTGCCGACACAAGTTAAAAAATGTTGAATCCTTCAGTATTTTTTATCTCCATTTTACATGCGCCCGCTTTATAACTGAGGCTGAGTCCAGATGAGATTTGTTTCTGTTATTTACTGTCGACCGTATGTACATGTACATGGTGATACACAATTATCTTCACATGGTGGTTAATATAAAATCCTATCCATGATTCAGGTCTGTAAGAAGTAATTTCGGGGTCGGGGGACGTATAAAATAAATCAGAAATTCTTGACAAGCGAAAAAAAAAACCCCATTACGATCGTTAGACGTTTTTTTAATCTATTATATATATACTGGCAAATTTTATTGATGTGGCAAACTATAAATTAGCTTTGTTTTCTATATATAATAAAGAAAATACTTGTAAAATTATTGCGAAGGGAGGTACGACCCTCCGTGCCCCCCCCCCCCGGGTCCTACCGGTCTGTATAAGATGACCTTAGTGAAGCCATAGAAACTGAAAATCATGAATATACTGCAGATTTAGTTTTTCCAACACAGTGTTGTAATCAGGTAGGTAATTTCATCGGTTGACAGAAAGCTGAGTGCCTAGAGTTAGGGTGCCCGGGTACAAATCCTAGTCTGTCCTTCGCTTTTTTTCTCCTCGTTGTATTTGATGCCGTTGCCCACCTTTGCACTAAAAGTCCTACAATGGGGCAACAGAATCTAAATCGGAGTCCTCGGGGGTGAAGACCTTTAAGGAGGGAAGCATGTGGCGGTCAGGTAGGTCCGATCGCCGGTGGTCAGATATAGCGGCTCAGTTGAGCAACTAACTAGTGATTCAGAGGACCCGGGTTCGATTCCTGGATCTTGTCCGTCGCATTCTCGCCCTTCCTCTGGCTGATATAAAAGTCAAAACATCAGGTTCAGAGATTGTAGATGTTAAGTTGTAAATTCCACAGTGAGATTAGTGAACCATGATCCTAAGTATTTACCCTTATTAGCAACTGTGTTTTCTTTCTCATCATTACTTTACTTTATATTTGGTTTTAGATGTAGATATTCATTAACTCAGTCTTCCTTTCTTGACATAGGATCAATGATTTAACAGAAGTCTAGACCTTTTTAAAATGAAAAAAAAGTTTACACACAAGGAGCTTGCTGACATGTATGAAGACAAGATTTATATTTCATAACCACACAAGAGCCATTTTCCTTAAAGGCATTGAATATAGTTGATCGATATGTTGATTGATGGACAATGAGTTTATTGTTAAGTTGACAGCGATGTACTATCAAAAGTCAATCAATAATATCGTTATTTTGGTTATTTTCAGTTCGATTACCCCCCCCCCCTCTTTCTCCTATCGGCTGGGAATCAGATTGGGTTATTTTGAATCCTTAAAATCCTAATTCAGGATAGTACAAATGAGATATGAAATACATATACCAATACATGTTTCGATATAGTATAGAATTTATGTTTTTTTGTTTTTTTTTTACCTAGGTTTACTGATTGGAGGAGGTCTGGCTATTTACCCTCATGGCTGGACCAGCGCCGAGGTACAACAGGCTTGTGGACAAACGTCCAGTTCTTATAAGTTTGGTGAGTTGCATCAGAGGCATAGATAATCATGGTTATATTATGAAAATAATTTTTTGGGATTTGAATCTCGTAAATAAAAATATGTCATAGTAAGTTAGTAGGGGGGAGGCTGCCCCCCTTTTCCAAGCACAACAGTTTACAGTTGAAAATGTTCATTAAAAGGCCGGTTGCCCCCCCCCCCTCGTCCTTTTTGTTCTACAGTAATGTACTAATTATCATTTCAACATTATTCGATGGTAACTAAAATGCGTCATTAATGTGCATGACCCCTCCGTTCACTATCAATAAAATTTTGCTCTAACTGTTTAATGGTTATGATTTTCCAAATGATATTTATTTTACAATTAAAATACAAACAATTTAAGCATACTTGCATGCGGGGCAAAATTTGACAGAAATGGCCTTGTAAGTTGACAATTTTCAAAGAAAAAAATTGGACATTTATCCCATTTAGAGTTGTCTCTCTTTTCAGAGTATCAATGCACCTTAAGGATTCTGCGTTTTTCGGAAAATCAAACCGTCTCTGTCAGGAAGTTTACTATTTTTATATGATTTAAAAATAGTGGCATCTTTATGTGGCTGATATACATGCGATTTACCCCCGTGTAACAAGAAATTGAAATAAAAGCAGAACATTAATTTCTATCTGCAACAAACACTTAAATCCTATTAAATCGGCGTTTCTCAAAATAAAACATAAATTGGTGTAATTTTGCAACCACCATCCTCTTTTATAGGTTAATTTGCCTGAAAGTTCTGCAGGTATAGACTGAAATCATGATAAATACACCAGATACGTGGAGGTAATTACCGCTTCCGACACAAGTCTTTCCTGAATTTCAGCGGTCACATATGCCCCCACACCATGTAACGACAAGAAAACCTTATCCGGCTGCTTGTCCTTTGTACTTACTAGATGACTAATTATCAGTTTTGATGAATATATTTTCACATTATTTACTTAGATCATTCGGATGTAACGGATGTAATATATGAAAGGCCGGCGGGGAGTGGTGGCTTATCATATATGAACTTTATTCCTCGAGCACGGTCTAAATAAATTTTAAATCTACATATACTTTTAAAAAGAAGAGAGAGAGAGAGAGAGAGAGAGAGAGAGAGAGAGAGAGAGAGAGAGAGAGAGATAGATTTAAAGTTGAATAGGTATGTGGAATTATTTTAACGAGTGGAACAGGTTTCAGTAGTGCGAAGCAGTAGGAATGTGTGATCTCGCGAGAAGAGATACTTCTGTTGCTGATAGAGAAGTTGTAAAATTTTATCATGGTTACTTTAAAAATAAGAAAGACATAAATTAACTTTTTTGTTTTGGTAGTAAATTGAACAATATATCACCGAAGAAAAGTCCCTGCGATTCGCTATCTACAAGGAAAAAAAAAACATTTGGGGGGAACTCTTGCTGTTTACATTTAAGTTAGTGTCAGTATGGTTTACCCACAGTCGCTATCTGAAGGGAGTACTAGTATTTTCTCTTCATCACTTTTCTTGAAGGGAAGATGGAGAGTTTTGTTCTGTTGTTATTTTCACACTGTGAAAATAACACCTTAAAAATTTAAGTTTATTTCACACTGCTACCTATCAAGTCTATATATGTTAATTATAATTCATTAACGATTTAATTTTTGAGAAGTATCATATACATGTATATAAACGATGTACATAAGGATATACGGGGATAAGATGAGAATGATAAATTAAGGACATACAAACCAAGCTCCTTTTCCCATCAAGTAAGTGGTCAGTAGAGTTCACTTGAGGGGGCTCCCTCTAGAACGAGACCTCCGGGGTGGGGGCGGAAGTATTGCTCTAGAGTAAGCTATATCCCTCTAGAAGCAGTTTCACCCTAGAGCAAGACTTCTAAGGGAGAAGTATGGCTTCCCCAAACGTAAAACAAACCTATTTCATGCGGGAGGGGGGAGGGGGGAGGATAAGACACTTTCCTAAGTAAATGTTTTTTACGGCGCTATATGGCACGTGAGCGATTTGAACATATTCTTTCTTATAAATGTCCAAGAGATGCCAAATTTTCGACAAAAAAGGACATAGGGGAGGGGGGGATTTCTCTCCTGGGTGGTCCATAAGTACTACAATGTTTGAAAGGGTATTTCTTATTTAGTTATTTTTTATTTGAGGGATTGTTCTGTAGAAAACAGGAAAAGGTATGCAATACGATTAATTTTAAAGGTGTACAACCAGCAAAGATCACACGACGCAATTACATGTTTGTTTTTATTTTGTAGGTACCTGTACGTTCTATTGGGCATTTTATTTAACGGCCGCAGGAGCTGCCCTCACTCTATTGACTGCCACATTCTCCTGCTGCGCCAGCACACCTAAAAGGGATCGACCATATGATGACGTTTAAAGAGTAGCAAGTCACATTCAGTGTTTCCGGAACACGGATCTCAAGAAACACCGTCAGGAATTTACCATCGTTGTTGGCATCGAGGCCAGGTGGAAATTTATTCGAGTTCTGTCAAAATCTATTCTTATTATCTTATATGTATACAATTATTACAATGGAGCATTATACGTTATGTAATAATGTGTTTAAATGTCATTTCCACGTACATGTATGATATGATAAATCGCGGAATACCCTTTCAATAAAGTTGACGCTCGTGTAAGTTACAAGCATGTTTACCACCACAGTCAAATATACTGTGCATGTATGTATGTGTACATTGACTTCGACATCTAAAGTACACACTAAGTATTTGCAATAGAGAGAGAGAGGGAGAGAGAGAGATGACAGCCCAGAAGATTGGGAATGACATTTGAATGTGCATACCTGTACAGAGTTATTGTATCTTTGAGGTGGTTCTTTTCGACTTTTTTTTCATTCCATAGCATTCTTAGTAAAATGTTTTATTTCTGGAATGATTAAAATATGAAAGGAAAATGAAAATTAGTTCATAATGTGCATATATCATTTGAATATTTGTTGTATAAAAATGTTTATCAATTTATTAACATATACATTTGTATTTTGTTTCTTGAATATTTCTCAACAATAAAATAATGAATTATCTCTCAAAGACGAGTGGAGGGATCTAAGAAAGATAACTAGGTAAGTCTGTTTTGTTTTGAGCATATTTTATTGATTAAATCAAAAGAATTGGAAACAAGTTCTAAAATAACTTACTAGTTCCTCTCCTTAATTATATAATACAATATGTCATGCAAATTTTAAAGAAAAATAATACAAATGATACAGATAAAATTTAACATATCGACTAAGAACATCTAAATGTTTCGTCAATAAGTTTATGAACAGCGGCAAAAATACTATTATTTATCTGTAAAGGCAAATTTTCATCACCACGTAGTAAGTCTTGTATACATTGGTATAATTATTATAGACATTGGGCGTTTTAAGAAAGATAACTCTTAAATTTTATCTTGCTCTAAAGTCCAGTAAAGTATGGCATGTCAAACGTTGCAATATTCGATCTTTTCCATTTGTATTGTATAATTTTCCATTTATATTCTATAATTCTCCATTTATATTCTATAATTTTCCATTTGTATTGTATAATGTTTATTTGTATTCTTTAATTTTCCATTTGTATTCTATAATTTTTTATTTGAATTGTAAAATTTTTATTTGTATTCTATAATATTTCATTTGTATTGTATATTTTTTCATTTGTATTGTATAATTTTTATTTGATTTGTATAATTTTCCATTTGTATTCAATAATTTTTCATTTATGTTGTATAATTTTTCATTTGTATTGTATAATTTTTATTTGTATTCTATAATTTTCCATTTATATTGTATAATTTTCCATTTGTATTGTATAATTTAAAATTATACAATACAAATGGAAAATTATTAATTTTCCATTTGTATTCTATAAATTTCCATTTTGTATTCTATAATTTTACAATACGAATGAGAAATTATACAATACAAATGGAAAATTATACAATACAAATGGAAAATTATACAATACGAATAAAAATTATACAATACAAAGGAAAAATTAAAGAATATAAATTGAAAATTATACAATACAAATAAAGATTATATAATGCAAATAAAAAAATTATACAATACAAATAAAAAATTATACAATACAAATGAAGAATTATTGAATACAAATGAAAAATATAGAATACAAATAAAAATTTTACAATGCAAATGAAAAATTATAGAATACAAATGAAAAATTATAGAATACAAATGGAAACTTTTACAATACAAATGGAAAATTATACAATACAAATAGAAAATTATACAATACAAGTGGAAAAGATCGAATATTGCAACATTTGACATGCCATAGTAAAGTAGCGGAAATTATTCTCTTATTGAGTTCTATATACATGGTATATTAATTATTATAGACATTCTGAATGGGCGTAACTATATAAATCTAGCCAATACTCCCCCTTGTTCTCCCAACTCCAGACCCCAAGAGATATTGAATTTTTTTTATGAATTATTTTTTTCTATCACATTAAAGTACTCCAAATAAAAATTTGAAGCAAAAAATTCGTAAACATCACATTTAAGAAGAATTATTTGCAATATCTTATCGTCGCAAACCACGGGCCTTGTGTCCATTTCATATCCACAAAACAGGTTTGTGCAAATATAGAATTGACTCAAAACCCGTGGCTATTAACTACGATGACAATATATCGGACTAATGTTGTTTTTTCTCCGCAAGGTTATGAAAGATTAAAATAAATATTCTATTAAATTCTTAAATTTAATTTTTAACTGAACCCCCATCCTTCATTACTTTTTCTGAACATGATCTGTTACTGTTAAGGAGGTTGGATCCTGTAATTAAAAGTCTTTACAAAATTAGTAAAGTATTTCTGTAATATAGACACATGTAGCTTAACAAGCAAATGAAAAGAATTGTGGTTCCCCGCTTTCGGTGTTTTAGTGGATGGGATGCAAGTTATTTATGGCATATTGTAACTGTCTTTGTTGTTTGAGTGTCCTGTCTTAATTTCTGTCCGTCATATACAAAAAAGATATAAATTTTTGAATTAAAAAAAAAGTTATGGCAAAGATTAAAGTTTCTCAAAACTGCATCAAATTTCAAAGTCATGAGATCAAATATCTAAATAATTCATCATCATCATTTTATTTGGTATCATGCCATCATACATAAAACAAATATACATAACTATACAAATCGAAAGACAATATTTGGGAATCCATGAATTTTAAATAGATTTTTATATAAATATTCAGGAAACCTCATTTTTAGAAATATAAATCCACTGTGGCTTGTTGATACCAGGATAACCCATTAAAGCTCGAGAGCTTGTCATCAAAAGTAATGAGATTTTTTTATCAAGTATATTTTTAGAATTTATAAACATAGCTTAATTAAAAATCAAAACAGAAATGGGGTCAATGCGCTTCTTTTGGCGCTACAGAGCATTTAGTTTGACTTTTTTGCATTATAAAAGCGTCTTATACATAAATCAATTTTTAAAGTTTTTCCTTCATATATTTTTTATTCAAATAAATTATGGGAACAGACACGGTCTTATTTCATCTTGAATAGACACATTAAAATTTGCAACAACGAAAAAATGTTCAAATTACTCCGCATGTTCAATTATTTGACCTTTTTGCACTCAAAAAATTCATTTTTCTGGCATTAAAAATTTAACGAACAAAAACATCATTTGAAAGTAATGACATTTTACTGAATTTAAGAAGAATGGTTAAAAGTATATTATATTCAGAAAAGAAAATTAAAA
Organism: Saccostrea echinata; assembly: GCF_033153115.1. Lineage (NCBI taxonomy): Eukaryota > Metazoa > Mollusca > Bivalvia > Ostreida > Ostreidae > Saccostrea > Saccostrea echinata. Next base: position 41,431,947 of record NW_026889750.1, read on the forward strand.
GTGGGGGTCTGTGATGTTAATTTTTTGATATTACTAAAAAAAAAAGTGCTAATTTTAAGCTTAAATTATGGCTATTTTTTCCTTGATTTTCACAATATATTTGCTATATTTATCAAATATGATGATAGAATTCATGACAGTTTATTTAATATATAATTTAGGACCAGTATAAAACAGTTCACTGCACAAAATAACTCTGTGTGCAGACTGCATGTAAAAATAGGAATCCAAACTTAACATACTTTAAATACTTATAAAGAGAAAAAATGATCATTTTCTTCTAAAAAACCTTCCGCCACAAAATATAGTTCCTCACTTAATGCTTTTGGTATGGAATTTAATCATGGAGTTTTAACTGAATATAGTTGAACTGGCATTGTAGAATCCAAATTTATTGTAAGAATTAAAACATTATGCAGATTTTTTGAAATATAGGTTAAGATAAAAATCTGCTCAAAAGCTCAGGAGCGAACCTCGTTAAATAAGATAACAATACAATGTTTCATCATTAAAGCACTATAACGATTTTTTTGGCACTATAGTTTTAGCACTGTGTTGCTTAAACATTAAATCTAATTTACGTACATGTAACATTGATACTATCAATATAATAATAAAATAAGTTTTATAAATTAATCAGTATTGAAACATATCACTTTCATGTTCTAAAATGCCATATTGTAAGATAAAACTCTTAACTTGTTTCTTAAAAGTACTCTTTCCTTTAGTACATTTAATAGAAGCTGGTAAAAAATTCCAGTCTTTAATGCCACTATAATAAAAAGTATCTGCTTGACATGCTTTCACATGAGGTATAAAAAAATCTTCATTGGAGGATGCTCTGGTTTTGCGTGAAGACACAGCTGATCTTAAAGTAAAATTTTCACTTAGATAAGATGGCGCACAACCATGATAGATGTTATACACATGGTTTAATCTGATTTGTCGTACCCGGTCTTCTAAATTTTACAAGATGTGTTTGTGAAACACCGGTGTCCCCGTATGGCAGCATATGGCGAAGGTTAAAGTTTCTTAATTGCTAGTCAAACTCCAGGTCAAGAGATCAAAAATGTTGGTACCCAAAGAAAGGTCTTGTCTCGAGGAATATACCTGAAAAATATGAAAGCCTAGTACAAACCGTTGAAAAGTTATGGCGAAGGTTAAAGTTTTTTGAAAGTAAGTAAAAAGACAAGGTCAAGGTCAAATGATGCCCAAGGGAAGTTCTTGTCACAAGTGATACACATGATCGTGAAATGTGAAAGCCCTAGAACAAACGTTCAAATGTTATGGCAAATATTAAAATTTTTTAAAAGTAGCTCAAAACTCCAAGGTCAAGGTCAATGCCAAAATTGTTGGTATCCAAAGGAAGGTATTGTCACAAGGAATATACATGTGAAGTATGAAAGCCCTAACACCAACTGTTCAAAAGTTGTGGCCAAGGATAAAGTTTTTCAAAAGTAGGTCAAACTTCAAGGTCAAAGGGTCAGAGGTGTTGGTATCTAAAGGAAGTTCTTGTCACAAGGAATGCATATCTGAAGTATGAAGGCCCTAACACCAATTGTTCAAAAGCTATGGCCAAGGTTAAAGTTTTTTCAACAGTAGGTCAAACTCCAAGGTCAAGGTCAAAGGGTCAAAGATGTTGGTATCCAAAGAAAGGCCTTTTTACAAGAAATACATTTGTGAAGTTTGAAAGCCAAAGCTCCAAGTGTTCAAAAGTTATGGCCAAGGTTAAAGTCTCATAAAATTTTTGCAAGTGGGTCAAATTCCAAGGTCAAGGTCAAAAAGTCAAATATGGTGGTACCCAAAGAAAGATCTTGTCACAAGGAATACACATGTGAAATATGAAAGTCATAGCTCCAACCAATCAAAAGTTATGGGCATGGTTAAAGTTGACAACAGACAGACAGACAGACAAACGGACAAACAGACAGACAGGACAAAAACAATATACCCCCGGGATCTTTCGATCCGGGGGCATAAAAAGGGAAATTTTCACAGGCATAATCTAAATGACATTGTACAAGAGCAGAACATAATAGAATTTTATTTCTTATATCCAAAAAACGAGCTTGTCTGTATAAAAAAAACGCAACTTGTTGTTATTTTTTTTGTACAATGGACTCAATAATAAATTCTCCACTCAAAAATTGATCAACAAAAACTCCTAAACATAGAATGTATTGTATGTCCATTACATTCAATGAGAAAGTTTTGGACACTTGTAAGCTTCTTTCTTGATCCAAATAAAATACATTCAGTTTTCCCGAGGTGTAGAGATAACTTATTATCTACTAGCCAATTTGAGTATTGTTTTAAAACAGTACTAAGTTTTTCTGAAATAAAGTCTGGATTTTTATTAGAAAATAAGATTGCACTATCATCAGCATATAATCCAAAAAAGTCTTTTCGTAAGTATTAATGCACATGTAATATATATATATATATATATATATATATATATATATATATATATATATATATATATATATATATATATATATATATATATATATATATGTGTGTGTGTGTGTGTGTGTGTGTGTGTGTGTGTATGAAAGCCCTGTTTCTTCTGGAGCATAAGTAATGGCCAATGTAATGTAATGTACATGTGAAATACAAAAGCCCAATCTCTTCTCATTCAATAGTTATGATCAAGGTAAAAGTAGTGTTAAAATTTTTGAAAAGTAGGTCAAATGTCAAGGTCACGGGGACAAAAATAATAATTTATTCGGAAAGGTCTTGTCATAAGTAATAGGCATATGAAATATGAAAGCCCTAACTTTTCTCATTCAATAGTTATGATCAAGGTAAAAGTAATGTTACAATTTTTGACAAATAAGTTAAACTTCAAAGTCAAGGTCACGGGGTCAAAAGTTGTAGTATATTTGGAAAGGTCTTGTCACAGGCAATAGACATAAGAAATATGAAAGCCCTATCTCTTCTCATTCAATATCAATGATCAATGTAAAATTTGAAAAGATTGTCAAGGTCAAGATCACGGGGTCAAAAGTCGTAGTATATTTGGAAAGGTATTGTCACAGGTAATGGACATGTGAAATATGAAAGCCTTATCTATTGAAATTTTTGCGCATAATTAATTATGTGACCTTTATGAATTCATAAAATGTTTTTTTCTTGCATTAAAATTTCAACAAGAGTTAATTTATTTGAAAAGTCTTAAGACTTTATTGATTTTCATCAGAATGGTAAATAATATCGCATTTTTCAGAAGACTCAAATTGTGTGTGTGTGTTGGGGTGTGTGTGTTAATTTTGAGATATTGCCAAAAATATGTTGATATTAGTCTAAAATTTAAGTTATATTTCCTATGTTTGTCAAAATTTGACAACAAAATTCAAAAAAGTTTATTTTATATGTAAATTCAAAAAAGTTTAATTTATATGTAATTTGGGATAAAAAAAAAATCACTGCACAAAATAACTCTTAAAGTAGTCTACATTGAAGTCTAGGAAGCAAGGACTGTAAATATTTTGTAATAGATCCTTGATCATTTTCTGTTAGAAAACTTTCTGCCACAAAGTAAAGTCCCTCGTTAATTCTTTGTTTTTAAATTAATATGGTTTATTTGAACTTGTAAATTTCAAGTATATAGTTTTAAAAATATGATTTAGAATTTTTGGACTAGATTCCAGGCAAAAATCTTTTTAAAAGCTGAGGATCGAACATCCTTAAGATACTTTGAAAATGTTCATTGACAGGCCGTTCCCTCCCTTACCCTCCCCCCCCCCCCCCCGCTCTCCAACCTTTCAACGATGCCGTGTAGCTTCCTAAAATAATTTATGCATGTAGATTTATACATATTGTCAATTAATATATTATATACACAAGTTCTGACATTACAATTGGAAATATTGTAGAGGAGACTGTGTCATTTTAAGCGAACAATGTTCATCAAATCTGCCAAAACGAATGTATCATTGATCAATAAAGAAATTACATGGACGAATTTAAACCTCAGAATAAAATGAAACTCGTATTCAATATTTTTTTATTTTTTAATTTACGCCGCTAGGCGAGTCACTTGTATAGATTTCTTGAGTATGGGTATAGTATATAACCATTTGAACCAATGATACGAGGAAATTATTTCTAGATATATGCAAAATAAATTAAGAGTCATTTTTTTTTAATTACAGGGGAATCGTTTGACTATCTGTCCATGCAAATAGTTATTCAGTTGTAAATCAAACTGAAGGGCTAGAAGTAGACTTTATCTGAGACTCGCTTAAAATGTATGTTCTTATGGTATATAAGTAAATTCTAAAAGTGTTAAATTTCCTTTGGATTGCAAAATAATCACTGATCACAGGTACTTGTGGACAGGACCCCCCCCCCCCCTGCAATTCAACGCCGAGGTTTGTTGGACATTTTTTTTCACAAATTATATTTATTACACTTATTCATCGTGTGTACCATACGAAAAAATCGTGAAAACCCCAAAATAATCGTTCCACACAAAAATACCCCACTATACATTATATTATTTTTGTGTGGAACGATTATTTTGGGGTTTTCAGATTTGTTCGTATGGTACACATGATGAATAAGTGTAATAGATATAATTTGTGAAAAAAAATGTCCAACAAACCTCGGGGTTGAATTGCAGGGGGGGGGGGGGGGTCCTGTCCACAAGTACCTGTGCTTCAACACTGATAGAGTGAAGTCTGATCTATTAAGACTAAGATTTCATCGATTGCTTCGAATTGATTCTGATTGTATGCTCTATTCTTACACAAACTTCACATCAAAAACACTTCTTTCTTCTGCTTGATGATGATTGTGCTGAAAGCAATGCATATGATCATGAATGCAGAGTTTTGAACCAAGGCGCGCTTTTTATGTTTAGCGTGCATCCTAAAATCAAAAACTATCTTTCTATCCGGGAAAACACACACACACAAAACAGAAAAAAGAATTAAAATAACTCATCATCATTTGAGATTTTCTTCACACTGTAACAGACTTTAAAAATGACATAAGATTTGATGCTGAAACACTGATGCCCCTGTATGGCAGCTTATGGCAAAGGTTAAAATTTTCCAAAAGTAGGTCAAATTCCAAGGTCATGAGGTCAAAAATGTTGATACAGAAAGAAATTATAGTCACAAGGAATGCTTATGCGAAATATGAAAGGCTTAGCACCAATCGCTCAAAAGTTATTACCAAGGTTAAAGTTCTTTAAAAGTAAAACAAATCTCAAAGACTGGGTAATTCTCCCTTCTGTAACAAAGGGAATTATAATTCACCAATTGTAAAAAAAAAAAAAAAAAAAAAAAAAAAAAAAAAAAAAAAAATTGTTACAGTTCGTAGCAAATTATTGCTAATGGTTACAATTTGTCTACTTTCACATTTCAATGAGGGCACCAAACCTACAGACTCTATGGAAGTTTATAGGGCTTGACAAAAACGTAAAATCCTTGCATGTGTCATTCCAAGTTTTTTTTTCTAAGTTTAGCGTCCGCGAACGAGTTGGTTTCGAGGTAATAATTTTTTTTTTTTTAGATTTGTACTGCTAGGGGTTTGCTATTTTGCACGTACATGTACACATGACTTTTATATTCCTTGTGATAAGACCTCTCTGTTAAACATAAGATCATATCTCTACCATGCATTGGTTCATACATTTATAAAAGAACAATTATGAGAAAGGGATCAACAAAAACTCTGGAACGGAGATGGCTGTACCAGAAATTTATGATTTTACAACATCAGAAGTTGTCTCGCTTAGAACGATCAAATGCTTACCGACTGAATGATGTGTTAATAAAAACGGCTGTGTCCGATTATCACCAATTTATCTCATAGATATGCAAATCGATCTCTTTGTTTGTAACTTGCATAATATAGTCCAACTGTAGAAAACACTCGTTAGCACAGCAGGCCACCGCGGAATGTGTGATTCCTAACACCAGAACCCGTGTGAAAAGAAATACTTCTGTCGCTGATTAAAAAAAAGTTGTGAAAATAATAATAAAAAATAATAATAAGACAGTCTTTATTAGTCGGATGATTCATCTCATAAATTGAGGATACTTTATGATTTATTGTCTTTTTATATAGTTTCTGAAAGTATGCTACATTTACATGGGGGAGTAAAATGACTAGTCGTGGATCCATTGACTTAGAGAAGATTATTTTGAAATTTTATTTTTGTTGTAAAATTATATTTTCCTATTTTATTGGGATAAAAAACGTTCAGAAGGTTTTAAATATACTTCAAATACTCCTACTGCGTTGGAAAAAACTAATTAGGAGCTCTGGTTAAAGTAAAATCACATTATTTTATCCTGAACAAAAATAGATTTCAAATATACCATTGTACAGAAATATTTCTTCTGATAAAATTCAACGTTTAGTTTTAGATTTATTGGTCATAACGATTTAAGGTGCATACAGAATTATCACAATGTTACATTTTTACAGCAAAATTTAATTCTCAAAAATACTGCTCATACTGTTTTAACTTAATATTTATTTTTATTCCTCATTTTACTGAAGAACAAGAATTTGCGAAGGTACCAATTAGAATTTGACAGATTTTAAAGAATTAAAATAACCTTGCATTGAATATATTTGTGAATTTTGATTTTTTTTTCTAAGAATTTAATTGTATTCCTGTCTATTTACTTTTAAAACAAGTATAAATAATATTTTGTATCAAGTAATAAATAATAAGGACTTATACATATCCGATTGTGAACATCCAATTAACTCGAAACGAATTTCGGAATCCCCCGTGAGCGACACATACTTCCTGTGTGTTGGGGGTTTGTTAGTTGGGGATTAGGTGGGAGGTGACACGTGTATATACTGGACTACCGATTCTCATAACGGACTACCGTGTATAGGGATTAAACAGGATATCGGGGAGCTATGTCAAAAAATAAATAAATAAATAAATAAATTTAAAATAAATAAATAAATTGAAATAAATTCTTATCTCTTACTGTAGACTTTAGCTTTCAAATAGTATATTTCATTGAAACCTTTTCCCTTCACCAAGAATCTCCCTCAATTATCAATGACTATAATTCTATAGTTAATAAGTTCATACCCTCTCCCTTCTCTGTATGTCTTTTATAAATTTAAATATGCTAATCAACGTTTACAATTAAAAATGCATTATTGTACAATAAATAAATTTTATTACTTTTTTGGAATTCATAAATATTTATTTTAAACAAAAGTTCATTTCCAGGCTCAATATTAAAAGGTTGGTTCCCTTTATCGCATACATATACTGAATTGAACATATTTTATTGACAAAAAAAGTCAAAAGGATCAGACACAAGTTCTGGAATAGTCTTCGCCTAATGAACAATATTTTGTGAAATTGCCAAAATATAAATGCATGTATATATATGATCTATTACATATACAAATAGAATTTAAAAACTGAATATAGATTCCTAGTTAAAATATACAAAATATTTTCTTAAGTCATTTTTAGAAAAACGTCCACATTCATTTAGAAAAGTTCTGCATTTTGTACATCAGTGAAGGAATCATCCCCCATATATTGCATCAATTCTGTAATGTACAAATAGTGAATGATTAGTAGCTTTTTCATTATTTAAAAAAAAAATTATATGAATCTCTTAATAATCCATAATCCAAATGAACAAGTCGGGCTGGCTATTATAACGAAATAAGTACACATACACTAGTACTGTATCCGATTTTTTTTTCTTCTTATGATACAAGCTAATATTTTTACAATCCTGGTTATTCAAAAGTTGTTCATATAATAAATTATACATGACATTATATGCGGATAATTCTGTCTCATGTATAACATCAAGTTAGATATATATGTTTTGAAAGGAATCACAAAACAACTTCTTGTTTTTAATCTTAAAAGGTTTAAAACTTTTTCTTTATATACTATATATGCTAATATATTCTACATTGAAAATTTGAAATTCCGAATACTATACATGTGTGTAATTAATAAAGTTATCATTTAAAAAATATAAACTAAATAACACATTGCGCTGATTTTTGTATTATATAACATGAATAAATATACGAAATTAAAATTACAAATGTACACCCCACCCCACTCCTGGGGCACAAAAAATCTGTCAAAGTTGAACTACTGCCAATCACTACATTAATTATCAGTTCGTAACTGCAACGCTTGATAATTATTATTTAATTAATCAGCTGATCAGCTAAACTGAAAACTTTACTGTTCATTATTGACATGTTACCGAGTGTCCAAGCTGATCACTGATAATCAATAATGATTTCAATATAATGAAATAAAATCACTTAGGCATTCTTTCTTACATTGGGAATTACGAAAGGGATTTTTAAAAAAAAAATTCAAGTAAAAATTCAATGTTATAAAAAGTTATGTATAGTTTTTATTCACGATAATTAAATAACAAGAAGTTGGAAATACTTTTCAGAGACACGTGTTTCCGGTGTGTATTCCACTGGCCACTCGTTACTGACATTTTTATGGCGGGAAGTTTGGCTACTGTTTAGAACACCCCCTCCCCTAAATAAAGAATGTAATAAATATACACACAACTGACATCACATCCAAATCAATTTTGATCAAAATAAATCCACAAGGAGGTATAACACCAAAATTTTATAAATAGATCTTTACAACATCTCTTTTAAAAAATGATTTCAGCATTAATAAGAGCAGTAAATTATTTAATTTGATTTTTCTTTTTTATTTATTTAATATATATATATATTTTTTTAAGAGAAAATTATTTTACATTTTCTTTGGGGGGGGGGGGGGTAATTTAAGAGTTGATACAGGTCTTTTCAATGCTGAATTCATATTTCCGAAGGGAATGTTTTAAAGATCCAGTTATTAAAATTCTGGTGTGTTATATCTTTTTAAAATTAATTATAAAAATGATAATGACATAATTAAAAAATGTCGACTTTATCAGAGAAATTCTGTTTGAAGATCTGCATAAATAGCGTCAATATGAATAAGGAAATAACAATATGGTTTCATCCTAAAATTATTGAAGATTCCAAATGGTGTTTTATCAAATAATTTAATTTCATTTTCAAAGAACCTCCTGTGGTTCCCGCGACAGTATAATAAATCATTTTTCAAATTATTGCCGAAAAGTATCCATGAAATCATTAAATATTTATGGAAAACTGCATGCATGATAGTTTGAGTTCGACAGTCAATTTTTTGCTTTTGCCTCTCAATGAAACGTGTGTCATTCATAACCACGGTCAAAGATTCTTTCCGTATATCTATTTTAAAATTATAATTACGTTTTGAAAATAAATAAGGCTGGGATAAACTAGTTTTAAAATTATTTTGATGGGGAAAACATCATAAATGGTCATTTCTGGACATTATAAAGGCTGATTTATTTTAATATCCGTCTGACAGATTGTCACAAGATGGGCTAAATTTTCTCTTTCAGGAGTGATTAATTTTTTTTAACTGCCGTGTGTCAAAATGATGACCCATTCAAAAAAGTTGACGGGTGATCAGACTTAGGTCAACCCTAATCTATCGGTTTACACTTTCGTTTAAACAAGTGGTACAGTTGTAAGAAGATTAAGGACAGAGGGAGAGACTCGTAATCTTAAATGCCGTTAAGAAAAGATAGACATATTGACAAAAGCTGTATAAATCTGATAATACGCAAATATTGACATTCCGAAAGAAGAAAATTAATAAAGTATGCGGTGTTATGAAAGTATTTGCACCAGTGTCATTGATTTGCCTATCAAACGAATCTCATTAACGGTTGAATAATATTATTGTAAGATAAGAAATATCGGATAACGCTGTATTTGCTCGCTGGGTGGCGCTGTTGCTGACACTTATTAGGTGTACTGTCTTACTGTCAAATTTGAATTTGTTTTCCTCCCGAACAACACATGTTCCACACTATCAATGTTTATGTTTTACCGAAAAATGTATAGTTCTTATATAGTTCCACTCAAAACCAATGCAGTCAAAATTGTGCATGTGAATTCCAAATTTTATAACAACTGCATCTATGAAAGAATTAATTTCTTAAAAAAAAACAAAAGGAAGATATATAAAACAAAACAAGCAACTTCCACTATCAATACATCAAAGGTACTTAGAATATAAATGTATGACTGTAATGAACAAAATAAAGGGAATCGCTCTATGTGTGATGTTTGAGATTTTTTTTGTCTTTCAAAATGTTGCCTCTTTCCAAATACAAGCAAACCTTTATACAATATTTCTTTTTTCTTTCCTGTTTTCTTATTTTTCGAAATTAATTATTTTGTTCTGTTTTTCGAAAGTTAATCTAACAATTTTTATTCAAGTATTTTCTTGTATACGTATTTGTAACACGGTTATTTCTGCAAGCCTTTCGTACTATACTTAGATTTGAACACAGTTCATTTGACTGTCCTTTTGATTTTATTTACTGTTTGCCAGTAAATACAAAATTTATAAGTTGTCATGTTGTGAATGTTGTAATAAACTGTCATCAAGTAAATTCGAAATTTACAAAACTATACAACGTTCGTCTTTATAACCGAAATAAATTGTGTGTGTAGTAAACCTGAAGTAACTGAGCAATTTATATATATAGATACATTTTACATATCAAAATAGACTACAGCATTTCTTGCAACTGCTCTTTTAGTAAAGGGCGGTCCATCTTATAAAATAAAAATATCTAGTATTCAAGATGTTCAACCATTTACCGGTGATTCTTTCATATTGAAAATATTCATGTAACAAAATGTTTCTTTTTTCATCTCCTTCAACCAGTTTGATTATTTTCTACCACAAAATATCGCTCATGTTAAACAAGGAAATTACTGTATTTCATTTACTGTAAATTATTGAAAGGAAACGGATTAAATTTAATTAAATAAATTAAGCTTCCAGATCATAGCTTTTTACTTATATATATATTCTGTAATATTCATAATTGATTTCGTTCCCAAAAAAGTATTTACATCAAACCCCACGATGTTAAAAGAAAAAAAGTAAATATAACTTTGAATTTGATACATAATTTCCTAACTACACACAGACATGTATACATACTAGACAAGGGTACAAATGTTTCAAGAGGAATAATATTAATCAACAAATAATATGCTTCATTTTTTATTTCATTTACAAAATGGACGTTTAAGGGGGAAACTGTTCTTAAACTTATCTTTCCATAAATTTCAACGAAATGTCATTAGAAAAAAACTTTTGCATTATTTTTTTATTATTTGGCACCTAAAATTCTAATTTAAAAATGTTCAATTAATTGAAAAGTTAACGAAGTGTCATCAAGTATGAACATTTTTTTTCTCCTTGGCTTGGATTAAATGTTTATTCATAATCTGGACGTGTCATACTAAGCCACGCCTACTTAGGGTGCTTACCATTAATGCGAGCTATTGACCAATCAGATAACCGGAATATCAATTAACTATCGCAACCAACCAATCAGTATATTATCATAAGAACTGGCATGCAAATCCGAGGAATATATCTTGCTGTGATATAAATGAATCTGAATATTTTGATATCCCACAGTGAACTTCATTCTACTGATAGCAAACTAAGACCTTGAAAAAAAAATTGTTTTGAAAACTCCGATCGACTAGTGAGTTTTGACAGGATTATTCGGAGGGAATTTATATTACCTATTCTACGACTCAGCAGTTTTACGCTACCTCTCAGCAGACACTGAAGTTTACAAAACAGTAGTTTTCTTCAGAATTTTTTTTGTCAACAGAGGACCACTTCAAAAAAGACTGGACATTATTAAGCTATTTTGTTGCGAAGTTTATCATTCCACAGGATGATAAACTCATTCCTGGAGACCAGCTCCCACCTGGGTGCCGGGACCTTGAAACTGAGCCCCCCAAATCATATGAACGATGTAGGGTACCTTCAAGGCCAATCTCATCAATTCAGTGCCCCCTCCAGTGGATACGGAGTGCCTCATTCACATCATGTCAACAGTTACACAGCCAGGGACTTGTTTCTTCGCCGTCCGGATCATCTCACCATTCCTGGACACGATTCAAATGGAAACGGACACTCCGGAATGTTCGGTACATCCTCGGGATCCTTCCACTCTCATCCCTCGGAAAGCCACATGCTGCTGTCCGGACTTCAGGATTCGTCTCCTTTTTCCTCCGGACACCACATGTCCAATAGACTCGGATTACCCTCTGATGTTTACACTCGTGTGGAGCAGTATAACCCCATGGTACCTCAAAGATCTGAACATTACCCTCAACCTCAGGGGTTTAATGTGCCCTCCCTGGGAGGACTAAACTCTATGAACATTGGGTCTCATGGACCCGGAGCCTTCCTCCGATACATGAGACATCCAATTAAGCAGGAACACACGTGCCTGTGGATAGAGAAAGACCAACATGAACCCAAAAAACCTTGCAATAAAGTGTTCACGACCATGCATGAAATTGTCAACCACATCACTGTTGACCATGTTGGGGGACCAGAGATGGCAGACCATACTTGTCTTTGGCAGGAATGCTCCAGGAACGGGCGACCATTCAAAGCCAAGTATAAGTTAGTTAACCATATCCGAGTCCACACAGGAGAAAAACCCTTCCCATGTCCTTTTCCCGGCTGTGGTAAAGTTTTCGCAAGAAGCGAAAATCTCAAAATTCACAAAAGAACTCATACAGGTATGCCAAGCTTCTTTTTTGTTCTTTGTTAACATTTCCAAAACCTGGTTCTAAATATAAATTCATAAAGAAGAATCACAAACTTTCGGAATGGAAATTTTGTGCATTGCTTTATGAATTCATATTTTTGAAGTTCAATTTGTTACACAAAGAATCGCAGTTTTTTTAATTGAACAATTGTGAATTCAGTTACAAATTGAATACATTTTGTTTGATTTGCATGCGTAAGACTAACATTTAGAGAAACTTTTCTAATAAATCAATAAATTATTTAACAAAGAAATCATGTTTTTATACATAACGATTTAATATTTAATACATGTTATTACAGTACAAATATTACACCATTCTTGAAGTATGACTTTACTAATATTTTATTTTTTTAATAATACCAGTGACATGTAAAAAATATTAACTCGTTTTATTATGATAATTCATATTATTAATTTATTAGTTTCCCTAGATAATTGTTATCAAAGCTGCTTATGAGGTTACAGGAAAAAAATGGAAGATCAAGTTTAAGTTCAATATTAATTTAATCACTCGAACCAATATATTGGTACATGAGGTAAAATATAACATACATGTATATACATAATTGTTCAAACCAGTCAGACGAACATGAAAAATATAAAACAGAAACATAGCAGAATGTGAATGTAAATGAAGAAATCAAGAAGGACAGACAGCATAATACATATGGAGTTTTCCATTCCTTTTCTTTCTGTAATAACATTAGCTCTTTGGGAAATGTGTTGAGATTTCAGAATACTGAATGTTACGCACAGAACATTGAAAAAGGTTATAATTAAGAATGAAAGGACTGACTTGCATTATCATTGCATGCATACATTTGTTTATATAGTCAGAGACATATTAATAATAGGTCTAAAAAATTTCGTATATTCATTTAAGTTTTGAATATCAATTTTAGTGTTTACTTTTTCATTTTTCCATACATAAAATGTGTATAAAGAAAATTTTCATATCATATAATGCATTTTCATGTTCATTTCAGGAGAGAAACCATTCCAGTGTGAATTTCCCGGATGTGACCGCCGATTTGCCAACAGTTCCGACCGTAAGAAACACAGTCATGTCCACACCAGTGACAAGCCATACCTTTGCAAGTTCCGGGGCTGCGACAAGAGCTACACACACCCTAGTTCACTCAGAAAACACATGAAAGCCCATGGCAGCATGTCCCCACTTCCAGATGAGTATGAATCCGACGAACACAGCATCGGAACAGAAAGCATCCCGAGCCCGACCATAGAGAAGTCCCGCCATCTAATTACGCCACCTAGTGTCAGCTCCGATCAGTCATCCTTGCCAGAAGTCATTCCTGATTCCCGGTCTTGTTTCAGCGAGCTTAATCTTGTCCAGAAACATTCACCAAATGCTAGTCCCACTTTGCCAGTCCACCCTTCAGCAGCTCTGCCAACATCACAGCCAACAAACCTGAACGAGTGGATCGTCTGTCAGAATAATGGACTACAAACTAGTGAGCATATGTCACTAAACTCATTTGGTACTCATTTGAATTCCATGCATCATCAAACTTTGATGCAGTTTTCATAGATATTGTTTAATGTTATCAAGGACATTGTGCGGGTATGTGCTGTACAAGACTAGTTCTCTAAAATATGTGCATAATATTATTATATTGTTGAGTTTGTTCAGTCATTTTGTATAATTAACTGAGTTAATGTTAATATATCAATAACCTTGTTAAATTAATCATTAACAAATAAATTTGAAAAAAAATAATATGAGATTGTTATAGATATTTCTGTGATATTGCAGCATTCAAGAAATCTGACTTTTTGAGGGCTATAATGAGGAAAGAACGAAAAGTTCACGGATTAAAGATATCCACTCCTCAGCAAGGAACAATAACTCTTAAAATTAGTATTTAATTGCATGAGACTGAAAATGAAGCTTGAAGTTGGAATTTTTTGGGCAAGAATTTTATTTCATGCATCTAAATATGGTTCAAGGTTCTTTGAAGTCTTAAAAACGGTCTTGTTACAAGTAGACATTTGCACCAAAACATATAAATTTTCCCGAATGCCTGGATACCTATAATTGTTTTTTTTTAAATTCTAAAATATACTTGTTGGACATTTTTTTTAATTAAAAAATGCATAGTTGGAGATTTTCTTCAAGTTTCCTTGAAATATATTTGAGATTTGATAATTTTGCCTATATAATATGATTTACTGTAATGATAAACTTTCAAGAAATAACTTGGGTATATCCACATTACCTTGTGAATTCAGTGACATTTTTGTGAGCATTTTCAATCACTTAATGCTGATTTTCAGAATCTGAGGAATGGACTACCTTAAGCAAGTTGATAACAATAGTGTAAACGGTATGTAAACTAGACGAATATAAAAGCTGCTTTGTGAGACTTATATGTAGAAATAAATAATTTTTCAAATTGGTTAATGGTACAAAAGTTAATTGCCTGGGGAAAACTCGAAAAAAAAAAAAAACTCCGAAGACGCTTTAAACACTGCACACAGAAGAGTTCTATAAGATTTTATGAATAGAGTTATCTGCCCTTTGATGTCAGATAACTATAAATCTCAAGTAAGAGCAACAATTATTAGATCAAGATAAAATAATGCATTATTTCCATGTATTTTCCCATTGTACTTAAACAATGTGATTTTCGTTCAGTAATGACAGGTACCCTATGTTGAAAATAAACTAGATAAACTCGTTATGTACACTTTCATTCATTAATTGGTGTTTAGAGCCTCCTTAAAATGTTTAACGAGGTTCGCTCCTGAGCTTTTGAGCAGATTTTTATTTTAACCTATATTTAAAAAAAATCTGCGTAATGTTTCAACTCTTACAATAAATTTGGATTC